>NW_026596234.1:1499962-1556469 GCF_907164565.1 Psammomys obesus | reverse complement strand
CTTCCTTCCTTCCTTCCTTCCTTCCTTCCTTCCTTCCTTCCTTCCTTTCTCTCTCTCTCTCTCTCTCTTTGAGACAGGGTTTCTCTGTGTAGCTTTGGCTGTCCTGGACTTGCTTTGTAGACCAGGCTGGCCTTGAACTCACAGAGATCTGCCTGCCTCTGCCTCCCTGAGCACTGGGATTAAAAGCTTGCATCACCACACCTGGCTGACCTCATTTCTTAAACATACTGAAGCTCCAGCCCCAGATGTCAGGGAGCTACCCATAATTCTTCACGGTGATGAGATTTTAGGCTTGCCCTGGAAGTAGCAGAGCTTTGAGGCCTATCTAATTCATGGGACGCTGGCATTCACTCTCAGATTGGCACACAGTCACTGAGGAAGCTGCTGTGGGAATTAATAGAAGGACTCCAAGAGGATCCTATAGATAGACCCAGCCTTTGCTGGTTTACTTTCCAGGGGCAGAGTCTCCACTGTGGGACTGGAGGCTGGGCAGCTCTCAGCACCAGAGGCCCCTGCACTGGGCCAACTGTGGCCAACTGTGGGCTGAATCTGCCTCTCAGCAGAATGCTGCCCTTTGGTTTATGGCTGTTTCTTTTTTTTTTTCTGGAACCTTTGCACCGGGATCCCTAGGCACCCCACCTATGGCAGATGTCCCCAAGGTCACTGGGCCTGACTTCCCTGTCTAGAAGACTAGGGCTTGGCCTCCAGGCAGGGCCAGGGCATGTCTGATGAACACTCCTCAAGCTGTGTAGACAAAACTCATGGACTGGGAGAACCAGACCCTGTGGGCACTATTGCCATGAGTTCAGTGTCCCACTCTCCTATGCTGTGGAAGGGCAGCTTGCTCAGCGGCGCTCAGCCTGCATGGTCTCCTTGGGTGGCTCCATGATTCACTCCTGGACCAGGCACTGAGTGAGGCTAGGGAGGCCTCGCATGTCTTTGTACCCTCCGTCCATGTGTTCTACCCCCTGTACATACTTCATGCCCCGTGTCCCCCACCAACCTGCCAGTAGAACTGAGCACCTGAGTTTGTGTCAAGCACGGGTGGCTCTGTGTGCCAGGCTAGCTTCATGAGCATAAGCCTAAGTGAAAACAGGATGTACACTGCCACCCTGAGCAGCTTCCCTACCCTGGCCAGTCTCCTTGTCCCATCCCATCAGACCTCCATCCTAAAGGTGGAAGTGGCTACCCTCTGCTGACTCTGCAGGAAGGGTCCATCATCATCAAGATGGGGTTAGAGGATTGAGTACCCCTAGTGGAGACGCAGGCTTTGCACTGTTTGCAGAAAGGGAGCATTCCGGGTAGGGAAGGTAGACATTCTGGTCCCTGGACAGTATAGATATACTTTTGGCAGGACAGTGTTTCCCCTCCCCCCCTCTGGGATGGTACAGAAGCTAGCTCCTTGCTGACATGCCAATGGTTCTGAGTCCTGAGGTCCCTAATACCTCATAGCTGAGATGTTTTTTCCCTGAGGCTCTGAGCTGATCCTGCGGTGGATCTGCTTGCTTGGTCACTGTCTTCTCACCCTCTCCACAGGGTCTCATGAGCACACCAGTTCTTAGAGATAGGAGGGCCTTCCTTGCTCTGCCTACCAGAAATGCAGGAGTAGATAGCCTTGTGCACCACTTTGTTAGAACCTGGCACACTTGAGGTTCACAATCTGCTGTAGTCCTTTTCTCTGTCCCACTAACCTAGGGTTCCCAAGCCCTTTCCACTCTCCGCTTTTAGGCCCCTCTGAGAATCAGGGAGATTCAGGAGCTGCCTGTAGTTTTGCAGCAATCGCTGGCAGAGCGTACTTGTCGGCACTAGAGCCTCAGCAGCATCTCAACCTCAACTAACTCAAAGCACCCTTTCTTGACATCCATTTGTGTTCTTCTGATGAGGGTTTAGATCAGGGGTGGAAGCTAGGGTCATAGGTCATAGTATAGTCTCCAGCTTAAAGTTTGCTTCCAGGAGAGGTCAGACAGGGTCAAGGGAGCCTAGGTTGACCTTCCTAGCTCAGGCCTGGGGGCAGGTAAGGAGGCAAAAGAAGGCTTTAAGGCCAGTGCCCAGGCATATTTGAGTACAGATAGGGCATGCCAGCTATGGAAGCTCTTGTGGCTGAGACACGCCAGCTATGGGAAGACTTTTAGCTGGGAGGGCCAGGGAGCCCTTTATTGCTGCTATTGCTCTTGGAGGATCTATGACCTTTCACTTTGCTTGTGATTAGTGGGGCCAAGAAGGTCACCTGCCTGCTACCCTCACACTCGTGGGCTGGGTCAATGAGGTGGTGACACACAGCTTTGCAGTTTTCTGACCCTCATGTTGGCGGCGCATTCCAGGGTTCAGCTAGTGTGGCCTTCTCAGGTGCATGTAGCTGGGATGTTCTGCGGTGTGGGGACCAGGTAGTACAGCTTCGAACAGTGCTCTGGGAAGCATCTTCTGGATGCCAGGCTTGTACACACCCTGAGGGAATGACAAAGGGACCACATTGGTCCCATGCTCCTGCGCTTCAGCCTTGAGGAGAGCTGCTAAGAAGCAGAAACACCAATACCAAATGGCTGTGAACAGGATATGCTCTGGGGAGACAAAAGCTGGTATAGAGCATGATGGGAACAATCTCTGGTGCAGACTGATTAGAGCCCCGTGGGTGAAGGACAAGGGCTTGGTCATTCAGAGGTCCCTGAAGGACCGAGACATGGACCTTGTCAGAGTATATAAGGATGAGGGAATGGAAGATCAGGACCCGGGATCTGTGAAACAGCTGTGGGCACAGCCTCCCAGGCTGAGGGAGCGTGAGTCTCCCTTGTGACCCGAAACCCTGAGGGTCACAGATGTGCAGAGGGTTGAGAGCAGATGTTAGATGGAGTTGGGAGGCATGAAGGATGCTGTCATGCCACTTTGAGGGTGGCCTGTAGCTGGTGACAGAGAGGTTAGGGTCAAGAGAAGCATCAGACCCCTCTTTGGATAGAGGTGGGCCTATGACTGACTGGCTATTTGGGGATATCAGAGGACCCTAAGGGCCCAGGGTGCCTTCTGGTGGTCCTGCTGCCCATGGGTGTGGGTTGCTGACTAGAAGGGCATAGCAGTGTCTCCCAGAGCTGCTGGCTAGGATAAAGATGGTCCTACCCCACCAGCCTCGCTCCCACCCCTGGCAGCTTGAGGGGAAACCCTGCTTTTTTTCTGCTTTTCCTTTTTTTTTTTGCCTGTAGCTGCATTTAACTATAAAGGGCAATAAATTACAAATCTGGAAAAACATCCCTTGTCCCACAAAGGACAGGGCTGTCCCCAAATGACGAATGACTCTGAATTAACATCATTTCGTATTTATAACTTCCGCAGGACAGAACTTACAGATGTCACGGACAAGTCCTGCCTGCCTTTGGGGTATTTTTGGAGCCCATTGTCTGGCTGGCAGTGCTTCTAATTGCGTCTTTACTCACAGGGCAGTGTGAGCAGCTCTGGAGGAGGTACAGGGCCCATTCCCCTCAATAGGACAAAGTGGCCATGGAAGGGCCACTTCTGTCCACGCACACACAGACCTTCTTCATGGTTACCTTTGAGGCAGCTGCTAGGGGAAATGTCCTTGGAGAGGAAGCTTATGTTAGGGCCTGGGGAAGGCCAGTGGAGGGTTGAGCAATGCTGAGGACAGGAGTAGGAGCCACCGAGCAGGACAGCAAGGGCACCATATTGTCTATGGGGCATGTCCTAGGATCTGAAAGTGGCACGCTGGGGCTGGAGGAGCCACATTTCCCCGGGAGAGTTCCCATCTTCATCTACTTGCTGTTAGCAGCAATGGAAGGGCCACGCCTAAGCTGCTTGCCTGCTCTGAGGTAGCTGGCACATGATGGGAGGCCATGCGTGCAGTCAGTCCACAGGTAGGGGGAGGAGGCAGTGGGCCGCAGCTGTGGGTTTGGTCTGGGATTTCTCTGGGAACAAAAGCGCGCCATGGTTCTTGTACGATGTTCAAGGATATGAAGATGACAGTGAAGCGGGGAGGATGTTGCCAGGCAGGCCTCATGCGGGCCACCACTGCTCTTATGGAAAGCTCACAGCTTGTCACCAACACCTCCGCAGACAGGGATTCCTAGGCACTAAGAACTGCCAAAGTTTCCGGGGTAGCCCCTGAACCTCACATGTCAGCTCCTGGCAGTCCCAAGTCAGCCAAAGCCCAAGTGGCTTGTGTTATGTGTGGTGTAGCTGCTTTCCTCTTCTGTCCTGGCTCCAGCTGTGTGTTTGCAGCATGTGCCTGTTGTATTGACTCTCAGGCCTGGCTGTCAATCCTCTGGGTCCTCCCCAACTACTACCACCAGCTATGACCATTGAGAGTTTCTGGGCTTGCTGGGAAAAGATGGAGGATTTATCTTAGTATCTAACTTCCTGGCTCAATTGTGAAATGAACAAGGTGATCTGCTTCCTACACTAGACTGGCAGAAGACCTCTTGTATCCCATATCTAAATCCCAGTTAGGCAGAGACACACCGGCATGGAATAGGCAGTGGCCTCTGCAGGCACTTTCCCCAGAGCCCTAATGATGGGAGGTCCCGTGTGGACTCCACACTAACTACCTCAGCCTTGTCCTGATGTCTCCCCACTTGACTCATTCATGACTCCATCAACACAAATCCTCTTTCAAGGACATAGCTGTGGCAACAGGCCTCATAAGGCTTTGGGGACCCACTGATTGTCATACTGAAGTTTGCCCAGTGGGTCTCTTTGGAGAGCTGAATTGTTGAGTTGAGCCCTGAGAGATTAGATGTGACCAGGCAGGTGAGGAGAAGATAATCTCAGATTGCTCTTCCTGAGGGGGAGATGTTACTTCTCCATGAGGATAGCATAGTCATCTAGATGGCCTGGTTGGGACCATCTCCCCTTCTCCCAAAGCCTCCTATTAGCAAGCAGAGGAGACAGTGGCCACTGTCTGTCCTTGCTGCATCCTCTGTGAGGAGGGACTGGGGGGGTCTTGTGGACACCAGTGGCTGTGTCTCACCACATGTCGCCACTGTTCCTCTCTTTTTGGATAATGAGGTGGTGACACTGGCTCCTGCAGCCCCATCAAGGCCACCTCTGTTGTTTCCTTCCTTGTTATCAAGTTGACTTGAAGAAAGTGTTTAGAAAAATGAATTTTAGGCTGAGTTTTACTTGTTACTGGTTTGCTGCCATCCATTCCTCTATGCCTTAAGAATAATCATTTGCTAGGGCTAGGGAGATAGCTCAGGTGATCAGGCGCCTGTGCACAAGTATGGACAAGTCGATTTGTCCAGCACCTATGTGAAAGCTGGACACAGAAATGTGCGTCTGTAACCCCAGTGCTGTTGTTGGGTGGGAGGGTAGATCCATAGAGTTGATTGGCCAGTCGGCCTAGCTGAATTGATGAATGCCAGGTTCAGTGAGAGGCCCTGTGTCAAAAGGTAAGGTGGGGAGTAGCCATTTGTGGTGACACACACCTTCAATCCCAGCACTTTGGAGGCAGAGGATCTCTGTGAGTTAGAGGCCAGTCTGGCCTACATAGTGAGTTCCAGGCCAGCTAGGGCTACACAGTCAGAAGCTCAATCAATCCATCAGCCAATCAATCAATCAACAGACAAGCAAATAACACATGGAGAGTGATGGAGGAAAGACAGCTGATGTCAATTCTCTGGTTGCCATGTGTACACGTTCATGCACATACATGAATTTACCTCACATGCACAGCATACGCACACACAAAGACCACTCACATATTTAGTATATTATTGTGCACAGTGTGGTGGTCATACTTGATGTATGAGTTGAAGTTTTGCCTATCTTCTTGGTAGGAAAGCTTACCAAAGCTTACAGATACCTTTGTGTTATTAAGCAACCGTAGGAACTCTGGTTTTAGGGGCATCATCCAGCAACTGAAGGGAGCAGATGCAGAGAACCAAAGTCAAACCCTAGGAAGAGCCAGGGGAACCCCACTGAAGAGGGGAAGAAGGACTATAGCAGAGACAGGTGTTGAGGACACCACAAGAACATGACCCACAGAATCAACTAAGCAGGGCTCATAGGGGCTCACAGAGACTGAAGCAACAAACACAAACCCTGTTTGGGTCTGCTGAGAAATATATACATATACATATATACATATATATGTGTACATATATACATATGTATGTGTATATGTATATATGTATGTATATATACACATATACATATATACATATGTATACATATATATATATATACATGTATATATGTTTAGGTTTGATATATATACACATTTTGTTGTGTATCTTGATGTTCTTGTGGGACTTCCAACACTAGGGATGGGAGTATCTCTGACTTTTGCCTGCTCTAGGGGACCTTTTCCTCCTGCTAGATTGCCTTATCCAGCCTTGATATCAAGGTTTGTGACTAGTCTTATTAAAACTTGTTATGCCGTGCCTGATCTTTTTTTCAAAGGGAAACAGAGGAGGAGTGGATCTGGGGGAGAGGGTATGTGGAGGGAGAGTCTGAGAGGACTGGAAGGAGGGAAAGCTGCAGTTAGAATGTAGAATGTAATATATGAAAGAAGAATAAAAGAAAAATAACTGTATAATAATAATAATAATAATAATAATAATAATAATAACTCTGAGTTTTGTTTTTGTTTTTCAAACAGGGTTTTTCTCTGTGTAGCCTTGGCTGTCTTGGCGCCCTCTCTCTGTAGACCAGGCTGGCCTCAAACTCACAGAGATCCACGTGCCTCTGCCTCCTGAGTGCTGGGACGGAAGGTGTATGCCCAGGTTTTTAAAGCCTGAGTTTTAAGGGCTTAGCTACATGCAGTCCCTCTAGTAGTCATCAGATTCCCTCTTCTTGAATATCTACTTTGTTTCCCTTGCCCAAGGATAGCCCAAGGTGATGGATCTGATCTGTCTGTCAGAGAGCCCACAGCAGCATTCCTAGTGGGAGGTAGTATCATGGGACCTTGTCCACAGCAAGAGGAGAATTTATCATCTCACACTGCAATGCCCAGGCCCACAAATATACAGATGTGTATGTATGATTATGCTAATTTGTCAACAAGAGGCCTCTAGAGCTGGATGGGGCACTCGACCTCCAAATATGGTGGCAGGACTCTATTGATCCTGCTTTTTATTTTTTATTTATTTTTTGACACAGGGTTTCTCTGTGTAGCCCTGGCTGTCCTGTAACCCACTTTGTAGACCAGGCTGGCCTCAAACTCACAGAGATCTGCCTGCCTCTGCCTCCCAAGTGCTGGGAGTAAAGGCGTGTGCCACTATGAATGGCTTGATTCTGCTTTTTCAATCCTTCCCAAAAATACTGGAGGAGGAGTTGGTGAGTGGGCACCAAATGTCCTGACCCAAGTCACTGGTTAGACACATAAGAATCAGGAAGGGCCTTAGAGTCAGGGGGAATGAAGCAAAGGTCTATACATATGATGCATTTGGAAGCTGTCAAGTACCTGGAACTGGGAGGGGGGAGGGGTTCTTGGGGCCTAGTCAACAGTGCAGAGTTGCGTCTTGAAGGAGTAGTGTTTGGAGGCAAAGAAGTGGGCCTGAACCTGCATCATGGAAAGTCTGAATTCCAGCCCAAATGAAGGGTGTGGAGGATGGGCAGCAACAGTAATTGGGTGATGGGTACATGAGAAGGAAGAACTCAGCTAGAAGATTTGGGAACCCGAGGCAGCAGAGTTTTGCTGAAGTAGGCACAGCCTCAGGTGTGTGTGACACTCCAGGCAGGAAGAGCCTTTCCAGATGGCCAATGGGGGTGGGGTGGGGGGGAGGAGGAGGTGTGTCCTCTCCCAGAGTCCAGGGTGGAGGCCTGTCCTAGGGTGAGGCTGGGACCTGGCTCTGTCCGCACCGCCTTCCTCCTCCCCCATGCTGGTCAGCTCAGAGCGGCCAGACGCTGTCCACCAGTGGTGCCGAGCTCGCTTTATCAGATAATAAATAAGACGGCTGGAGCCGTCCGTGTCAACATCTTGGCGGCGTCCGGGGCCCAGAGGGGAGGGGGCTACTTGTGAAGGGCTTAGTCAGCCCCCTCCCCTTGAGGCCAGGGTCAGCCCAGTGTTTGTGTAGGGAATTCGGGCACCAGGGCTCCCCTGCCCAAGGCCTGGCGCCTACAGAAAACCAAGTTTCTCTGGTCTCATTTCATCCTGTGGAGAGGAAGTGAGGACATGGAAGGAGCTTAGCTCCTCGGATCACACAGTCCATACAAGGGATAAGCCCAGAGAGACTCTGGTTCTAAAGTGGAGATAGGCCTGGTCTGGCTGGGGCGGTTGGCATTAATAAGGGTAATGTGAGATGCGAGACATTCAGAGCGACAAGGGGATGGAACTGGTGGTGCAGATGAGTTTGAGTGTCCCTGCTAGCTGGTGTCCCTACCTTAGAGGGCTGGAGCCCGATCTCAGCTGCTTTCCCAGGCCTATCCTTAGAAGCACTAGAGAGTCTCTGAGGGCCAGGCATTCACCAGCTGTAGGCCCATGTCTGACAAAACACAAGGAACTGGGACCACGGAGCATCTGCTCAAGGGAGCATGGATCTGAATTCTACACAGTCTTCCTGGAGTTCCCCCCCCCCCCCCCGCTTTATGCAACTTCTCACCTCTCTACCCAGAATGTCCTACCTACACATTCTGTTCACAAACCTCGGGGAATGCTGCCTGAGCCTCTAGAACTGTCCACGGGGCTGTCACAAAGGACAGCAGTGAGAGCCTTGCGTTCAGTGCCCCTTCTGCAACATGATACCTTCAGTCTTTTGATGGGAGAGCAACAGGATGGTAGTGACAGTAGCAAGCAGTCTGTCCTAAGAAAGGCCCTTACTTCGTCAGATAGGAAGTTCCTGCCCTTCACATGCCTCCTGTCCCTAGGCTTTCCCTTCTGAGACATACAGGCATTCAAATGAGCACCTGGGAGAATTTCTTCTGCTTTGTGACAGGCCACCCTTTTAAGCCCAAGAAACTCTTACCCTTTTTTTTGACTGTACTCCTGCAAGCTCAGGGGTATAGTTCAATATTGTGGCACTGTATCCAGCATCTCTGGTTGCCTGGTGTAGGACAGCTTTCGGGGTCTGGTGGCTGACTCTCTGCCTTGAAGCATCTAGGGGTCAGGTTTCACCCTGCACCCACAGAGAACTCACCGATACAAGCTGCAGCAAGACCCCGGAATAGAGTAGGAGGAAGCGTGCCTCTCTGCTGTGCTGTGAATCAAAGCATGGAGCAGGGCCACAGCTGGAGGGAGAAGGTCCACCTATCTGCCCTGGCAAGAAACGCCTACTGACAGGACTCTGGTCTCTCCGTTTCTATGCCCCACTTCGCTGCCTCACTTGGTCTTCTTCCTTCCTTGGGCTTCCCAGGACACACTGTGGGGGCCCAGAAATGATTTTGGACAGGAAGGGACAGACTTGGGGTACTGTGGCCCCTTCTGCTTCAGGATCTGGGATCCTGTAGCTCAGAGGTGATAGAGATGGAATGCGTTATAGGCAGCAGACAGAGGGGCCTTCCTTTCCATCCTGGGGTGCAGACAAGGCCCCCAGTTGCTCAGTGCTGAGTAAGTGTCCAGCTCTTCTGGAGGTTTACGAGCAGTGGGCAGGATGGGGTGGGTGGTGGGAGGAAGGGCAGTGGTGGGACGCTTGGTAGCTATATTAAGGACTTGGTTTGCTGGCTTCCTCCTGAAGAAAGCTTAAATTTAGCATCAGTGACCAGGCCCAGCAGTGGAGCCTATGGCCTTCATCATGTCAGCCAGCTACTTAGTTAAGAAAGAGATGAATGGAGAGATGGCTCAGTGGTTAGGAGCACTTGCTGCTCTTTCAGAGGATCCTGGTTCAGTTCTCGCCACCCACATGATGGTTCCCAACCATCTGTAACTCCAGTTCCAGGGGATCCGAAGCCCACTTTTGATGTTTGCTGGCACCAGGCATGTATGTGACACACACATACATATGTTCAGGCAAAGCACTCATACAGATAAAATAAACAAAACAAAACAAAACAGAAAAAGAAAGCCAGGCGTGGTGGCTCATGCCTTTAATCCCAGCACTCAGGAAGCAGAGGCAGGCAGGTCTCTGTGAGTTTGAGACTAGCCTGGTCTACATAATGAGTTCCAGGACAGCCAGAGATACATAGTAAGACCCTGTCTCAAAGATAAAAAACAAAGAAAGAAAAAAGGCAACAGAAGTGGAAGGTATCTCATGTCTGGATGACCCTCTCTGCTGAGTTCCTTTCCTCTCCACCCAAGGAGATGCCACCTGCCTTGTGCCTCTTATGGTGGATGTCTCCAGGGAGTCTCCCCAGGTTGGTGAGTGCCTGGTGCCACCTTGAAGATGCATGAGTTACAGATGTGATCACAGACACCTCTCTCATCACAGACGGGGAAACTGAGGCTTGGATGATAGGAACTCCTAGGAACAGCACTGCAGTGAGAATACTGTGCACAGCCCTCATGCGGCTGCTGTGGTTTGGTCTGCATCAGTGCACACTTGGGGTGTGGGTGCTTGGAGGAATCCACACGGTGCCTCATGTGCCAGGGTCTCTAGTCCCCTCCTTCTCCCTACCCCAGTATCTGGGATGTGCTAATAGACATCCAGGCAGCTGGCTTTGCCTTCGACAGATGCATGGATGGGAGGTATGCCCACTTGGAGCAAGTGACAGAAGCATGCCTTGCTCTTGTCCCTGTGATGTCTGCAAAGGTTGCAGACTACTATCCTTTGCTTTCCTTCTAACCGGGGCCCACTATCCCCGCCCTCAAGCTGAACTGGGTAAATCGAGGTTCCACACAGGAGGCAGGTTAGGGGTGGCCTTCATGGTTGGGTGACCTCTTGGTTTCCTCACCTGGCAGTGGAAATGCCAGGAAGTGGCCAGTGGAGATAAGACTGTGTGTGTATGTGTGTGTGTGTGTGTGGCCTACAGAACACCCTCTGCCTTCCACTGCCATCACCTTGCTGCATCAGGGCCCTAAAACTGACCCGAAGCTCCTGGTCAGTCACCACCAGCTGACATGACCTGGTGTGAAGAGGATACTGCAAATAAGGCTGCCTTAACAACTGCTGGGACGATGGCTGAGCCAGGCCACAAGGCCACATGTCGCCCAGTTCCAAGACTGTCTCTGTGTGGGTCTACCCACCAGCAAAAGCCTAAGTGTGCAGATTGCCAGAACAAGGCCCTTTACTGCCCTGTCTGGAAGGGAACGTATAAATAAATACAGACGTTTGTGATGCTGGCCAGAGGGATGCATTTGCCTTGGGGCAGTGTCCTGGTTCATTGCTCAACCTGCACACTGGTCTCTGGCGGTCCTGTATCCATCCACAGGCAAGGAAGGACCTTTCAGCTTTGCAGAGTGAAACATGGGATATGAAGACCTTGAGGCTCCAGCGGCTTTGTGTCGGGTCCCCTTTCTCTTATTGCCTGCCTGGACTCTGTTTGTTTCACTTGGATCAGATTTTACTGGGGGATGCTGTGAACCTTTGCCAGCTGCTACAAGCTGTAAATGTTGACCATTGATGGCAAGAGCTGAATTCAAGTAATTGGTGGGTATCTCCAGTCATCTTGGCTGCAGAGCAGTCCATGAGGGGTCTGGGCAGTCCATTGCTATCCCAGATGGGGCTCCAACCCTTCATCCACCAGCCTTCTTCTTTCTCTAGGCAGTCAGCAAAAAAAAAAAGCTTCCCCATGACAGTGCTGAGGGACCCATGGGGCTGCTGGCTTCAGGAACTAACCTCTGTTCCTAAGATCCCCTGGGGTGACAGTTCTCTAAGCACCTAGGCCAAGGCCAGGGCACACCAGGTCTCTTGACGCAGGACCCCACTGAGGCCAGCCTGGGGGCTCAGGGACGAGTTGGTGAAGGCAAAGTCTTCAGGCTCAAACTTGAACTCCAAGTGGCTGGGGGCCAGGGATTCATCCGCTGGGCTGGGGGCCTGCAGGGAGGATGGGGTGAGGGAGAATGGAAGATCTACCACCTCTCTGGGACTGGGAGTCATAGAATAGGGTGATTTTCTCCAAGGGCCTCTCAGCTTTGAATGAGTAGAAAAGCTCCTTGGCAGCATGGCTAGTGAGACTGGCGGGGCTCTGGACCATGCATGCCACACAGCTCTGGGGAAGGATGCCACCACATCGGTGGTTAAGGGCTATGTGCCCAGGGAAGCTCTGGGAGAGATCTTGGGGCTCTGATGGGATCTGAATTGGTGAAGAAGGAAGGTTCTCCCTGAAGTGTGAAGACCTGTCTCTTGTACTCCCCTGCCTCATCTGCCTTACCTGGGAGGGGACAGTGGGCCCAGCACACACTGGAGAAGCCAGACTTGTCTCTGCCTTCAAAGTGGTGGCTGAGCTCTCAGTGTTGAGGATAGTGGGAGAAGAGGTTGTGGTGTTTGCTGTGGATCCTGGGAGGGAAGAGGGGGTCATTACAGAAGGTGCCATTTCTGACCATATTTCCTGCCACATGGCCAATTCTCCTGTCCTTGTCCAGAGAGATTCAGAGATTTCTTAAAGTCACACATCACTGAAGGGTGGAGAGGGTCAGGTATAGCTTTGTGCACCCCACAGCTGTCCATGTGCCCCTCCCCCAGCAAGCCTAAGGACACCCACCAGGGGCTGGGTTAGAGTGAGACTCAGAGGTCTGGGAGTGGCCCCTCCTGGCTCCCTGCGCACCTGAGGAGCCCTTGATCTTGGCAGGGTTCTTCGGTTTCCGTTTTCTGGTCTGGATACTCTCCTTTTTCATTGCCAGTGGCCTTGGCACCTAGCAGGAACAGCGAGGGTAGGTGGCTGCTCTCTGTCCCTGCTCACCCCGGGGCCCCTCAATCACCTTCCTGTCCCACCCCAGAGAGCCAGCCCCTCCTAGATGCTGGGCTGACCCGAGGGCACAGGCCTGTTGAGTCACCTCTACCCTTGGATGCCGTCCCATCTGTCTGAGAGCACGGTTGAAGTGCAGAGAGGGCAAGGTATGGGTGCACACCATCTGTCCTAGGCCAAAAAGCCCTGGGGAGCTCCATGAACCTCAGAAGGCAGGTCTGCTCAGTGGGCATGGAGGCTTTGTCTCCCAGAGGAGTGGGTATGTGTAAGTCAACACTCAACACATGTGTAACACTACCAGACCATGTTCAGGCCAGGGGCCAAAGGCTATCCTGTCTAGCTGGGGTCGTTCTAGACAGAGGTAGCTACTCTCTGCCACTCACCCCATGGAGCTTCATGTAGAGGCCACAGGCATTGCACACAGGCTCGCCCTCTGCGTTGCGCCTCCAGAGGGTGGTGGTGGCAGTGTGGCAGTTGGAGCAGCAGAGTCCGGATCGACGGGACGAGGACTGTGAGGCAAGTGAGCTGGAGTGAGCCCAGACTTTGGGGGGGGGGGCTCTGGTGCAGTAGATGACAATGAACAGGATGGAGGGAAGCTAGACTCAGCAGTTACCAGCTGCCAGGTCGGAGACCATTCTGCTTGAGTGAGAAGTTTGGGTGCTAAAGGCTTGAGGCCTGCCACGACCTATCTGGCAGGACATGATGTCTTTTGTTCCACAGAGCTTAGATTCATTGGCCTTCTGGTCCCAGGACCAGTCCCTTCACCTCTGGGCACTTCCCATCACTGAACTGTAACAGACTTTCAGGGTCTGGTTGTGGGGTTCTGAGCACCTGAAGGTCTGGTACAGACATACAGCCATTGATTATTGTTCTAAGATATCCAGGTTGATCTAATCCTGTGGGAGGTCTCTGTGGGGGATCACGGCCCTGAAGGCCACAGACACCTCAGGAGGTCAGGCCCAAACGTTAACCTTCAGGATCCTGCTGGTCCTCTTGCACATATCTTTCCCCAGAGCTCAGAGCACACACTGACAATACCCCACAGGGTTCCCAGTACTCACAGAGTGTTGAGTAGAGTACTCTGTGCAGGGTCCTATCTGTCATGTCTCACCCTTGCTGTGCTCTCTTCTTGGAGTCTCTTGATCCTGGGCTGGGTAAAGCCTTCTAGCTGTCTGCCTCATCCCACTACATCTCTCTTCAGTATTCCTGATCTCACACACTTGGAGAGAACCCAGACTTCCCTGTGTTTGGGGAACTTGGGCCCTGTACTAGAGGGGAGGCTGGGTACAGGAATCTGGGCCTAGCTAATGAAGTTGGTCAGGGGCAAGAAGTGGGCTTTCTGTGCTGTTTTGGGAGTCATCAGAGAGGGCCCAACCAGTCTTCACAAGCTCAAGGTCTCCTGGGCTCACTGAGATCTGTACCTGTCCTGTAAGGCTCACAGTTCAACATGTGATGGAATCTCGTCCCTACTGTTGAAAGGTCTATCCAGTTACTTGGACCCTAAGGTCTTCCTAAGCTCCACAGCCCAGCCTTGCTGTGACACTACTGGCATCAGACTCTACTGTTCTGTCTCTACATTGGTCTTGCCCTTGGATGATACCTCTGTCCCCCTGCCCCCCCCCCCCATCTGTCTCCCTTATGGTTCAGGGATGCAAATTTCCACTACAATTCTAGAACATCAGCCAAAAGTGATAAGGAGGGTGTCTGCATAAGTGTATCTACTTTAGTACTTGAAATAAGATTAGCAAGATATCTGTGTTTACTTGGAAGTCACACTTAACAAGGTGCCTGGCACTTGTAGTTCCTAGTTTCTGCTGGATCTTCAGAGCTAGGGAGCCCTGGCCTCCCTTCTTTCATGAACCGGCTAAAGGCTATGGGTAACTTCTGAGATATGGCGGGTGAGAAGCAAAATCATGTGCCTTTTGTGCAGACCCCACACAGGAAGAAAGATGCACCAGCTTCTTCCTACACACCAGAAGTGCAAGAGAAAGTTTGGAAAGCAGGTTGGAGTCTTTCATTGCAACTAAGTCATGCTTTTATAAGATTAAGAACATAGGGAAACAACCTGAGAAGCTTGCCTTTTCCTCAAACCTCACACCTGTCAGTCATTGCACGGAAGGGAAGCAGAAGCTCAGACATGTCAAGGAACCACAGGAAACTGAGGAGCCACGTGGGCAGAGCCCTCTCTTTTGAGAACTTGGGCACATGCCCATTTGCTATACACTGGTGCCCCACCCCCCAGCCTCCATCTGTCCTTCCTCCCTGTCTGTGCAGGCAGCCTGGCCACTTTCAGGTGCCAGACAGCTAGCCTCTCCTGGATTCATTTCATTTCCTTTTGTCTGTTCTTTTCGGGAAAAGTTCATCTTCCATGGATGCTCACCTGAAGGAGAGCATCACTGAGTGCCAGGCTCCATGTACTGGGGACCTCCAAATAAGTCAGCCTTGGAGCATAAGGCAGTCCTGCCAAGGTGGACACTCAGGGAGGTGGCTGGAACCTTGCTTAGTCATATGTGCGTCATATATTCAGGTGAGCTCTTTGGAAAATGGAAGCTGCAATACAAAGTGTTGGTACCCAGAACCTAGTTACCCAAGATTGGCTAAGAGACCCAGTTGGAGCCTTGAGGATAAGCCAAGGCTTGAAATGCCTTCAGTTCTAAGTGGACCCTCTCTTGGAAGACACACAGAAGACTAGGTCAAAGATTTGTCCCTTGTCTGCTGAGGGAAAACCGAGATGGGATGTGAGTAGTGAGTAGAGCATGTTTGGGGTCAGAGACACCTACTCCTCTACCCCAGAGCAAATCAGGGGCTCTTGCCTGATTCCTCTTATCACTTATCACCTCTTATCACACTGCTTATCACTGTGTCCAAGTGCCCAGTTCAGAACCTGGTACAGAGGAGAGCGGGCAGTGTAAAGGGACAAGGCAGGTATGCTGCCTGGGAGGCTGTACCCTGAGGCCTGGGATGCAGTCCTCCATGACTGGGCTATATTTCTATGGTTTCCTCATTAGTGAGCATCACTGAGACCAGGCTGGGCAGCTCACATGGAGAGGGTTCCATTATAAGGCAGATCACTGAAGGGCACAGTAGCTTGTGAGATGGTGGTCCATCAGATGGCAAGAAGCAAAGTATTGGGCAGGATGGGCCTGCAGATCCCCAAACCCCAGGCCAGCTCAGAGGAAGAGCGTCATGGCTTCCCTAAAGCCTCTTCCCGCATCCTGTCCACCTCCTGGAGCTCACAAACTCCTGTTCCCATCCTAGGACCTCACATGCCCAAAACCCTGAGAGTGGACAGAGAGCTACAGCCCCAAGTCAGTACACTTAGGAAACCAGCTTCACCACACCTGTCAGGCAGGGCTAGGGCAGCCGGTCCCCAGATGCTGCCTGCTACAGACACGGGGCTCGTCTGAAACCTGAAGGGTGAGGAGCTCCCTTCCAGGTGGAGATGTTGACACTCATGTGGGGTTTACACCTGGGCCTGGTGCTCAGGAGCAGTCCTGTCCAGGTCTGAGGCCCATAAACCCACTATAGCCTCCACAGCAAGAACACAAGCTGCTAACTCCAACCCAAACTCATATATAAACTTAAACCTGAAGCTTTGCCTATGAGATGATAGAGCAAAGCTACTTCCTGCTTTCACAACTTCTAGTGGCCCAAGCCTGAGCCTTCACTTCTAACCAGCCCTGGCATCCCAAACACCTATGCAGTATGCGCCAGAAAGAGCCAAAACGGAAAAGAAGATTTAGCCAAGGAGCCAGGCATAAGACAAAGGCCTGGTTTCCTGGAGACCCTCGAAGCACAGGCAGAAAGTGTTTCACAAGGACACACACCCAAACGCTGTCTCCTTCAATTCTCAACACCACCGTCAATGCACCCTCAACCTTATCTGTGCTGGCCACCTTGAGGCCTCCAAGACTCATGATCAGGTTGCCACCCACTATTACCACCACCACAGTCCCTCTGCAGGGCTGAGCCCTCAGGGTCCTACGGAGACTAACTCTGGTGCTGGGACGTCCTGTGGTCGTGTAGCAAGTGGCCTTGACACATACCTTGTTCTGTCAAGTACCAAGTAACTTGCCAACGCTGCAGTGGGTTGTAAGACCTGACCACATCTCCATTAGGAGTTTGGGCCTGGATCCTGATGGTTCCCTGGATATTTTCAAACTCCAGGAGGAAATGAGTTGGCGTGGCTCCACCAGGAGCCCTGGGCAGCCCACATTGCCCTGTGTTCCAGTCCCTACCCCATCCTTTAGGATCCCAGACACCTCTGAGTTTACAGGAGCCAGCTATTCCCTCTGGGAATTCCCAGCTATTCCCTTTGTAACCCTGGCCCTGGCCCTGGCCCTCTCCCTGCCGCACTCACCAGACGCTTCTGGGGCCTCACTAGTGGCCGGTTGACCCCGTTCATCTTGTGATAGAGGCCGCAGGCGTTGCATAGGTAGTGTCCGGTGCCATCACGGCGCCACAGGGGTGTAGACAGGGCTCCACAGTTGACGCACTCCCGGCCCTCACCAGGGAACTCCTCCAAGAAGTCAGGGACTGTGGGGACAAGACGCTTGTACACTGGGGCCTCTGCCCCACTGGAAAGCCTGAGGGCTTCTGCTGGGCTCTACCTCCTTTCACAGTGTCTTATAATACATATTACACGGCATATAACATACAGCTCATTTAAAGAGCGATTTATTTATATACTTAGTCATATTTTGTTTTTAACGAACTTTGTTTGTTAGCTCAACAACCTTGTTTATAAGGCAGGGGTGTAAATAAGCCAAACTTTCAGGTAGACATCTGAGATGGCTCCTTTCTTAACCAGAGTCCATGCCGGCCTTTGTATTTTTAATAAACGTTGGAAGCAGGCAGAGGGAAGTGGATGGCAGAGCCTCATTTTCCTTCTTCCCCTTTCCCACTTGAAGATCTCCTGTGTGTGAAGCGAGTGGGCCTCAAGGGCAGGGGATGGAGAGACAGAGATTTGAGACTCTATAAGGGCGCCGCTGGTCTTGCTGTCAGCTTTGTTGTGGGGTCAGTCACTGCCCTCCCTCAGAAGACAAAGTCACAGGGGCACCAGAGTGTCCCCACCCAGCTCCAGGTCTAGCCAGGCACCACAGATATGCAAGCAGTGGCCGGGGGCAGGGTGGGTACCAGGCACAGGGGCTGCCCTTGTCCATCTCAATGTACCAGGTCGGCTTGGGCCAAGAGGGGGCTGTGAATCAGGGGCCAGGCTTCCATGTTCTTGGAGGGATGGCCTACAGGAGGCCCTGAGCTGCAAACAGAGGTTGCCCCCCCTTTTTTTTCTGTGACTGTGTCTCAAAAATACCCAGAAACCCAGAGGAACGATTCCCAGCTCAACAACCTTGGAATCTAATCTAATTTAATTTATGTTCCTGGGAGGTATGGACATCTCAAGCTGGAATGCCAGTTTTGCAGACTGAGATGGCTATGGTGGCTTGTTCGAATAATCAGTATTCCGAGCTTTATAAAATTCATTCTCAGCCCGGGCATAAGAGCACATGCCTGCTCGGCACTTAGGAAGGGTGAAGGCAGAGGATTGCTGTTAAGTTTGAAGTTGTTCATTTTGACGCCTTATTTAAAAAAATATAATTTCCAAAATTTCCCAATAAAAGTTTAGAATGTAGGTTCCAAACTGACATAACCCAGAATGCTTTTTTTTTTTAATGCGTGTTTGGTCGTGTGAAAGACAGAAATTTATTATTATTATTTTGCTATTATACTGAAAAAAGAATTCTGGATCGAGTGTTTTTCATCGTGTTGTGTTCCACGAAGGGCCTTGTATCCTAGCAGTTCTAGGTGGGAATCTGCGGGGTCGGACCAGGCGGGGAGAGCCCTGACTACAGAAGAGCGCATTTCAGATTTTCGCATTTCGTAGCGTGCGGGTTTATCGCTACGCGCCTTAGCTTTAGAGCCAAGTCCACCGGACAGGACCAGCCTGGTACTCACCGAAGGTGGCTCTCCGGCCAGGGAGGCCACCAGGACGACCTTGCAGACCGTGCAGGATGCTGCTGTCGAAGGGTCCGGAGGTCCACGAAGGGGCTACATCGGGATTCACGTATGCTGGATAGGTCGTAGGGTACGAGGCACCCATGGGCCTCCCGAGCGAGGTTGGGTACTGTTCGCGAGCCAATAGCGCGCCCTGGAAGGCGCCGCCGTCCCGGGGCCCCGCGCTGCTGCCGCTGGCCGAGCCTGGGGGGCTGTGTGCGAATGGGAAGGCGGTGGCTCCGGTTGGATGTGCGGCTGGTGGGTGCGGGCTTCCGGAGCCGAAGGCTGAGGAATCGGCGGCCGCTGCCTGCGTCCAGCTGGAGTGTGCGGCGAGCGCGGGAGACTGCGAGCCCGGCTCACACGCAGGCAGGTAGGGCAGCATGGAGGGCACGCGCGTGGGTGCCACGAACACCGGGGAGCCGGCTCCCGAGGAGTGCAGAAAGGCTCCCGAGTCGGCGTAGGTGGCCTGGCTGGGGCTCTGAGCCAGCGCCAAGCTCTGGTACATTTCTCACTCCCCGCACGAGCCTGACCTGCAGAGAAGAAAAACAGGCGTCGAGGGCAGGATCACTGGGCCCCCTCCATCAGATCTCGCGCTCGCCCTGGGCAGGTGCTGCTGCTCCGCTTGCGCACTCCGTTCTTCTGAAGTCGGTTCACCGGGGCAGGTCCCGGGCTCCTCCGGGTGGAAAGACGGGGTTAGGAAGAGGCTCAGGAACTCAGGATTGAGGTCCTTGCCACGCACGGAAAGATCGCTGGCCAAAGCCCTCACCCGCGGAGCAGGGAGGAGCGGGGCTGGCCGAGGGCCGGTGACCGGTGGGTTGTAGACTGGGTCTCCGGAGGGAGCCGCTCTGCAGGAAATCCCGGGAGCTAGGGCAGCCCCGCCCCCACCGGGCCGCCCCTTCACTCTCGGAATCGGTCCCTCCCTCCCCTCAGGGTCAGCGCCAGGGCTCTGGCCGCGGTGCCACGTGACCCGAACAGGCTCCTCTGTCCGGCTCTCTGAGACCCAAACTTGCCGTGTATCCTCGTCTGAGCCTGAACAAACGCAGGCGATGCGAGGAGGCTGAGAGCCCGCAGGGTCCTGGGACAGCAGCAGCAGCTCTGAACCGTCTCCAACTTTGTTGCTAGGATCAGTAGCCCCAGCCCTCGTCTATTTGGAACTCCAGGCCCAAGGCTGGTTTAGAGGACGGTTCCATGTCTTGTGGTCCCAGGCCCCACTGAACCTAGGGACACATGGTGTTGGAACCGTGTTGGCTAGCATTTGATGACGCTACAGTCCGGGACCTACTTGGGGATCTAGCTTCCACGAGGACCGCAGGGCTTGGGCCTCTTTTCTCTTACTGGGTGTTTTGTTCGCCAGCAATTACCCCGAGTCCATCAGGACCGCGCATTGTTGGCTGAGTTTTTGAACAAGCAGGACCACCGGAAAGGGGACTCCAGCGCCAGTGAACTCTGAGTAGAATGACATAGTTCCTAAGATCACAACGGAAGGCTGATAGACTCAAAGTCCTGAGGCTTTCACAGGCTGAGGAACTTGGCAAGTGTCTCTTTCGGGTGCTGGAAACTTCCGGGAGGCTCGTGCTGGAGCACCTAGTTCAGTTTTGTTGTGACTTCTGTCCTCTGACTTAACACAGGAGTTCCAGGTGGAAAGCACTCAGAAGGTGCAGCAGCCCCGGAGGGCCCCAAGATGTTTCTCACTTTCTCACATTGGCCCAGGTGTGCTGCAGACAGACACGTGGGTGACGCAGGAGCTCCTGAGATAAGGAAGTACATCGGCTAACCTTAGGATCAGTGTCCAGTGTGTTGACTGCTCAGCGTGGGATAACTTAGCTAGTCAAAAAGGAGCTGAGCCTGATGCACACTGGTGTCCATCCACCCTGCTCTCCTTCAGCATGCAGAGATCGAGCTGTGAGTCAAGAGTGGAAGTGAGAGGGGCCTGGGGATGGTACAGACTGTCCTGATACAGGATCCAGAATCTGAGCCATAGAGGTGCAGAGCAGAGGCTGGGTTGGGGTGGTGGGTTCCTGGGAAGGGGAGCTTGCCAGCATTTCCTGCTTCAAGTTACCTCCCATTGCACTCTTCCTGGCATCTCTTCCTCCCTCCTTGAGGTGGGCACTGGGTTGGGGCTCCTAGTTGATGCGTCCAGCACTGACTTCCTGTGGTATGCACAGCACTTGGGCCATCAGGCTTGACATCCCTTCTCAGTAGAACCCTTCAGGCTTCAAGTGTGCAGGTATCCCCCTTTGCAAAGTGCCCCGGGGAGGAACGACATTCAGGTGCCCATTTTGGGAGAGTGCTGGGTGCAGCAACACTGAGTCTTCTCCTGAGGATGTTTAAATGAAATGAAAAGATTCCCCCCCCCAACCCCCCGCACTCCACCAAGCTCAGGAATGAATAGTGAAGAGACCCCTCACTTGCTGGGGAATGAGTCCTCGTCTCTCCAGAGAGAATCAATAGCAGATCTAGGGTCTTTGGGCTTTTTGCATGGGGTAAACTCAACAAAGTCCCTGAGAGGAAAATGACCACAAGACTGAGGTGCTGGGTTTTGCCCTGCAGTATTAATATTTAATTGTTATCTCAGTCTTAATGAGGCAGATGAGGTTATTCCTACTTACAAGCAGAGGAACAAAGAACAGAATAGTCGGCTAACTTATCCAATGTAATACAGCTAGTAACTAGTAACACAGCTAGCTACTCATCAAGCTGATTTAGACAAATGAAGAGTTTCAAATACTCTTGAGGAGAGACCCCTGACCTCTGTAGATGTGGGAAAGGAGAGGAGCTCCACCCTTCTCAGGCTCCTGCTCCTTGGAGGCTTGGTCCCACAGAGGGCAGTCCAGTAGGTGCCCAGGTCTTTGGACACCTGGACTGCTGAAGAGGGAAGCAGGCACATCTGTTCAGAGAGTAGGAGCAGAAGTGGTTGGGCTGTCCTTTGCCTGGATCAGGTTGCCTTACTGGGATGGGTCACCGGCTGTGACAATATCTGACTGATTTATGGGACCCTTCTTGAGTGAAAGAAGGAGGAGTCTCAGCTCACACCACAGACCCTAGTTCCTCCTGGCTCTATCTCATCTCTCCCCAAGAGATCGCCTCTGATGCACTGATCTTGCTTACCGGTTCCAGAAGGGAGCTAGTAGTAAGAGCCCCTTGTTTTCCATCTTCACCATTTGTCAAACTCCTACACATCCCTCAAGGTCCACCTCACTCCCTGTGGCTCACTCAGTCAATTCACTGAGAGCAGACGCTGAGTCCCAGGGTCAGCTCTGAGAAAAACAGGATAGAGCAGCTGACAGGAAGCAGCCAGACTCTCCAGGATGCTCAGTCTTGCTGTGGCAAGTCTTTACAGCATGGGCTAGCTGCTTTTCTTTCTGTGATAATAGCACTCTCACAGTGGCTTCAGGGAGGGGTTGGTGGGCCTGGGTATCAGAGCAGCTGCCCTGGAAAGTACACATGGCAGGCCTTTAATAGGCTCCTGGTAGGGACTGAGGAATGCTGGCCAGGGGGGTGGATGAGCAGGCGTGGCCCCCAAAGTGCCAAGGGCCAAATGGTAGGGCAGATAGGCAGGTGGGAGATTCTGCCTTGTGTAGCCAGGGTGACCCTCAGCCAGCCTCTCAGGCTTCCCTGGTCTAGCAAGCAGATCTGACTGAGCCAGGGATTGATAAAGAACACATCCCAGCTAAGGACCCCGTTCTCCTTGAGAGATGAGGGGTTGGCATGTTAGTTCCCCAGGGACCACACAGAGCTGAGTTTCATGATCCCTGGGTTAAGAGGACTGTGGGCATTGTGGTCACCAGAGCCTGAGTGGCCAAGCTGGAGGATAGGGAGAAGGACCTCCTGCCAGCCTGACAGGATCTGGGTTTCATTTCCAGCTGTCACTTGCTCAGCAGCCACCCCCTCCCCACTGCAGAGCTTGGGAACTGTTAGTGCAGACACATTTATCGAAGGAAAAGAAAACAGTCCTATTGTTCAGGGGGATAAGGGGGCGTCAGGGCCTCGCCTCTAGACTGACTCCCTAGAGGGACCCTGGCCAGTCCATAGGCGTCTGGGGGCTTGCATCACACTTTGGCTGTGTTTGCTCCTACAGGGGCATTGCCCCCTGCAGTGGGAATGGCCTGGGACAGGAAATCTTTTGATGGTTGCCTCCAGGTGGAGCCCCATGTGAGCCTGTAGTCTCTGGCATGCTGATGTGGCCACTGGGCCTTGGGTGCAGACAGAGGTACCCTTAGTCCTTCCCGGGGGAGGGAAGTAGCCCCTGAGAGCACGTCTGCCCAGGTGCAGAGTTGAGACTGGACTGTTTTCCCCCAGTCCCATCCCTGGGCACTTGTTACTCTTGCGGTTCTCTGTGAGAGCTCAGAGAGCTGTGGAAAGGCCTGGGGTGGGGGGCTCTCTTTGCTTCCTATGGTAGCTTGGTTGTTCAGAGAGGTACCCAGTACGCAGGGCTATGCCTTCAGTAAGTCCAGCTCCTAGGGTGGGGAAAGCTAGCTTACCCGCCACCCCCCCTCCCGCTTCCTTCAGCTCCTCACTCCTCTTTTCTTTGTGTCCTTGGTGGGCCACTGTGGCTCACTGTTGACCCCAGGAACTTGCCACCCATCTGGGTCCACAGATTTCTAGGGCTCTTTCAAGTATCACAAAATGGTTGAGGTTAGGGAGGGCTGAGAGGTGTGTGCTTCTACCTGGGAGGGGTAGGGGAACCTGGATCTGCTGTGTCTGGGCGCACACCATGTTCTCCTCTTGCAGGTGTGTCCAAGCTCAGCCACTGGAAACAGTCTTGGATCCCCATCTCTCAGGCCAGTGCCATGTGTCTGTGCCCAGAGCTGTAATGAAGGAATCTTCAGAGCAAGATGTTATCCGCAGAGTCCCTTCTCTACCTGGGTCCCTCTAAACTCACAGCTGCTTTTGTCACTATGACCATCAAGCCATTTCCTGAGTGGTCTCATGTGCCTGCCTTCACATGGGACTTGCCTTGTTTTTAACTAAGCATTCCAGTGAGGTGGGCAGTTTTCATCCCCCTTCCCACGTGAGAAAACTGAGACTAGAAGTGACCAGTCCCTCGGACACAACCAGGCAGAGGTTGGTCCCTGCTTTGCTCCACAGCCGCTGATAGGCCCTGCTGCTTGCCAACTCCACAGGTGCTAAACCTGTTGGGCTGAGTGGGCTCCCTGGATGTCTAAGGGGCCTGCAGCCCTGAGTGTTCCAATGGGAGGGCTCCATTGCCAGTGGCAGTGACTGTCAATTCCTGCAAACAGAAACATGGGTCTTGCAACCAGCTTGTGCTGTGGAAGACCAGGTGGATGGAGCCTGAGACAGCTGGGGAAAAGAAGGGTGCAGGGATGAGCGTTTGGGGGTACTGTATCCCATGTGTAACCTAATCTGCTTTCAAAGCTCTTCCTGACATCGCTCAGCCTTCAGCAGGGCAGGCTACGGCGTGAGACCGCTAGACAACCTCAAGGTGAGTCTGTGTTTGGATAGATGCCCATCTGACTGAAGAAGTAGCAAATATCTTGTTACAGGACATGTTTTGAGGCATGCCTTCCAGGGACGGAGGGAAGAGTGGGCAGGTAGGCCTGTCACATCACTGGAGAAGAGAAACGAGGGCAGGAATCTCTGGCTCTCCTAAGCCATGAGCTGGAGTGAGGATGGACAAGACCACTGGACTCACAGCTCTCAGTTGAGAGCTAGCTCATGGAGAGTGACCTCACCCTGGACAGCCGGTGAGCAGGCTGGGAGGAGGTGAGTCATCAACCAGCCTGACAGTGATGCTGCCAAGTGAATCTTTGCTTGTCCTTGAATACAAAAGCAGCAGGGAACAGCGCACACCTTTAATCCCAGCACAGAGGCAGGCAGATCTCTGGGTTTGAGGCCAGCCTGGTCTACAGGGGGGTGGAAGGGGGAAGAGAGATCCAAGAAAGCAGAGCTACACGGAGAGGCCTTGTCTCAAAAACCCTAAACAAATAAACAAACACATAAAGTAAGAGGGGTTTTGGTCTCTGTGCAGTGTGCTCTGGCTGGGCTGGGAAAGATTAAAAATGAAAGTTGCCACTGAGGCAGAGGGATTTTGGGACCCATTCTGAAAAACCTCTAAACACATATAATCCCAGCACTTTGGAAGTAGAGGCAGGAGGATTAGGAGTTCAAAGCCAGTCTAGACTACTTGAGATGGTCTCAAAAACCAAATAAATGAAGTATCAGTAATAAGCCAGACCCTGTCCCACATGAGTACACTCATTTTGTTCAGTGACCCCGGCAACAGGCAAATGTTCTGTGCGTGTGGGGGTTCCACCCCCAGGCAATCGTGCATCCCGGCACTAGGAGGGACTTGGTTGATGTCAGTGAGTGGACTTGTATTGGGTTGGGCTGGGAACTGACACTACTTCAGGAGGAAGTCTACAGCTCAGGAAGCCAGCGTGCCCTACCTTAACCCTCAAGGTGACCCTGAGTGAAGAGACAGCTCTCCTATCTTGTCTGTAGAGCCTTGGTGAGGCCCACAGGGGAAGGAGCCTTGAAGCTTTCATTTCCCACCAGGTCCCCTGGTTGGCGGATGAGTGTCTTCCTGTAATATGGCACCTGGCTGGTCTTAGAGCTTGGGAGCTAAGACAGAGAGGTCAGTGGGACATGGAGAGCTGTTCTTTGTTGCTGTGTACTCGGAACTGAGAGCTGTGAGTCCCTGGATCTGCCTGAAGCTCTGTGTGGACTGCGTGATGGAGAACACTGGGGGATATAGGGGGGCAGTGACCTGGAGACTCTGTAGAACTCTCAGAGCAGGATTGGCCAGGATGAGGCAGAGCATGCTGATTGGTTTGCACACTGGGGGCTTTCCAGCCCAGGATCCTCCAAGGTCAGCTCAGGGCTTGGTTTTTGAGTAGAACAGGGCCCCTGTGTGTGTGTGTGTGGGGGCATGTTAGTGGGGATTTTGCTGCTGGGCATGTGGGGATATTCTCACTACATAGGTGAACTGTGGTATATCAGCACCTTGAGCCCGAGTGCCAGCTTGGCTGTCCTAGCAAGCATCCTCTGTTTCCCACGGTCAGAGACAGGCTTTGCCACATTCTCATAGAGACTGTCCCGGGGATACAAAGAGGGCTGGTGAGTACCCTTGAATCCCTAAATGAGCTGATGATAATTTATAATGTAGATGGATTTGACTCTCACTTTTACTTCCGAGGGTCTGGGGTGATCAGCGGGCCTGTGCAGGGCTGGGTTGGGCACGACCAGGCTGTGGTAAGGCAGGCTTATGTGAGCTGTGTCAGGTTGTTCCTGGCGGAAAGTCCTCAAGCTGCCTCCTCAACTTCCTGACCTCACTAAGGCTTCTGGGCAGACTTGCTTTGGATAGACTTGGAGTCGTTTGGGGGAAGGGAGAAGGGGTGAGGATCTGAGTGCAGCTAGGCAGTAGGCAGAGCTTAGAATGGTGCCAGCCACGTACTGTGCAGCGTACTTCAGCCTTCTCTTATCTGTAGAAGTTTTCTTCCTGTTCCTCCCTCCCCTCCCTGTCTCTCTCTTTTCTGTGCTTCTAGCATCCTCTGTGAAGGGGCCCGGGAAGCTCCACCCTCCTGACCTTTCACTTTGTTCCTGAAGAATTCCACCCAGAGGGGCTCCGGCTCCCACTAAGGTTACTACTGTTTGAGACAGAACCGCTGGCTGCTTTAAGGAGGCTCCATGGTCGGGAGCCTCGCTGCTTTCTTCCAGGTCTGTGGGAGGACAGCCCAGGAACTCCTGTTCCTCGAGAACACAGTCCCCAGGGCCCGGAGTGGGGGTTTATCATATTTTGGTCGTGTCTGCTTAGTGTACTGACTCTGGAAGTGTCAGAAACCATCAACTGACTCCTGTTGGTGGAGATTTGGGATGTGAACCTAAGGAAGTTAAAAGGTTTCCGAAGCGCCAAGTAGTCTAGATAGAAGAAGGTGATTGATTGGCTGAGGCACTTGTGCCTGCCTTCTATGCTCATATTTTAACTTGTGTGTGTGCGTGCATGGTAGGGCTGTAGATGTGCATTCATATGAGCTTGGGTATGTGTGTATAGGTATGTGATTATAAATGTACAAGCAGCTCACATGGGTGAGCATACATGTTCATATGGGAATGTATGTGTACACACACGATTATTATACATATATATGCATATGTACATATATATGTATATGTACATATATATGTTTCTCTTATATAAACGGTGCATGGCTATGTTGGTAACAGAGATGAGGGCAAGCAGTGTTCTTGTATGGTTTGCCTGTAGACATTCTAAATGTCATACAATCATGTAATAGAGTGTCCTCGTACCCAGGGTTTGCCATGTAGACTGGCCTGACAGCCTGAACAGAAAGCGAAGCATGATGTCCTTGACGCTCAGGAGAGGTGTTCTGAACCCTCTCGTGGCTTCACTTTCTGTCTGAGCTCCGTCATGCAGAGGTGCAGGCAGCTCTCAAGAGCTGAGAAGTTCTATGCTCAGCCTGGGGTCTGGGAGGGAGGTTACAAATGGCTGAGTCTGTGTGGGAACACCTATGTGAATGAATACATACGTGTGTTCATATTCATAGCTGTGTGTGCACACACGCATTCCCTCATGACCATGCATGCTTACCAATGTGAGATGTTTATGTATGTATAGCCACATACGCCCAGGCTCACATGGATGCATGTCTGCGGAGCCCCTCCAACAAACACACCCATTCTTGTGTGGTACCTGCCATGTGTATGTACATGTATATGGGCAACACAGCCTGGAAAGTGACAACCTCTTCCTTTCCCTCCCCAGGCACCTGTAATGGCTGGGAACAGCAGATTGGTATCCATTTCTGAGCTCCAGGCTGGCTGGCCATCCCTTGGCTTTGGTCAGAGTGTTTAATAAGTGGTCTATACCATAGTCACTCATGGTTGGGCAGCTAGCTGGGAAACTGCCCTCTGTATGGACCAACAGGATCTACAGAACCCCTGACTCAGTGTTCTGAAAGGCTTTTGAGACAACGAAAGAGCTTTGAATGTTCTGAGGTCCTGCTGAGGGGAGCAAAGATCAACACTGAAGTCCCTAGGTTGGCCTACCCCTGTGCACAGGCCCAGGGGTTGGCAGGCAGGGGGACCAAATAAGACCTCATACCCCAGAGATAACTCCCAGGGAGTAGGGATTCCCCAGACCTCTAGGGAAGACATCTGAAACCAGGGAACGCCCAGTGTAATGGCCAGAGGCTGGCCTAGATTATCTGTCCCCAGCAGTGCAGGGGACATATTTGTCCCTATACATCCTTATTGGTGTTGGTGGCGGTGGCACACTGCAGAGAAGCTTTGAGTCTGAAGCTGGATGTCACCTTGAAGAGGCTGTGAGATATGGAGGTCAGGACCCAGCCCTGTGCCTTTGACTCTGTAACCTGTGGCACGCTCCTTGCTTGCTCTGCCTTAGTCCATGCTCCTGAGAGAGTCCAAGGGCCATTGGATGGCACATAAGGCTGTGGACCTGGTGGTCAGCTGTCCATGTGGGTTGTGAACGTATGCTGGAGCTGGGTCCTGCTCTGTCCTTACTGCTCACACTGACTATACTGTCCTAACTGCAGGGGGGCTGATGTGTGGAAACAGGAAGTTCACACCGGAAACAGGCTGATGCCCAGGTGATGAGGTGGGAAGACGGTCTCATGGCTTGGCCTTTCCTGGCCACCGAGCTCCTTGATGACCTCTCAGGCAGGGGCAATGGGGCCATTCATACCCTCAGAGAAGTCCCAGTTTATGCATCCTGTCCAGGACATACTAAGTAGTCACTGGATGGATTGGGATTGTTCTCACTTAGGTGAGTCCCCCTCCAGAGCTGACAGGTTTGTGGACATTCCTCCCTGGCTGATCTCTACGGTGGCCCAGCACCATTAGAGTCTGTCCCAGGCTGTGCCTGCCTCTGAATGGTGTCTGGAAGTCGCCGTCCTCCTATGGAGGAATTTCTCGTCAGCAGCTACTGTTGCAGCTAGAATCTACAAGTATATTACTAGAAAACCTGGGCCTCCCACGACCCGTGGTCCTGGAGTCCCTGCCTAGTCCAGCTTCCTTTGGAGGAGAGATAAGGGAGCCTTTGGCATCTTGCTGGCTGGAGAACTGGCCCAGCCCACTGACATGGTGGCGCCAGAGCTGACACCAGCTGTCAGTTGGTCTCAAATAGAAAGAAACCCTGGGTGGCCTGGCTTCTCTAGCTGGTGGCTCTGGGTGCTCAGAGGAGTGCCTGGCACCCATCACATTTGGTAGGGACCACAGCCTCTCTGTTATGACCCAGGGTGAGCAAATGCTTCTTTCCTACAGTCTTTTGATGCTTCTTTCTTTCTTTCTTTCTTTCTTTCTTTCTTTCTTTCTTTCTTTCTCTCTCTCTCTCTCTCTCTCTCTCTTTTTGTGAGACAAGGCAGAGGACACTTCAGTGAGTGGGAGTGGTACCTCCTGAACCTCAGGTGAGGTGCAGTTTTGTGGAAGCTCAGGAAAGCAAACACAGGTGCTCATAATGAGGAGGGATGTGGGAAAAGGGCCAGGAGGCTTCCCATCCCCCAGACTGTAGGGGGAGGGCTGTGTGGGGCGGAGAAGCCCATCCATTCCTGGTACTTCACTTGGGGATGCCTTCATCCTCTTGCTGAGGTTAGTTTGCAAACAGGCAGCCATGTAGGGTGGAAAGGTTTATGAGAAAATAAAAATATCAAAATCAAGGATTGTGGGACATCTATGATCCTAGCACTTGGGAGGTGGTGGCAGGAGGATCAGAAGTTTAAGGTCATCCTTGGCTTCCTGGAAAAATCAGAACCTGTTTCAGCTACCCGAGACCCTTGCCTTAAAAACAATAAAACAAACAAACCCCACAGCTGGTGGCCACGACTGTAACAGTGAAGCGAGAGGTCATTCTCTGCCCCCTGAGTGCCTGACTACTCCCCGCTGCCTACTTTTCCCCATGGGACCTATTTGACTTAACCTCTGCTTAGATATCTCACTGAGAAAACAAATCTCCCCTCTTGAGACTGCCCTTTTCAGAAGAATGTCTCTGTCTTGGGAGCCTGGATCACATAACTCCCTGTCTCTCTGGGCCTTTGTTTTAGCATGCCATGTCACACAGGTTGTGTCCCAGATCTGCTAATGGAAGGCTTCACCTTGCTGGGGGCTGATTCTGCACAGGGCAGGGCCTGCTGGTGCCCAGGGGGTGGAAGATGGACTGGGTCTCTTACTTTGTCTATCAGCTGGACTGATGGGGGCTTCCCCACCTCCTCTGAGTTCTGGTTGCTGCTGTAGGTCTCTGGCCCTTTGTCCCCTTCTCAGGGGACAATAAGTATCAGGCAGTGGTAGTGCTTGCACCATCCATTCAGGAATCCATCCATCCATTCTGTGGCAATAAGCCTGGCAATGAGGGAGTGTGTGTGTGTGTGGGTCCACAGAGGATCTGTGTGGAGGAGAAACTTAGTTATGCAGAGTGGAAGGCTGAGCCTTTCCTCTGTTGGCTTTGCCTGTAGCCTGATAAATGCTGCTTCTTTGGCAAAACCCTACAAGAACTGTTCCCACTGTTAATCCTCTGGCCTCAGTTAGACATCCAGGCCCTGCCTGGTCACCTTTCCTTGCCCAGCATGATACAGATGGAAGGAGTCCAGGTAGGACAAACTCCTTCCTTACCTATAGCCATTTTTCTTGCTCTACTTGGAGTTACAGGGGCAAAGGGTCCTTTGGATAAGGGGCATCTTTCTGGGACACAAGCTCTGTCTACACTGGTCCTTTAGTTCTTGGCTCATTCATACCTGCCATAGCCACACACCTGGGTCAGTCCTGTATCTTGAACCTCATCTTCACTGACCTCCAAGTACCATCTTTTTATCTATAGTCCTTTGCCCTTGAGTAGGGCCCAGCTGCCCTGAGGACATGCCCAGCACAACTTCCATAAGGAAAGCTCTAGAGACCCTGCAGGTCACCTGACATCCTCCTCAGAACATCATTTGCCCTCATGGCAGAGGGCTGTATGGGAATTCTTACTGTAGAGGTGGTGTGAAGGGCCTTGAAGCCCATGTGGAGGGCTCCATCACTGACGAGTTAGAACTGGGGTGGTTGGTGGTAGGAAATGAGGCAGGACTCATGGAGGCAGGAAAGGCTGGAGTTGGTGTTTTATGGAGGATGCACTGCCATCCATGAGTCTCCTTTTGAACTTTTTTCAGCTCCAGTAGCAGCCTGGAGAGCTGGAGTTATAAACTGAGCTAAGGCCCTTCTCTCCTCCCCTACTCAAAGCCTCGGAGCCCAGCCAGTCCCGAGGGTTCACCCCACTTCCCCACAGTGCCCTAAGGCTGAGCAGGATTTTGTGAGAGACTGTGGCTATGGTTTTGGAGGTGGGTGTCCAGGTGCATTCGGTCTTTTTTTGGGGGGGGGGTTGTGTGTCTGTGAACCGTGCTGTGGTCTGCATGCATCCACTTGGGAACACTGATAGATTCCTACTGTGGGCTTTCTGAGGACAACAGCAGCACGTGCTGTCTAGTAAAGGTTGTTAGGTCCCTTCCAGAAGTGCGGAAGGACCCAGCCTGGGGCCCAAGGACCCGCTTCCTTCCCCTGCAGCTCCACATTTTACCAGTTGTGTGGGTGAAGCCATACACCTTCTGACTTTCAGCATAGGTTAACTCACTTCCTGTAGACTGAGTCCCTTGCCTACTCTGTGGGTCTCACTTGGGTCTTTCTAGGTCCCGGACTCGGGTTCTGCCCCTTGTTGCCTGCAGGCTTCCGCCCCTTCTGCTGGGACCGACACCTCCCAGGCAGATGCCCTGGCACAGCAAACAGGCAGCTGTGGACTTTGAGCCTGGGCCATGGCAGCGAGAAGGCGTTTCCCGGCACAGACTGCTCTGACCTTTGCAGCACCCCAAATGCAGATGGAATGGAAGGCTCGCCTTGGCAGTTGGGTGCGGGTGGGTTGGGGCGGGAGGGTGAGGGTCCTCCCTGAGAGGTGGTGCATGGCACAGCCTGTAACAGGTGGTGACTCACTGCTCACCCAGCCATAAAGTCAGGGTGATAGCTCATCACCCCAGCTGTGCTCCCTAGAGTTCCCATGTCCCCTATCCCTCCCTGCAGCCGAGCCCAGTGGGTCTTCCACAGAGGACAGTGGGTTGGCTCTGAGCCATAACATGGACCTGTACCCCTTACCATCCACCTGCTACTTCCGGAGAAATTGAGTCCGAGGGCTGTGGGGCTGTTCCTGGTACATGGTACATGGGCTCATTCACAGGCTGGGAGTACAGCCTGGGTGCAGAGTTCTGCTGAGGTACGGCCTACTAAACAGTTCCCAGGAGACAGTGGCCTCTCATCCTCTGGGGAACTGCTCACAGATCTAAGAAAGCTGACCTTGCTGCCTGGCTTGAGCCATGTGTCTTTTCTGTTGACACTAGGGCAGGTAGAGGGAAATCTGTGCTCACAGTGGAGCATGGGCCAGGCCAACACCTCATAAGTTGCCGTAGGGGTGGGTGTGCTCTGGTGATTCTTGTCAGCCTCTTGTTAACTAAATAACTGGTATGCCTGTGAAGGGATTCTCTAGAGCAGCAGTTCTCAACCTGGGAGTAGCCATTCCTTTGGTGGGGTTGAATGACCCTTTCACAGGGGTCACATAAGACCATCAAAAAGCACGGATATTTAAATTAACTTAGGTTACAATACCTAGGTTAAATTTACATATTTAAATTACGGTTACAGTTCATAACAGTAGCAAAATTACAGTTATGAAATTGTAGTGATGAAAAATAATTTTACAGTTGCGGGTATACTGATCTAGAGAGTTCCAAGGGCCTGGGGCCTTTATGTAGACTTAATCTCCTGCCTGAAGTGGTGTTACACTTACACACCCGCAATCCCACTCCTGGGGTGGCCGAAGCAGTAGGATCATAGGTTCCAGACCAGCCTGGGCTACATGGAGAAAAGCTTGTCTCTAGGACATTTTAATCTTTGTCCCTGCCCTGACATCCAGCCTTGAGGCCCGCCTTTGTGTTGCTTACTCTCCAGCCCAGCTTAGGCAATGCCCCCTGGTGTGTCCTGTGAAGGCTGGCTAGGCCCTGGGAGATGTCTTTCCCCCACTTAGAGCTCCTTGCAGCCTCTGCCCCTGGCTGATCTGATATTATCTGTTTTTCTCCATGTCTTAAACATAGTCACACCTTTGTGACCGGTTAGCAAGTTCCAGGATATCTGGAGAACAATTATTCTATCTATAAGAAGGTGTTGCTGTTGTCCCCATTTTATAGATGAGGACTTTAGAGGCCACAGACTGGCTCTGCAACTTTTCCCCAGAATCAGGCATTGGAACTCGGAAGCATAATTAAACTAAAGATTCTCAACCCCATCCGATAGCACACTCACCACAAGGTCACTTGCCTTTTCTGGGGATTCTTAGAATGGGAACCAAGGCACAGGAAAGGCAGTGACCTATCTAAGGTCATGCTGGGTGGGACCCCAAGCCTTGTTGCTGGCTCCTGAAGGTCTGAGTGGGCACTCCTGGCATCTCAGGATATGTGGATGTCTATCTGCAGCCTTGCTTTAGCTCCAAGATTCTGAGGACCAGGTTGCAGATGTGTGTGTGTGTGTGTGTGTGTGTGTGTGTGTGTGTATGTGTGTTGTAACATTGGAGAGTTAAGATGCTTCCATCCTGTAGGCCAGAAGACTGATTGCTGAGTTCAGCTTGCTGATGAAACAATCTTGAGGGTGACTGGGTATGTTACCAGGAGTGTGGGCAAACTGATAACAGCTTCACAGGCAGGGAAACTGAGGCTAATTAGATCTCTAGAGTGAGGGACCTTTATAGGAACGCTGGCCGTGGCCTTTGTGCAGAGTACCAGGGGCCTGGGCTCACTTCCTTCCCCTAAAGCAAGTTCCGGGAGATGTCGGCTGGCATGGAAAACCAGCAGACTAAATATAGCCATGGAACTTCCCGGAACACATTATTCTGAATGTCTAATAATTAATGTTCAACAGTAGCATCTTCCAGAAAGCTGAGTCCACTCTGCATATTCAGTTGATTGGTAGGGGTTCTTTCCAGCTCCCAAGCATTACCCGAGAGGCACCTGGAGTTCCTAGAGCCTTTGACAGATGTCAAGGGCCAGACATACTGGTGAGTAGTTCTCAGCCCAGAGTGTCAGGATGGTGGGCCAAGTTGGCACCCACCTGTTGGAGCTGCCTTCCTTGGGTCCCTAGGAGGCCGTAGCCCCTGGAGTGGGTGGGGAGATCTGTGCCAGACATGGCCATCTCCAGAAGCCCTTCCTGCCTGCCTTGGCCCAAGCACCTTCATGTTAGCCCAGCCACTCTCTGGTGATGGTCCCTTCTCATCCTCCTGAGCAGATGAGAGTAGGTTAAGTCCCCGAGGGGCTCTTTTGCCCCCTGGGAAGGAGACAAGTCTGAGATATTGGCTGAGCACCTGAGAGAACACATAGGAAAAAGAGTTTGAGGGAGGGGTGCAGATTCAAGGACTCTGGCAGCTGAAGCCAAGAGGACTCCCTCCATGCTTGCTGGCTTCCCTCATGCCTAGGCCAAGCTTGACTCTGGGCTGGGCTTTCTTTATGAAAACCATCCCGGCTATGAGCCCCCTACAGGTCTTGCAGAGATGACCTAAGTGGCTGTGCAGAAAGGAAGCCCAGTTTTGGCTCTGGATGAGGCTCAGATGTCCTGCCCCTATAGGACTGACTACCGGAATTAGTCTACAGACTCTCTGCTCTCACCCCCTCCTCTCTGCAGGGAGGGGAGGTGGTGGCTACTCCATGGTCAGCCTGGGTAACTCTACATAGAGGGACAGCTCTGGTCTTGTTTGCACCTTGCAGATCTCCAGTGCTCTCCGAAAAGTTGGAGCCCTCCTCTTGGACGATGTTCCTGATGGCCACCCTAAAGTGAGGTGAATCAGCATATATCTGGCGCGGTTGGAGATGACAGTGCAGGATGGAGCTTGGGGTGCTCTTATCTCACCCCTCAGGCAGGGTCCTCACTCCTGTTACTCCTTACTGTTAGGTCAGCTAGACAACGGTGCTCTGAGCCGCCTTTCCTGTGGTCCCTCTGGGTCTACATCAGTTGGTAGCGGATTGGTAGTGTCTAGTGTGTGATGGGCACCCCCTGGTGGCCAGACTGAACACATCACTGTGTGTGTGGGGTCCTCCCAGAGAGTTTAGCGAGACAAGCTTGTTACCAGGAGGTCCCTGCAGCTGGCCAGCCACTAGGCTTTAGGCCCTAGGCTCATGGGCTTCTAGTCCCATTGTGAGTTTGAGAACAGGTTTCACAACAGCACTTGAACATGGAAGAAGACAGAAGGGCCATGTTTCTCCTTCCCCTCCTTCCTTCCTTCCTTCCTTCCTTCCTTCCTTCCTTCCTTCCTTCCTTCCTTCCTTCCTTCTTTCTTTTCTTTTTTATTCTTCTCTTGTACATTACATCCCAGATGCAGTTTCTCCCCTTTCTGTTCCTCCACACAACTATAATGTATATGCAGAGGACCTAGCTCAAACCCATACAGGGTTTGTCTGTGTTGCACCAGTTTCTATGAGCGCCTATGAGCCCTGCTTAGTTGGTTCTGTGGGTTGTGTTCTTGCAGTATTCTGACCCCTCTGGCTCCTGCAGTCCTTTCTCTTCCTCTTCTGTGGGGTTCCCCTGCCTTTGTCTAGTGTTTGGCTGGTTTGGCTGTGGGTCTCTGCATCTGCCCCCATCAGTTGCTGGATAATGTCTCTCTGACAACGACGACTGGGCTAGGTGCTGATCTATGAGTACAGCAAAACATCACTAACAATAATTTCGTTGACTTTTATTTTCTTTTAGCCAGTTGTGTTTGGTTCTATCCTGGGTCTCTGTGCTGGCCTGCTTCTGGTTCCTGGCTATCCAGGCAATGTCAGGCATGGGCTCCCTCTCACGGTGTGGGCCTCAAGTTAGACTAGTCATTGGTTGGCAACTCCATCAAGTTCAGCACATCTTGTAGGCAGAACAGATTGTAGGTTCAAAGGTTTGGTGGCTGGGTTGGTGGCCCAATCCCTCTGCCTGGAGCCTTGTTTGGTTATAGAAGATGGCTGGTTAGGGTGCCGTGTCCCCATGCATAATCCCCTATGTATACCCTGTGACCAGCAGACTTCTCTAGAGTCATTCTCACAGACTCCGGGGAATTTCCACAGCACTAGGTTTCTACAATGCCTCCCAATTCCAGTCGTCTCTCCCACCTCCCCAATCCCTGTACCTGGTTCTTTCTGTTCCCATTCCCACCTGCCCCCGGTCCACCTACAAAACTTATTCTGTTTCTCCTTTCCAGAGAGATCAATGTGTCCCCTTCTTGAGCCCTCCCTGTTACTTAACCTCTCTGGGTCTGTGGATTGTAACATGGCTGTCCTTTTCTTAACAGCTAATATTCACTTATAAGTGAGTACATACTATGTCTTTCTACATCTGGGTTACCTCACTCAGGATGATTTTTTTTTCTAGTTCCATACATTTGCCTGCAAATTTCACAATGCCATTGTTTTTAACAGATGAGTAATACTCTATTGTGTAAATGTATCATATTTTCTTTGTCCATTCTTTGGTTGAGGGACATCTAGGTTGTGTCCAGTTTCTGACTGTTATGAATAAAGCTGCTATGAGCATAGCTGGGCAAATGTCCTTGTGGTAGGATGGAGCATCTTTTGGGTATATGCCCAGGAGTGGTAAAGCTGGGTCTTGAGATAGATAGACTTCTGCTTTTATGAGGAACTACCATGTTGATTTCCATAGTGTCTGTGCAAGTGAAGAAGTGCTCTCCTGGCTCCACATCCTTGGCAGCATGCACTGTCACTTGTTCTTTTGATCTTAGCCATTCTGACAGGTGTAGGATGAAATCTCAAAGTAGTTCTGATTTGCATTTCCCCGCTGGCTAAAGATACTTAACATTTCTTTAAGTGTTTCTCAGGCATTTGAAATTTCTTTATTGAGAATTCTCTGTTTAGATCTGTACCCACCTTTTTATTTTTGATTTTTTTTCTCTTTTAAATTTGTTTATCTTTATTTTATGTGCATTGGTGTTTTGCTAGCATGTAAGTCTATCTGAGAGTGTTGGATCTTGGAGTTACAAACAGTTGTGAGCTGCCATGTGAATGCTGGGATTTGAACCTGAGTCCTCTGGAAGAGCGGTAAATGCCCTTAACAGCTGAGCCACCTCTCCAGCCCCTGTACCCCACCTTTTAATGTTTTGGTTTTAAGTAACAAGTTTCTTGATTTCTTATTATATTTTGGATATTAGCCTTCTGTCAGATGTGGAGTTAGTGAAAATCTTTTCCATTCTGTAGGCTACTGTTTTGTCCTATTGATGGTGTCCTTTGCCTTACAGAAGCTTTTCAGTTTCATGAGGTCCCATTTATTGATTGTTGTTCTTAGTGCCTGTGCTATTGATGTTCTGTTTAGGAAGTTGTCTCCTGTGCCAATGCGTTCAAGGCTCTTTCCCACTTTCTCTTCTGTTAGGTTAAGTGTATCGGGTTTTATGTTGAGGTCTTTGATCCACTTGGACTTGAGTTTTGTGCAGGTGATAAATATAGATCTATTTGCATTCTTTTACATTCTAACATCCAGTTAGACCAGCATCATTTGTTGAAGATGCTTTCTTATTTCCATTGTGTATTTCTGGCTTCTTTATAAGAAAAAAATCAGGTGTCCATTGATTCCATTAACCAACCAATGCTTTTATTCCAATCCCATGCATGCTTTTATTACTATTGCACTGTTGTACAGCTTGAAATCAGGGATGGTGATACCTCCAGAAGTTAGTTTCTTTCTTTCTTTCTTTCTTTCTTTCTTTCTTTCTTTCTTTCTTTCTTTCTTTCTTTCTTTCTTTCTTGTACAGTATTGCTTTAGCGATCCTGTTTTTTTGTTTTGTTTTGTTTTTTTTGTTTTTTTTTTCCACATGAAGTTAAGTATTGTCCTTTCAAGGTGTGTAAAGAATTGTGTTGGAATTTTGATGGGGATTACATTCAATTTGTAGATTGCTTTTGCTAGGATGGCCATTTTTACTATGTTGATCCTACCAATCCATGAGAATGGGAGAACTTTCCATCTTCTGATATCATCTTCAATTTCTTCCTTCTTAGACTTGAAGTTTTTGTCATACAAGTCTTTTGCTTGCTTGGTTAGAGTTACTCCAAAATATTTTATATTATTTGTGGCTATTGTGAAGGTTGTTGTTTTCCTGATTTCTCTCTCAGCCCATTTGCCATTTGTGTATAGGAGGGCTACTGATTCTTTTTTTTTTTTTTTTTTTTTTTAGTTGATTTTGTATCCAGCCACTTTACTAAAGGTGTATATCAACTGTAGGAGTTCTCTGGTAGAGTTTTTGAGTTGCTCATGTATACTATCGTATATGTTAATTTAAATCCAAGCAACTGCAGCCAGGATATGTAGACACAAATCTTCATTGTTTTGGTATGAAATGAGAAGGATAAATCATGGCTGCAGTGACCTTGTTGGGTTGGGGGAGGGCAAGAAAGAAGGGACAGGGAAGGGGTTCTGAGGTGTGCAAGGGGGCTGTTCTCTTTGGCTGGGCTAGCAGAGGGTTAGACCCAGGAGGACAGTGGTATGCCATCCATTGTCACATTTTTCTGCCCAGAGAGGAACAGGCAGGCACTCTGTCCTGAATATGTTGATGACCTTCTACTTAGACGTGAACCCTGCCTCTGGGCACCTTGGGATTTGTAGAAATGGGAAGGTCGGCTCACTGCCCGCCATCTTATTGCCACCACCAAAATGGGCCTGGGGGCAATTAGGAGCATTACATAGTCTTTAAGCCCTGTAGGAGAGGGATCAGGGTCAAAGTCCTGTGGTATTCAATACTCGAGGTAGCACTGGCCTTCCTGATGCCTCACAGAAGCCCTTTGGTTCAGAAGGACCATCAGGAGGCCAATAGAGTAAGGCTGGAAATCCAAGACCCAGTACACATGAGGGCTCATGTTGACTTTGGTCAGCATGGAAATCAGAAATGCCAAGGAGATACATTGACTACAGTGTCACTATCATCTCGAAATGTAAGTCAGGAGACAGCACTGGGGTTCCTGGGGCATGTAAGCAGGCGATCCACCCTGCCTATCATGTGGCAGCTGCCTTGGTTCCTGCTAGGCTCCAGCAGTGATGCAGAACTCCCCTCAGGCCAGACAGCATAGGGGAACTGAATTCCAGTTGTTCACGGCTCTCTCCTTCCAAGGCCGCTGTGAAGGTTGACAGCCAGCCCGTCATGTACCTATGATCATAGAAATTTCATGATCGTGAGACATTTCATACACGGATGTAGACTTCAGCTTGTAGAGTCAACGTCCAGCCATGGAGAGCTGCAGGACCGCACGCAGAGCTTGTGGACCACCCCTGTGCATCCTGATGGCTGCATCTCACACTGGCACCAGGCAGCTGGCAAGGAAGCATGTTTCTGCTTTCCGCTGTTGTCGCATGTGCGTGTATGCATCTAGAGTCACACAGATGTACAGAGGATGGTTTTGATATCTGTTTGTTCTCTCTTCCAGCACTGCTCCCAGCTAGGAGCAGGCAAGTCCAGCTGCTGCCTGGAGGAAGCCAACCCCACTCCTGGAGGCGCAGCACCTACACACACCTCACCTTCGAGCAGCTGAATTCTTGAGGCAGGAGACAGGATCTCTGTGTTGAAGGAGGAGAGCTGAGGAGTGAGAAGAACAGCATTGAGACAGAGAGAACATGTCTGATGTTCTGCAGAGGAGGAAGCAAGAGTCTACTGTCCCAGGACCCAGGGAAGAAGCCTGAACATGGGGGAAACTCAAGACCTTCCCTTCCCTGTCCTGCTGCTTGTCACTCTGAATCTCCTGCTGTCCTCCTTGTGGTGTGGCTTGGGCTGTCCACTCACACTCAGTCCAGGCTTTTCTTCCTCTGCTATTCCTTCCAAGTGCATTCGGGAGACTCTGAAGGAGGAATCCTTTCTACAAAGGTTTGCCTGAATTCAGCCTATCTTACAGTGAGAGTAAAGACGAAAAGGGGCACATATCTGCCCATCCCAAGCCTGGTGCCAAATACAGTCACTTGGGGACACAGAAGTCAGAGCTTCACATGGCGGGAGCGCCAGGGCCAGCAGGTGACAGATCATTTTAGCTGTCTGGAAACACAGACCATCTTTCTCTTTTTCTTTAAGCAAAATTCTAAAATATTTATTTATTTTATGTGTGTGACATTTTACCTGAATCTGTGCATGTACCTCATGTACATGCCTTGTGCCTGCAGAGGTCAGAAGAGGGCACCGGGATCCCTGGAAAAGAAATTAAGGCTGGCTGTTGGCCACCATGTGGGTGCTGGAAACTGAAACTGGTCCTTTGCCAGAGAAACAAGTGTTCTTAACTGCCGAACTATTTACCCAGGGCCCCAGCATTTTCTTTTTTGAAGCTGGGTCTGATGTAGCCCAGGCTGACCTTAAACTCACTATGTAGTTGAGGATAACCTTGAACTTCTGATGCTTCTGTCCTTCCCTCTCAAGTACTGGGATTACAGGCATGTGTTATCACACCCGGCTTATTTAATGCTGGCGATGGAACCCAAGGCTTCAGTCATGCGAGGCAAACAATCTTCCTCTAAGCTACATGCCCAGCTCCCCCAATCAGCTTTGAGACACACTTCGTCTTTGTCTACAGTGGTGGGATCGCAACTGTGAATTATGAATTAATTGGCTCAGGCCTGGGACAAGGAGGCATCTAGATGGCAGCTGATGAGGATGAGGATGGGGTGGGGTGACCTCAGGGAAGACACCAAAGGTCTGGGTCACCCTTCCTGGACAGGTGTTTGCTGCTATCAAGACCATCACACCCACAGAATCTCCAGACACATCCTGCATGGTGCACTTTGGTCCTTGGGGACGATGGAGGGATGTTGCCTAGCAGAGTGGCCCTGTGAACCCAGTGGTTGTTTCTCATTGTGTATTGGGTGGCCCTGATTGCATATTGTGGTGGTGTAGGCCCTGAATGTGACGTTCAGACATGGTAGAACCAGGCAGAAGCCTATTTTTATTTTATTTGTTTCTTGATTCAGGGTCTCACTTGGTATCTCTGGCTGTCCTCGACCCTGCAGTGGTCCTCTCACTTCCGACTCCACAGTGCTGGACTACGGATGTGAACCACCACACCTGGCTGTGTCTCACTACTGGGTTGCCCAGGCTGGTCTTGATCACAATCCACCTGCCTTAGAGCTGTGTGTGATTACAGGTGTGCTCCATCATGCTGCCAAGTAGATCTCAGTCAGACAGCCAGACAGCACGACCCCTTTCTTGCCTACATTTTTACAAAGGTAAATTTTAGGAAATGTAATGTAAACATCTCCACTTTTCACTTCAGAAGGAGAGGAATTGTTAGCTACGTGAACAGTCTTGAGGTGTAGTCTCAGGAGAGTCCCAGGCTCTGAACCTCGACTGCAGAGATGTTTAGAACAAGCAGGCTCACAGCAATGCCCCACAGTGTCACCGAATTCAGAATGGAGAGTATGTTCAGTGACCAGGAAGGTGCTGGCCCCTGAAATGTTCCTGGTGTAAGTGCACCATTTCATCAACAGGGGGCAGCCTGAGGTATACCATTGAAGGCATCGGTGCACAGACTGTGTGACGACTGTATTTCTGCATGTGTGTGTTTAGGCTGATGTGTCTCCTGCTGGTAGTGTGAGTAGGTGGGTGTCTCCTTATGGTTAGAGCTGTCCAGAAACCCAAGTCCTCCTCAAAACTGGCCTGAGGTGTGGCACTTGGGGCTTCTTGGCTACATGATAGGGACTCCTTACATAGCTCCAGGGCCAGAATCTTCTCTTTGATTCTGCGTGGCCCATGTGCCTTGGCTCAGTGTCTGAAACTGTTCAGATAACCAGGAGGCTTTGTGAGCAGGAACCGGGGGGGGGGGCTCATGGAGTTGGGATCGAGGTGTGTATGGCAGAGGACCACAGACCCAGCAGCCCACAAGCTCTCAAGAAAGCTGAGACAGCTTGATGAGTCCTGAGCCTTTCCCTCTGTGCCTTGGGACCCTCACCACTCCAGGTATTGATATAATTCACAGGGAAAGACCCAAAGGTGAGGCCAGGTACACAGACAGCCCCAGGGCTTCTAGGTAGGTATGATAGACAGAGCCAGTTCATCTATTACTCGGTCTGTGTGGCTTCCCCAGTGTTTGAGATAGGACCAGGGAAGGGTACAGAGTGCCAGACTATTATAGGAGACAGTGATCGGGCAGGCGGTACCCAGAAGGGTCAGCTCCCTGGAGCAGAGTCATGGAGCATGCACAGGAGGTGTTCTGCTGGTTCAGGTCCCAGCTCTTGCAAGGTGCAGAGGACACAGGGCTCCTTAACCCTTCCTTGGATAAGAAACTTGAGCAGATGGCAAGGACCTGCAGGCTCCTACATTCAGGGAGTCACAGTTCCCTCCTTCATTTCCCTGGGAAACCTTTTGACCACCCCTCTCCTCTGGTGGCTGATCTCACACTCTCTGCCGGCCTGCCAGGAGCCTTGGCTATGAGCTGCATACCCTGACTCCATATCACATATCCTAAACCCCGGAAATGGTTGTTTGGCTGCCTGTTGGCTCTGTGGTAGCATCCTGGCTTCTGAGGAGAGGCAAGAATGTATGAACCAAGTGTGGGCCGTGTTGGGTTGACCTGTTTGAGAATACACTGAAGTGTGCCCTGATGCTAGGACAGACCCTGTCCTGGGGTGGGATGGACAATGACAGCTGTCCCTGACTCATGTCACTTAAACGCTTTCCCATGAGGACATTTTACAGTTAACATTTAGAAACCACCAGGCCCTCTGAATGTGGAGACTGTCAGATTTACCACCCAGGACTGACCGATGTCACAGGCTGCCTGTCTGTGGAGAGAATGGGATGCCTCAGTTGACTTTCCCAGGGTCTACATTCTGGCCACCTCTTGGCAGGTGGCTCCTTGTTATCAGGAATGGCTGGATCCTGGACACCCCTGAGGGAGTCTGTCAGCAGGGACTCTCTGTGGTTAAGTGTGTTTCTGCCTTCGGGTGGTTCTCTCTGGCCTGCTCAGCTCCCAGGCTTCCTGCTTATCCCTCCCCGTCCCTCTCAGCCTGTCAGCTTATCAGAAACTCTCAGGCTCTGGGTGGAGGCTGTGACATTATCAGCAGACCCTTTGGGTCTCCTGGATGCTTCCCCTCTGATACCAGAGGTGTCAGGTGTCAGGCAGAAGACTCAGACAGCATGAGCCAGGATATAATGGGAATGGGGGCTTGATGGGGACACTGTGCTGTGTCTTGTCTGCTGGCTCCCGGCCTGGGCTTTGTGGTGGGTGGTCTGACTGTAAGACTAGATAAGGCAGCTTGATGGGCCAAGCATTCACAGGGGAGGGAGAGGCCTCGTGGGAAGAGCGAATGTGCAGTGCCTGCTGCTTCCCTCTTGGGCAGGTCTGGAGGGCACCGGCCACATGGGCTTGAGCAGGTTCCTTGAGCAGGGTCCAGAGTGATGCAGAGCCAAGGAGGGGAGAAAACAGCCACCTCTGGAAAATTGGGCAAGAAGGTGCCTGTCTTCCAGCTAGGTCAATGCCTCCTTGTCCCACACAGGACACGTGACTACATCATGGAGAGAAAGAGAGGACATGATGGGACATCTGCCTTTCCCCTTCCTTTGTTATCCCTAGGCTTCCCATGTCTTTAAGGTGTCTTAAGGGCTGCCCATGTGCTCACTGCCCATTGCTGGCCTGGAGGTTTGTGCTGTTGTCTCCACCCAGGAACAGCACCCCACATCACCCTGGAAGCACTGGGACTGAGAAGATCCTTAAGGGATTTGGCACTGGCCTCACTTAGCAGGCAGGAAAACTGCCAGAAAAAGGAGCATTTCTCATTCTCTTTAGGCTTCTTCCCAACACTATGGCCATGACCCCCACTATCACGTTCACCATAATCACTACCACCACCTTCATCATCACCACCACCTTCATTAGCATCACCATCATGTCCACCATCATCACCACCTCCGCCACCACCATCACCTCCACCAACATTACCACCTCCACCATCACCATCACCTCCACCATTACCACCATCACCTCCACCATCACCTTCACCACCATCACCACCACCTCCACCACCATCACCACCTCCACCATCATTACCACCTCCACCACCACCACCACCATCTCCACCATTACCACCATCACCTCCACCATCATCATTATCATCTTTGCCATAAGCACCAATTCTACTATTGTTATCAGCATTGTTAACACCATCATTACCATTATTGCCATCACCACCATCCTGTCATTGGCATCACCACCATCATCTTTGCAAACCCTTCTCCAACACCACAAGGAATGGGCCGTGGCCTTTTCTGTTCCTGCTGCCTGTGGCCTTTTGGTGTCTGAACAGTAAAAAACCAAGCCCAGGGTTGATTCTAGAAGAAATGTCATATCCATCTTACCCTTAACCCTTTATGCTTGTGAGCCTAGCCTTTAACTGCTGAGCCATCTCTCTAGTCTGCCCTTTACTCTTTAATTCCTGGTTCTTTCTGAAACCCCCTATTTATTGTGTAACAAATTCCCACTCTCCACTTCCCCGAGTGTATTTTGACCATAGCAGATACCCTCATGTGTTTTTCTAGTCATAGTGAACAGTGGATCAAAGGCTGGAGGTTGTTTCTCTCTCACTGAGCAGTGGCTGTCATTTCTTTTTCCTTGGTGATGGCCAGGGCTCAGCTATCACTGCTGTATATCCCCAAGACTTTCTGGTCCCCTATTTTGTGCTCCTATTTTGGTGATGCTTTGGGCACTCTGTTTTAAACCTGCTCTGGGTTGTGCTAACTGAGCACCGACTGTTCTGGTAATTTAGGGACAAGCGTCACCCACCTACTCATGTGGACTTGCTGGGTCCTCTGACCCTAGAGTTCTCTGGCAAGAAGGACTGAAGAGACAGTTCCTGCCCTGGTGGTCTCATGTCCAGCAGGGTGGCATACTGATACAATGACCCCAAAGAGGGTAAAGTTGGCACAAGCTGAGACCTTCTTTAGAACTAAGAATAACAGACACAGGTGATGGTGGTATCAAAGGGCTTGGGGAAAGACACTGAGGTCAAGTGGGGCAGGTTGCGTGGGGGTGGACATCAAAAGCCCTGCTCTGAGAACCCACAGAGGGCTATGGTGACCATTATGAGGGAGGTCATTCATTCCACACTGGTAAGGGCTGAAAGGCTGCTCTTGGGTAGGTGACCCTGAAGTTCTCTGGCACACACTGAGAGTTTAGCTTAAGCATCTCCATTCCTCTGCACAGGCTGTGTGAGGCCCAGGACATCAGGCCCACTTCTGTCCCCTTCCTCACCCCAAGATGTTCACTATGTTGGCGGAAGCCCCAACAGCCTTGTAGGTCGTACAAGAACCTCTTGACGAAGCGATTGCCAGGCCAAGCCTAGCCGCATTCCCAGCCGGCGGCTCCATGCAGACGGCTGAGACTCCTTTCGTCAGCAAACTCCATAGGATGAAGGAGCTGTGGATGAGGGTCACCTCCACAGCAGACTGCTCTTTTCGCTAGAGGGGGCTGGGAAGTTCAGGCTTCTGTAGAAGCTGCGTACTGGCTGGATGTCCCAAAATGGCCAGGGGATGGGACTTGAACATCTAAGGCAGACATGGGTCAGAGGGCCCAGCAGGTCCACAAGAGTAAGTAGGAGGGCTCATTCCTGCTCAACCCTCCACTCTGACTTGGCCTAGCGGGGTCACTGGGCAGGAAGACCCCACACCCCTGCCTGCTGACTCTGACAGTCTTCTTCCCCAGTTTGTCCCATTTCATGCTGATTTGGCCATAGGTCAGAGCTCAAGGGCATTTTTTTTTTCTTCAGAGAACACAGCTCAAATAGGCCACAATTCGAAGCAGTGGACCACAAATGACAAGGAAGGGGCCAGGGCTCAGGTGCCCAGGAAAGCCCAGGGGCCCTCAGCAGGCTCAGAGGCCACTGCTCACATTCACTGTTGGGCAAGGCCCAAGCTTTTGTTCAGATGTATGAAGCAGAGAGGTGTGTCCTGTGTCCTCAAAAGGAAGGATGGCAAAATTACTGTCAAAAGCCACTGTTAGCCCAAAAGCCCAAGGAGAGGAGCCTATGCCACTTGTCCTGGAGACAGAGGGCAGAAAGAAACTGTATCTCCATCCTGAAAGAGGAACTACCTATCCTCTGGGACCCACAGACACTCATCAGAGAGCCAAAGGGCCTCTTGACCAATACTTACAACCTGCTACACCCAGGCCCTTCCCAGACACTCCCAGGTGATGTGGCTCTCCATTGCCAAGCTCAGAAGTGGCCTCAGGCTCCTCTGGCCACAAATGTCTAAGGAACTTCTGTGTGAGCCCGATATACCAGGCTTCTGTTAAAACATTTCCCCAAAGCAAGCCAGACCTGTGCCAAAGGGGAGTGCCCCAGTCTGTCTGTCTTGTGGCCCTCCATTCCCTTCTATAGCCTGTTCAGCCTCCGGAAAATTCTGGGCACAAAACTCTCCCAGAGTTTTCCTCGACTGGACACTTCCCTGTTCCTGACCTGGAGAGAAAACATTCCCAGATCCTATCTGTGTATACCCTGCACCTCCAGCCTTGGGTTCCAACCCTGGTTCTTGGATTCTTTTGGCTGCTTCTTCCAGGTTATGCCTCAGTCTCCCAAGACTGAACAGTGTTTTCCTAGGAAACAATGTCTATTGGTCCCCCTGGTAATCTAAAGGCATATCAGCAAGTTTCAGAGGGGTTGCAGCAACTGGGTTTGGAGGCAGACTGCATAGACATGTGCTTCTGTGCACACCAGTAATGCTTTAACTGAGCCCTCTGGGTCACAGGTGCTCACAGGGGTATCTGCCTGCCTGCTTTCCTGGAGGCCACGAGTCCCACCCTGGCAGGCAGTGAGCACGCTTAGCTCCAATTTCTACGTAAGCTGTGTAAGCCAGTGGCTGTCTTGGCAGCCGTCAGGACACTGTCCTGGCCTGAGGTTCCAGCTTCCGTGGCAAAGAGCCCCTCCACCGCCTCCACGAGTGCCTTCCCTGTTCACCATGTGCTCGGTGACTTAACAGTGTACCCTCTCTGCTGGGCCACACCGAATCTTCCATAAATTGCAAAGTCCTGTAGGCTCTGCCCAGCTGCCCCCAACTCCAACGTTTTGTTCTGAGAATTCCTTGCTGTACTGGCTGCAGAGCCAGGGCTGCGGAGTTGGTGCAGTACCCGGAGGCCGGCCTAGCCTGTCGGTCACCCTGGGCTCAGTTGGTGCTGAGATCGCAACCGTGGTGGTGCTGCAGCTGAATCTTAGTCTTCTCTGCCAAGAGATGTTTGGCACTTCTCTGCCTCAGTGGGGGAGCTGTCCATGGCATGAGCCTCACAGGACCAGCCCCTCCTGGTCTTCACTCCAATTCATGACTCCACCTCCAAGATACTCAGCTTCCCTCCTCTGTCCCCTCTTACTTTTCTTCCCTATGGCTTTGCCTGCTCCTTCCCCCCTGTTCATCTGTGCACTCCCTACTTTCTTTCAGCTGTCCCTGGCTTCCCTTTGGGTGTCTGACCAAGGGCTGAGCCTTTTGCTCTTGGGTAATGAGGTCTCCCTCTCTCAGCTGGCTTGCTTCTAGGTGGCCTTTGTCTAACAACAGTAGTGGGATGGGAGGGACAGAGCTGTCAGGGCAGGGTCAGAGGTGAAACGGGAGTGGCGTTCTGCTCACAGCTTTGGGAATGTCTGTAGAAGGCTGTGAGCAGTCCTTAACATCACCATGCCAGCAGCTCCAGGCCTTCTGGGTATTCTGGCTGCTCCACTGATGGCCAGAGGATGGCAGTGAGTTAATAGTCATTAGCTCCTGGGGACAGGCTGGGGACAGGCCGGGGACACATTTCAGTAGGGCCAGTCCTTAAGTGGAGGCTGCTGTTCCTAAGATGAGCAATCTGGGAACTGAGCCCCACTCGTGCCAGAGACACCATTTGGCCCAACAGCCTTCTATGCAATAGGGAAAACAGGTACTTCTCTGCCTCGGGGGTGTGGTGAGCCTCTCAGGGCCAGCCTTTCCTGGTCTCCTCTCAGCTTCATGTCCACCTGCAGGACGCTGAACCTCCTTTCTCTCTTGTTCCCCAGCTTGGGCCCTGCTTCCAATAAAGCACAGGCATTCTCTGTTGTGTAAAGCAGTGCAAAACAGCTTCTGTTAGAACATGTATCCTTGCAACAGTTACTCTCTCTCTCTTTCTCTCTCTGTGTGTGTGTTTGTGTGTACCCATGTGTGTTCTCATGTTGCATGTGCACACAGTGGCCAGAGTCCGCCTTGGGAGTCATTCCTCAGAGCAGCTATCCACCTTGCTTTTTTGAGATAGGGTTCACTGGGACCTGGGACTCGCTGATTGGGCTAGGTGGGCTGACCAGTGAACTCTGGGGATCTGCCTGTCTCTACTGCCCTACTGCTGAGATTACAAGGGTGTACCACCATTCTGAGCTTCTCACATGGGTTCTGGGGATCAAACTGAAGTCTTTGTGGCTGTGTTGAGACATCTCCTGCAGGACGGTTAATTTTGATTGCCAACGTGATTGGATTGAGAAAGGAACAGGCTGTTAGTGGACCACACTTGTGGGCATGTCAGTGAGGGTGTTTCCAAAGGGGACTGACTAAGTGGGGACGTTTGCCATGAATGCAGGTGACACCCTTTCATAGGCTGGGTTTCAGAATGGAACAACGAGGGAGAGGGAAGAAGCCTCCTGGGGCAAGCATGCTTCCTTGGCTTCCTGGCTACTGAGTGAGCAACACTTTCACCAGCAAGCTCTGCTTCACCTCAGGTCCAAGCAATGGAGGCTGAGCATGGACTAAGACCTCTGAAACCAGGATGGACATGATGATTCACACCTTTGGTCCCAACACTCAGGAGGCAGACACAGGTGGATCATCTGTGAGTTTAAGGCCAGCCTGAACAACACAGACAGTTCTGGGAAAAGCCAGGAATGCATGGAGATACCCTGTCTCCAAAAAAAAAAAAAAAAAAAAAAAAAAGCAACACACACACACACACAAAAAAAACTAACCCACACCACACCGCACCATACAAACCCCACAAACCCAGAAAAACAAAACTCTCCAGAACCATGAGCTGAAATAAACTTTCTTTCCTTTTAAATCGCTTCTCTTGGGTATTTGTCTCAATACTGAAAACCTGGTCAGCCCACCTCACCTGGGTGTGCTCCCACAGCCTGAAGATACCAGAATGGCAAGTGTGGCTCCAGGAGATGTGGTCAAAGAGATGCTCCTAGAAGACCTGGAGGAGCTTGTGCCTCCTACAGAATTTATCACTGGCAGATAGTGGTGGGCCCAGCTGTGGCTGAGTAACACTAGGAAGGACCCCCCTCCCCCATTGTGTGTGACCACATTCCTGTGTAGCGCCACCAGGCACTCAGTAGTTGATTATGAAATTAGTTCCCCAAGGACCTTGGAGCTGCCCAGCAGATACAGATGAGTGACCTAGTTGTCACATGGCATCTTTCTGCCAAGCCCCATGTGACAAATCTGAGAGCCTTGGGCTAGCCAAACACCCAGCAGCCAGCATGCTTGACAATTACGGGTCTTGGCCAGAGAGCCATAGGTCCAGGTCCTGTCGGGTGGGGATGAGGCAGCTACCTTCATCACCCAGGATAAAGCTAGGGGAAAGCGCTTCCTGTTCTCAAGGTGGATTCCCCTGGCACTACTACTAAGAATCAGTCCAGGAAAAGCCAGGAGGGCCACTTCCTACCGTGGGAGCTCACAAATGCATTCACGCCCTCGAGGCTTCCACAGCCCTGAGGCTGAGGACCTTTGCCTTTCTCTCAGCACACTGTGCCACTCCCCAGAGAAGCACCTGCTCATGTCCTCAGGTACCTTGTTGACAGGCAGCTCTGCCTGTTTCTCTGCGCCCCCCCCCCGCCCCCAGCTCTCAGGTGATGGAGGAAGAAGAGTGTCTTTTTATTGCTGTGATTAAACACCATGACTAAAAGCAACTTGTGACCCATTATCCAGGGAAGTCAGGACAGGAGCTTGGAGGCAAGAGCTGATGCAGAGGCCATGGAAGGGTGCTGCCTGCTGGCTTGCTCCTCCTGGCTTACTCACCCTGCTTTCTTATCATACTCAGGACTACCATCCCAGGGGTGAGCTGGGTTCTCCTACATTAATCATCAGTCAAGCGAACACACCACAAACTCATCCACAGGCCAGCCTAGTGGGAGGTAGGAACCTGGCCTCTTAACTGATGTCTCCTCTTCCAAAATGAATCTAGCTTGTGTCAAGTTGACATAAAACTAGCTGGCACAGGGAAGGTTCCCTCACTGTATTCTGAAGGGCCAGGCTTGGTCCTTGGCTGCCGTTTTCAGGGACTTGCAGGGTATGTCTGCTCTTCTAGTGAGCTAACTTCTCACAGAACTCACACATTCTTAGGGAACAGACCTCGATGGGTCCTACCAGGGTACTCCTGAGTAAGGGAGGTCAGCCTTGGGTGAAGCTCAGGGGAGGGGCACGGCAACACACAGCTTCTCCTTTGTTGTTCAAGGGCTGGGAAGCATAGTGAGGCCTAGTCTCAGGAAGTCCATGGTTCCTGAGAGAGAGGCAATGGCTACATCTGCCTCCATAGGATGTCAGTCATGCTGCTCTGTGTTTTAGGGGCCACCGGGGTCATTGTCACCACCAGGACCCAGACAGGGAGGCATACATATCACCACCTTCAACCTCAAAGAAGAGGAATCAGGATGAGTGGAGTAAACTGTCCAGTCACTCGGTTAGTGGGTGTGTGTGGGGTAGCAAGACCTGACCCTAGGGGCCTGAGTCCCCCCTCTACAGCCACATGGCACAGAATAGAACTTTGTGGACAGGCTAGAACCACTTTGGACCATCAAGTGTAAGGACTCACTTCTAGGGAACGAATGAATCTGGCCTTTTCCAGGGTTTCAAGACCAACTTGGGCCTGTGGATTTTAGATGTCTGGGTTCCAGTTGGGCCCTAACCCTGGTTGGGGGACCTGAGCACTGAGGTTCTGTTTTTCTTGTGGTGTTGTATGGTAAGAAAACTGTGAATGCCATGTTGGGTGTCCAGGAGCCTCTGGGCTGCTCTCTGTCCCAGGCTGGAAGTCTTCTGTGTTAGCCTCTCCCCTAATCCCAACTCTGTCCCCCGCCTCTGCCCAAGCCTTGCACCTGTCCATTCACTGTCTTTAAATAGCTGTGATCAAATGCCCTGTTCCTCCCTCCTCTACCATGGCCAACACACACTTCCCAAAAAAGCCACTGCTTTCCTCTGCCCGTGGGCAGGCCGATGGGCCCTGGATATAGCAGGAAAACAGCCAGAGGACATTTGTCGTGGCTGGACAGCCGGAGAGCCTGGGTCCAGGCCACATTGGCCTTCTGCTTTTGGTGACCTTGAGGAGCACAGAGAGATTTGTATTGGCATTATGGTTTCTGCAGCGGTGGGATGATGGGTAGTACCCACAGGTCTCTTGAAGGCTGCATCTGTTCAAGCCTCCTGTGCACAGTTGGTGGGTGATGCTGCAGTCCCCTGTGTCAGCACCTGCTCCCCGTCCCTCCAGCCTGTGGCTGGGTGTGGCTGTGCTGGGGCTATCTTGCTCATCTCCAGAGGCGGTCCCATGGAATTGAAGCGTAGAGATCAGTGGCTGGTGCTGTCCTCCCAGCTCTCTGCCTGGCTATTTTTATCCTGAGGGTGGGAAATGCATTTCTCCAGGAAGCCCACCTCCTGATCAATCATCGCAGCTGCACGGTGTGGCCAGGCTGTGCCGGCTGCTCTGCTGGCTGCCGCAGCAGATGAGGACAGTAACTGAAACCCATCAGCTGACTGGACAGGATAAATCTGGGTTCTCAACAACTGCAGCCTTGGTTCATCTCTGGTTACGGACCCCTCCCCCATCCTCTTGCTGGTCTCAGTAGAACTGTGAAGTCACTCTGGTGCCTATTTGGGGGAATGGCTGCAGAGAACTCGGGCCTGGGCCTCAGCAACTGGAGTATGTAGTCACCAGAGGAGTACTAAGTCCCCAGCTTTGCTCCTGGCAGGTGATGGTGCTTCCTTCCTGTTTGGGCGCCCTGGTGCCTTCAGTTGGGGCTTCACTTGAAGCCATGATCCTCTCTAGTTGCCTGTAAAAGGGCCTGGATTTGAGCCTGGGTCAATTTCTGGACATTAACCACCTTGTCCCAGATACACACTCTCCTTCCCTTGTGTACTTGGCTGTACGCAAGGAGGAGGGGCAGGCCTCAAGCCCAAGCTCCTTGAGACTTGACTCAGAGCTGGGAGCACTGGCCTCAGGGAGCCTGGTTATCCCTGTGTGGACCACAGCTGGGAGCCTGGTTAGCCCTTCGTGGTACTCTGAGACTTCTTGAGTAGGGTAGAGTTGGAGCGTGGACAAAGCACCCAAAGCCTTGTATGGGTGACACTTTGTGAGACAGCATTACTTTACTGTCTAGCTACGAGGAACTCAGAATCTCAGCTTCGCTTCACTGGCAATACAGACAAACTCTGATCTGCAAGGAAAGATAGGTGTACCCGTTTTGTGACATCACTTTTTTCTTTTTGAGACAGGTTCTCATGTACCCCTGACCAACCTTAGGCCTGTTCTAGAGTAGAGGTTTTCTTGATCTCCTCATCTTCGTGCCTTTGTCTCCCGAGTGTTGGGATGACAGGTATGCATTACTGTGCACGGCCCCACATCTTTTTTAAAAGACAGACTCTGAGCCATCAAGGATTGGGGCTTCCTCATGCAGGAGCGGTTGGGCTCACAGGGATGAAGGGAAGAGATGGAGCTTTCATGGAACACTGGTTTGGGGACATCGGCTCCCTAGGCTCAGGGGTCCTTGGTCCAGCTGTCCTGGCTGTGTTCTGGTGCTGGAGCCAGGTAGGCAGTCATGGTGTTTGGTCTTTGTTCTGATGGTATGAAGGTGTAATCAAGGGAAGAATGCTTGGGGTCAGCCAGAGAAAGGAGGTGGGTGGGGGCTGGCATCTGTTGGCCAGGCTTGCACCCCATGGTGTCAAGGGGTTCAGACAGGTTCCTAAGCCTTCTTCTTCCCCTTGAGAGCAAGCCCCGAGTGTCTCTGTTTCCCCTGCCTTTGGGGTATCTTGTGTGTGGGAACTAGATCATTGGGTGTATGAGAGGTGTTGGTGACTTGACCACTGAGGAAGACGAGGGTCCCTATGTGGTAAGGGACTCACCCTTGAGTGCTGTTGGACCGTGAACCCTATTTGTGTGTCGTCAGTGAAGAAAATGAAAATGACAACTTATCAAGAGTAATAATGACATGAGACGTAACAATGATAGCTCTGGGAGCAGACAGTCCACTCTTGTCAGGGAGCAAGTCCTAACCAGGTCCACGTGTGAGGAGTGTTTACTTCAGGTTTTCATTCATATCTCCGACTGACCAAAAGACACATAGGTGGGCCTGAGTTTGTCTCAAGTGTGCCTGGACCATGAAGCCTCAGAGTGTGTAGTGCCCTGTGGAAACCCCCCCTTTCAGGCCAGAGCCCCAGGGAATTTGAATTTCACAGGCTGGGCAGTGGCCATGTACATGTAGCACCCAGTCCTATAGCAAGAAAGCCAGCCGCTTGTCCCCAGTGATCCGAGTGGCAGTGGCTATGGTAGAGATGATTGGTGCTCTACCTGTGTCACTAGCCACTGTCTAGGAGGATATGTTTTTCAGAGGGGATTCCCTCCTGGCTGGCGCAGTTCCCAGGATGCTAGCAAGGCACACAGGCCCCCTGCTTCTTACAGGTGTCCAGGGTAGCAGGGCAGAGGGCTCTGGGACAGGCAGGGACAGTGGGTGCAGGCCAGCAGCACTGAGCTCATGCTGTGGTCCCTGCACAGGTCTCTGGGGTCCCCCGAGCTGGGGCACTCTTGAAAGACAGGCCCAGTTTAGGGCTATTAGCCAGGCCTGCCCGCCACACTAAGCTTTCCCAGGATGCAGCTCCAGCCTCTGACTTCCAGGGTTCTCTTATTGCCATATGTGGCAAAGCGTTTTAGTGGGCGCTGATTGAGCAATGATGTAATTATGGTCGTGAACAGAATTTCTCCAGTTTCTAGGTTGCGAGAGCTCAGCACATTTGTCTCATCACTGTTCCAGATGAAGTCATCTGCCCCATCCTGGCCTGACGACCCTCTGCTTAATGAAGCTGGGGTGTTATCTTTCTTCACAAATTTGTTTGTCCTTAATACAAAGTCTGGGCCAGTTCATTAGAGCTGGGGCTAGGCTCACAGCCAATCCATGGGGTGGCCAGGCCTCAGAGTCCTGTGGTCCCTTGAACCATGTACTCATGAGTCCCCTTATGCATCTGGTCTTGAATGGGGCCTGTGGGGACTACAGTGGCTGTAGGGCCGCAGAAGCCAGCAGCAAGTGAGTATGTGAAGGATAAAGGTAGGGGTTAGGGAAGGCAACCTGTGTCCACAGCCTCAACCTACCCTGGCCCCTCTGCTCGGTGCTTATGCCTTTGAGTGGTACTGCTCTCCCAACACCATAGCCCTTGATTCTGCACAATGGAGTGCGTTGTAATCCTAGGGGCTGTAAACTGTGGCCCTGTGGATCAAGCGGACAGCATGGAGCAGAAGCTTCTCAAGGAAGGAATTGTCTGCTCAGGGCCTGCCTTGGAGCTCTTGTACTTTGGTGAGGTTGTGGTGGTACGAACAACTGTTGCATACAGGAGTGGAGAGGGAAAGTAGATGCAATTCCTGGGGATGTTGGGAACTAGCCCCCGGGGTTCCAGCCCCTGTGTCACTTGAGCTTCATGTTCTGATCTGCAAATGGAGCTGATGACTAGGAGGCTGGCTGGGGCCTGGCAGCTGAGCAGTCAGTGGGGAGGGGCATTGAGATGGTGGAAGGGGTGGGGACAGGCATGTTTGGGTGTGGAAGGACTGGGAACAGATTCCAGAAGAGGAAGGAGGTAGTAGCTACACTGGTTCTTCATGGTTTTGCCTGTGATGAAGCCTTAACTATTTCTGAGGAGGCATGTCCCATTCTGTCTTTCCTTTTCAAAGCACCCCAAACCTTAGCTTGCTCTTCATGCCCCTCATGCCCCTCATGCCTGCTCTGCCCCTCATGCTTCCCTCTGGTACATGCTCCTAGTGTGGAGTGTAGGCACTCCCTTGGGATCTCTTGACTGGATTCCTGTTGCCCTTTCCCCAAGGCTGTACCCTAGACCCTGCAGAACTGGGGCCGCAGCATGGGAAGCCATGTATCTCCCATTCCCACGGGGACACAGCACATTCTGCTCCAGGCTCCCTAGGCCACCAACCAACAATGTCTTCTCAGGACTGCAAGACATGGATATCTTGTGGGCCATTCTGCAGGGGGCATAGAAGCTTCCCAGGGCAACTGTCCACTCAGCTGCCAAAGGATAGGACATTGAGATCTAAGGATCACTGGTCCTCAGCTGCCGGTGCCTGCTCAGGAAAGAGATGCCATTCCCAGCTCAGATCCCTGCAGCTGTGTCCAAGGGTTTTACCATCCACAGACACGAGGGAAAGTGCCAGGCCACCCCATTATTTCTTAGCACATTGGACCTCATTGTATTCTACTCCACTACACCTCGAAGACACCCGGATATCTTCACAACTGTATTTCTGTGCTGGGTTTCCTGAAGGCTATGTGCAAGTGTTGGTTATGTTGAAACCCTGGGCTGAACCAGGAGAAGGGATAGGGCAGCTTCATGCTTTTCAGGTACTTAGGGCCAGGCCACAGTCCTGTAAAATAAGTTGCCTCAGAGTGTACTTCTGCTGGTGTGAAGGGATCCGGGCTGTCTGCACGGATCCTAAAAAAGACCAAGCCCTCCCAAAATACTTGTGCAGTGAATGAACACACGTGTCAGTCATAAGAGGACCTCAGAGAAGGCAACTGAGCTGAGCTTCTAGTGTGGAGCGTAGTCATTCCCTTGGGATCTTTAGACTGATTTCTGTTGCTCTTTCCCCAGGGCTGTATCCTAGACCCTGTAGAACTGATGAGAAGCCACGTATCTCCCATTCCCATGGGGACCCAGTACTTTCTGCTCCAGGCTCCCTAGGCCACCAACCGGGACTGTCCTTCTAGGGACTGGTTGGTTCCCCTTGAAGATTCTGAGTTATCCCGAGGGTCTAAGATTTGGATCACAAGTGGAGATTTTCCAGTTCTTTCTGTCTGGGCCTGAGAAGCCAGGAAAGGAAGGCTTCCCTATCTAGGCCTAGGGCTTCTGTTAAGGGGAGTGACACGGGGGTCTTGTTGGCTTGTCAAATGCCAGCTTCGGGCCAGGCTCATCCAAAAGGACCAACATATTCTGCCTCCCAGTTAGGTCCTGTTTTGTCCCCATAGAAGGCTGAGCCTTGAGGGACCCAGTCTGAATCTCAAGGGAGCAGGAGGTGGGGGTGGGGACCCATATCTAGGCTCCACCTGCTGTGGCTGCTCAAATGCTTCTGGGATCAAGGGTCCTAAGATAGCTATCCTGGCCCCATCCCCAGCAGGAATGTCCCTGGGGGAGCTGGCAACTTTGAGGAAGCCTCCCAATCCTGCCCTTGTGTGGGCAAGCCAGCTTCAACAGTGCTGTGGCTGAGTCACCCAGACGGGGCTCAGCCACCTGCTCTCGAGGGCAGCCGCTTTGCCTTGTCCGGTGTGTGTCAGGCCCAGCCCATGTGATGCTTCTGGCCTGGGGTGGCTCCTAATCTCAGGGTCTCTGGCATGACCAATACGGACCCCTTTCTATTTACTAGCTCAGTCACTCACTCACACACTCACCAAACATTCAGTGAGAACTTACTAACAGCATGGATCCTCAGGAGTCAGTGGTTCTTCGGGAGTAAAGATGTGTGTGGTTTAGTGACAGACAGCTTGCCTAGTATTCATGAGGCCCTGGGTCATATCTTGAGTAACACACACACACACACACACACACACACACACACACACACACACACACA
>NW_026596234.1:1496396-1499952 GCF_907164565.1 Psammomys obesus | reverse complement strand
ACACACACACACACACACACACACACACACACACACACACACACACAGAAGAGGGAAGAAAGCCTGACCCTTGACTGTCCTCCTGAGCACACAGTCCGGGGAGGGAAACAAATAGGAACATACTACTACGTGTTCCACGAAGCACAGCAGGGCAGAGCACCAACCCCTCCAGAGTCCCCATGAGAAAGCACCCACATGTGGGCATGAAGGACTTCCTGGAGGCAGAGTCAGTTACATCAGGCGGGAAGGGAAGGAGGTATTTGCGTTGGGCTTAGAATATTTACGTAATCTATCTAGCCTTTGGACCCTATCCAATGGGGTCTGTTTTGCTGGTCTTGATAAACAGGCCCTCATCCTGTCTGAAGGCCAGGAGGGCTAAAGTCCATCTTCCCTACCCCGTACCTGCCCCTACTCCATCCCCTGGTGGCTAGAGCGCAGCCACAAGCTTGTGCAGTGTTCAAGACATGTCTACTTTAGATACTGAGAAGCAAGGCTGGTTGGCGAATTACCCTTGGTGCTGGTGGGTGAAACATTATCAGTGGGGGTTCTGAATGGACCCATGCTTCCTGGACAGGCCCCCAGTGCCCACTGATTCAACAGAGGTGTTGCTGAAGGTTGCTCCCTCTGGCTGAGTGTTCCCTGTTCTGGCTGAACCTTGGGCTAAGGTCACAAAGTTCCTCAGCTCTCCTTTACCAGGCAGTCCCAGAGGCTGGGGATTCACCTAGAGGGTCTCAGGTCAGGACTCCAAGCCCTGGGCTCTTCCCCTCATGGTATCGTAGAGCCTGAAGGGTCCTCAGTGTCCTGGTACGGAGTTGGCTTGGAGGAGGACCCCTCAGGACCCAGGGCCCTCAGCTCACAGACATATGGAACCATGTTTGGGGGTCCACTCACAGAATAGGGACTTTGGAACCCTGTGGAACCCTGTGGGGAGTTTGCTGACTCTCCGTCATACTCTCTGGCATATCACTGGAGCATGGGACAAGACGACGCTTTTCGGAGCAACACTGAGAGATGGCATGGTATGTGGCCTTGGGACATGGTAAGTTCCTGGCCAGGTCCCCTTCCTGCCCTGCCTTTTCCCTCAGGTTCCTCTCCCTGCTTTCCTGGGCTCAGGTCTTGAGCTGAGGCAGGTGTCAGTTGCTAGTGGAGTGACAGTCTCCATTTTCCCTAAAAAAACACATGAAGGAAACCCATTGTATTCTTTTAAGAAAGTAAGTCACTAAAATTTATTTTTAGCTACTGCGGAATTTCATCAATTTTCTACAAGATCAAGATTCTCAATAAAAAGAAGCCCAACAAGGAGATGCTTCTTTTCCAGTATGCTCTTACCATTCATGGGGTGAGTTGTGAAAAAATGTCCTGGATATTTTGAGAGAGACTTTAAATATATACACACACCCAAACAATGGGGGAGTGCATGTCCCCGAGGCCTCCACTACCCCAGAATGTCCATACCTGTGCTCTAGGCAGAGAGGCCCATGCTTGATTCGGAGGAGGCGCATCCCATATGGTCCAGGCTCTTGATTTGCATGCTTGTTCCCGGCCAGCGTGAAGTTGAAGAGAAGCAAACCTCTTTCTTGTGTGCTGGGGAGGGTCATGTCCAGAGCCTGCTGAGCCTGCATGCTCCAAGGCCTGGGAGCCTGGTGAGGCTCCCCAGCTGCTGGACTGGGGCTCCTGAGGCCCCGGCAGAGGAGTGCACTTTAAGAAGCAGGAGGGCAATGTGGCTTGTAGCCGATTCGCTCCCTGGGTTTAATTCAGATTTATTCCTTTTAGAAGATGCGGCACTCCCTGCTAAATCACCGAGGAAAAGCACGAGCCAATTACACACTGAACTGGGCAGGAAATGTAGGGTAAAAATGAAGTTTCCTCTGGTGCCTTGCAGCCTGAATTGTGCTGGGACATGAAGAGGAAACCCCTGTTAGCAAAAAAAGGTGCTGCTCGCTTCATGTCACCTCCATAGCTTTTCCTCAGATTTCAGCAAGAATATGAGGCAGGGCCAAACTGGCCACTGCCAAAGGCCAGTGTCACCTGGGAAGGGGATGGCTCTGGCCTGCTGGGTGGCTGTATTTGTGGAGAAGAGACGCCTGCTGAAAATCAATCTATGGAAAGAGAGAGCTCCTGAGTTTCAGCAAAGACCCTGGGATGACCATCTACCCCCAGCTCCTTTCTAAAGCCCCTGAATTTGGGTAGTGGCTCATGGTATGCTGGGAATGGTGCTCATTTGGAGTCACCTCCCTGGTAGGCCAGCTGGATTCCTGGATTGCTTCAGGGAGTTTGAGTGCCAGGTGTGCCACCTGATGTCTGCATTCTCAGCTACCCCTGCCCAGAATTCTATAGGAAAAGTTCTGATGAAATCAGTGGCTAAAGTTTTGTCTCTTTTAATGCCCAGTTGAGTGGGTCGATTGGTCCTCCACCCTCCTACTTGAACCTTTCCTGAGCTTGGGGAGGTGAGTGTGGACTTGAGTTCCTCTCTGCATTAACATTGCCGCTGCTGCTAGGCGTCTGGCTTCAGAGGAAGTCCAAACTCACCCAAACAGTGTCAACAGGGACCAGCTGAGAAGCCTCCAAATGCACCAGCCAAGAGGACAGGGAGCCCCTGATGCAAGGGTTACCCCCAAGTGACTCCTCGAATCTGTCTCCTATAGCCTGGTCGTCAGAGAGGTGAGTTAGCAGACACTGACAGTCCAATGAGGTGCCAGGGTGCCACAAGGGAGGGCCTTATTCTGGAATACTTTTAGATTTTCCAAAAAATTCTGGCAACAGTACAGAGAGGTCCTGTACACACTCCTGAACTCTGAAAAATGTGTGATTTTTATAGCAATTTTTAATTTAATTTTTTTCTTTTTGAGACAGTGTTTCTCTGTATAGCTTTGACTGTCTTGGGACTTACTCTGTAGACCAGGCTGGCCTCGAACTCATAGAGATCCACCTGCCTCTGCCTCCCAAGTGCTGGGATTAAAGTTGTGCCCCACCACTGCCCAGTTTAGTACTCTAGATTATAAACAAAAATTGCAGGCCTGAGATTTTCGCTATCAGTCCTGCTCCTCCTCAGCCATTGCTCACGCCGATCCCAGCTGAGTGCGGTCCATAAACTAAAACTCACAGTCTCAACACTAGTCACTGTGATGTATGTTTGGTAGACCTGGACAAACAAAAGACGATTCATCCACCTAGAGCAGTGGTCTTCAACCTGTGGGTTGCGACCCCTTTGGGGTCCAACAATCCTTTCACAGAGGTTGCCTAAGACCATTGGAAAACAGAGATATTTATATTATGATTCAAAACATTAGCAAAATTAGACTTATGAAGTAGCAAGAAAAAATAATTTTGTGGTTGAGGGTCACCATACCATGAGGAACTGTATTAAAGGGTCAGCATTAGGGTAGAAGCACAGTCTATCCTAGAGAGTGTCCTCCATGTCCCCCCCGTGCCCCATCTATCCCCACTGATTCTTCTCCTGGAGATCACTGTTTCTCCTTCTCCTTCTCCTTCTCCTTCTCCTTCTCCTTCTCCTCCTCCTCCTCCTCCTCCTCCTCCTCCTCCTCCTCCTCCTCCT
>NW_026596234.1:1453649-1496386 GCF_907164565.1 Psammomys obesus | reverse complement strand
CTCCTCCTCCTCCTCCTCCTCCTCCTCCTCCTCCTCCTCCTCCTCCTCCTCTTTCTTCTTCTTCTTCCTATCTAGTACTGGGGATCAAACTCAGAACTTTGCACATGTTAATGCACTGAGCAATATCCCAGCCATCACTGGTTTTTATACAGTCCAAGAGCCTTCCCTTTCCTAGAATGGTATAGCTGGAATCATGCAGCATGCAGCCTTTCAGCCTTAGGAGTATGCGTTTGAGGCTCCTTGTGTCGCCTCATGGCTTGACTTTTATTTCTTTTTATTGTTGGGTGCTCTCCCACTGCCTGGATGATACTTTTCAGGGGTCCCCTTACCTGCATGGGACATCATCCCAGGTTTGGTGTTGCAAATCAAGCTGCTGTCAGCATCACTTGCTTGTCTTTCCCGCATGTGAACTTCCCTTACATCTGTGGCATACTCAGTCCTGAAGGCACGCGTTCACGTGTGGTCCCCCAGTCTGCATGTGAAAGTCCTAACTGCAAGACCTCGGGATGTGACTTTCTTTAGACACAGGGTCATTGAAGATGCAGTTAGTGAAGCCGTGGCTGGCAATAAGAGTCCTGGTCCAGTATGGCAGTCCTTATGAGAAAGGGAAGTTGGACACAGGCATTCTATGGCAGGGGCCGAGATAGGAGTGATATTTCTACACTCCCGGGGTCCCCAAAGATAGCCATGAGCCAGCTGATGATGTAGAAGCTCAACGTGGATGGAGACATTCCCTGCCATCTGCCTCCCATGGCTAGATGGCACCATCTTGCTGGGGTCCTCTGTGAGGCTGGCTCCAGGACACTCACATGCTTTGTGGGCATGCTTAGCCAATGCTGCATGTGACTAGACAGCTCTTAGAGTGCCTTGAACATGTGACACCAGTGCAAGCTTTAGTTGCCTGTGAGGTGATCCTGAAGCTGTCATATCTACAGTGGAAGATGGGCACCTGCAGTCCCCTCCGGGACCCTGTGGCTCATGCACTCACCCACTCTCACCCATACTCATGCTGGGGGAATGAGAGGTTTGTGCTTAGATGGCAGAGGCCTCTATGGAATCCTCAGAGGAGACCCTGAGAGGCCCCGTGCCTCTACTTCCTGAGGGCCTCTTTTGGGATTTGAAGCCAGGTGCCTGGCAAGCTTGTCCTCCATCCTTGCAGCTGATGCAGCACCAGCCAGTATTTCTGCAAGAAAAGCAGCTTCGGCTCCTCTTCATTCCTTCAGTTATGCAGCTGAAGCTCCCCAGTCCCATTCGTCAAAGCGGTGGGCTGAGTAGAGACCGCTGACAGGAAGGCCATAGAGAGCCCTCTGTGACCTTGGCCACAGGGAAATGTCTTCTGCGATATCAAAATTAATTATTTCTGGGAGAAATGTCAGCCGAGACCTAATGAGTCTCAGATGCATGGGAGAGGTGGCTCCCTCATTCTGAGCACACTTGGTGGCTGGTACCGATGTTTCTCTAAGTGAAGGGAGGGGATGTCTGAGCTTTCAGTCCTGGCCCTCCTGTGCTTATCTGAGGAGGTGAAATTCTCCTCCAGGCCTAGGTGCCTTTGGTAAGTGGCAAATGAGGATTCGGGTAGGAGAATAGAGATCATTGTTCCTTTTTGGGGGAGACAGAGGGCTGCAGGTATGGTGTGGGGTCCTGGACAGACCAACCTCTTAGTCCAGTACAGTTCTTCTGCTCTGTCCCAAGCACTGTCATCGCTCCCAACTTGGCCAAGGGCGATCCGGCAGTTCTGTTGTTAAGTCTCCTCTGGAGCTCTGAGGACCCGTCCTCATTGGAAAGGTTCTCATGATAACCTGTGCATCTGCCAAGGAAGCTGCATGCAGCTGTAGTCACTGCTTGGTTTTGCAGACGAGACAACTGTGGCACCAAGAGGCCAAGCAACTTGCTCAAGGAGCCTCACTAGGAGAGTGGCTGGAAGGCAAGTGATTGCTACAGTCCTCAGCAGTTACCATGCCTGGACCCAACCCAGTTCAGAGCCAGCTATCCTGCCTAAGGTCCTGGATGCCCAGGAGAAGAGTCCCTGCAGCAACACCTGGCAGAGACATAGTCCTAGGGTGATGCTACTCGTCCCGCCTTTTCCTCACTGCCCATGGGGCCTTTCTTTAAGCCTGACTTGAGGGCTCAAAGCCTCTCTTCAGCTTCCAGGGAGGCAGCAGTACCAGAGATCAGCTGTCTATACAATTACAAACTCATTTCCTGGCAAATGGGACTGCTTCAGGTTTCATCTTTCAGCCAATCAATGCCCAGCCTTAGGTCAATAGACTCTGTGACTTTCTCTGGGAAGTGGCCCTCAGGAGCCATCCTCAGGACATCTAGGGGGCATGGAGGCTGTACCCTGAGGCACTTTTCTAGGGCCCTATAGAAAACCCCTTCAGTATCCTGTGCCCACCAAAGCAATCCAGTGGGGCTACCTTCTGACCCTGAATCTTCATGTCACCTTTTTCGCATTTACCAAGCATTAAAAAAAAAAAAAAAATCAGCTCACAGCTTTCTGCTTGGCACCTAGTAGGAAGAGCCTGATATACAGTAAGTGATCAATAAATACAGCTATGCTGATGGTGACAGCTGCCATTATTTTCTGCAGAACACACATATGGTCTTTGGACAGTGCTCAGAAGAGCTGGGAGCCCCCCTGTGTGGGACTTGGGGAGAAGCCATTATTCACCTATCAAGGGGCAGATGCAGTCCTCACCCAGTAGCAGGTTCTGTTACCCCCACGTATGGCAATAGCTCCAGTAGGCAGATGGGGTCTAGCTCCTATATAACTGCTGGGAGCCTCCATCCTGTATCCCTACTGTGGTGGTTTGAATGAGAATGGCCTCCATAGGCCCACTGATGACTGGATGTCAAAATCAGCACTGAGGGTAGCTCACACAGGCAGGTGGGCAAGGAAGCCTCACCCTGAGGTTTCAGCTGGGCGTCTGGATTACAATCACCAAATGGCTCTAGAAGGGCAGCATCTCTTCCCAAGGGCTGTTCACTATGACAGAGACACCCACGCTTCCCTGGATATATATATATATATATTTTAAAGAGATTGATGGGGTAAAGGGCTGAGACCTTTGTTGCCTAGTTAGTGCCTGGCCAGAGGGGGTTTATTAATCTTTGCCTCTATACTCTGTCCCCTGCATCAGAGACGGCTCAAGTGGGTGACTCCAGCAATTGCAGACATGGATGATTTCAATCTACTGCCCCAATTTCCCAACTTCCCTGACTTAAACTGGTGCCCAGTATCCTGGGTGGTCCCTCTCCCTGCCAGGGCTAGTGGCTCATGGGCCTCATAGAACCCCACACTTAGGAGAACAGTACTTTCTTTAAGTAAATGCTACCCGGTGTTGGAAGTTACAGTTGACCTGACTTCCTGCTGAAGTTGGTCACCCAAATTAGCCATCAGGCATAGGTAGGCTCCAGCGAGCTACAGACTTATTTCTTTTACTTTTCTTGACTTTTTTTATTATTATCATTTATTGCAGACTTATTTCTTGATGGGCTAATTAAAAAGCCCGACCAGCTGTGGGCACTGGGGTTGAGGCTAGCAGCACTTATTCATGGAGGGGCTGGGCATTGGTGGAGTAGGAGAACTACTCTGTCCACCTAGGCCTACAAGGGGCAATGGGAAGCCAGAAGGCAGGGAGAAGGGTCCACACAGTTTTGCAGTAGGCAATTCTGGCGAGCAAGTGTTGGCTAGGGAGAGGTGGCCCTGGGAGCAGAAACAGGTGCTTGGGGAGCCAGGGGAGCCTCATAGCTGTCTCTTCTCTCTCTAGCCCAGAAGGGCTGTCCCAAGGGACGCTTGTGAAGTTGGGCCCAGGAGAAGGTGGCCAGGCTGTGTGAAGGAGCCCTGTCATTCTCTCGGCACCCGTAAGGTTAGACTCTTGTCTATGCCAGAGTTGCTTCATCCTAGGTGGATCTTGGTCCCCGCCCCTGAGCTGAGTTAACCTGTAGTGAGGTATACCAGGAATGACTCTAAGGGCTGGGGTGGATGGATCCTTAGAGGATCTGAAAGTTGTTGAGCATTTTAATGGGCAATGGTGTGGGGGGTGGGGTGGGCCCCGAGTCACAAATATCAGTATACTCCCACCATTTAGACTTTTGCTGCTGGTCAGATAGTCATCTCTTCCTCACCAGGGCACAGAGAATGGGTGGGAACCCCTTCTTTCTTAGGTGGGAAATGGAGCACTAGACACAAGCAGCTCCAGCATCAGGACACTATGTCTAACGAGGAGAGCAGCTCCATCTGAGGTTTGGGGAATCACATAGTCCCCATTCCTCCTAACCTCTCACAGGCTGCTTGGCCCCTTGGAAAAGGCTATTCTTGGGTCTGCCTAACAGGTGCCCAACATGCAGCATGAGTCTGTGCTGATGTCAACCTCCCAGTGTGTCCTGGCTGGGCACTGAGGCCATCTCCACCCCCACTGGGCCCAAGGGGCCCAAAGAGCCAGGCAGACAAGTGTCCTGGGAAGCCAGTCTTGGACTAGCTTCATGGGAGCAGCTCCTGCCCTCCCCCACAGAGACTTGAGAGGTTGAAATGACTGTGGGGCCCTTCTGCTCATCCAACTTCAGCCCCAGGGAGCCTTGGTACATCTCCAGTTCCTATTAATCACAAAGGGCATGGGAGAGGCACCAGAAGAAAGCTGGCATGAAGGCAGAGGGGTCAGCAGCAGACGGAAGGAAATGCATATTTTTTGGCATCGAGCTGCCTCTGCAATGACATAATCAGAAGGTTCTTACTGACTGGGCAATAAAACCACTCATAACCATGAATGCAGAATGCCTTAGCGCAGCCAGCATCACAGCCATGGTGAAGGTCACCCCAGGACCTCAAAAGAGGACCTTGTAAGCAGCAGCCTTCCCAGGAGGTGGGCTACGTAAGTCATGTCCTGCGTGAGGACTCTGTCCCTATGGCCCACTGCAGTCCTGGCTCCCCTGCCCCAGTGTTTCTGAGTATACCATACTACAGAAGCCGTTATCCAAGTGTGGTCAGCGCATCCTCCTCAGAGTTTGATGCAGCTAGATCAGTGAGTATTGGATTGTCATTCTGGGAAGGAAGGTATGAGGAGGAGGGCTGCAGGTCTGAGGGCCCTATGGCTCCCAGGAGGACATTTGGAGTCTTCTGGATTTCCTAGTGGGGCCAGGAGGACTGGCCACAGAACAAGGCATAACAGACAGTCCAGGGCTCTGACTCCCAGCTCTGCTGTCTCTGGGACAAGATTCAGAACAGGTATGGTCTACTGCCTACACAAGAACACAACTCTGAGTTGACTCTGAAGGACGCAGGGATCCTCTTCTTGGATCACTTCACAGACTGCATGGATGGAAGGCAGACGGTGGCAGGGCCCCAGGTCAGGGCTGCCTCTCCCCCGAGCTCATAAGGTCATCATGTGTAGAATTCAGCTTCTTGAAGCTGTCGGGGAGACAACCCTGTTTCTCCAGTGATGATTAAGGGTTGTGCTTTACACTCCCAAGGTTTCCAGGCAGAGTTCACAGCATGGCTGCCACCTCCAATCAGGCTGGAACCACCCCTTCTCATATCCTTTCTCATATCCTTTCAAGGAGCTCTGTGAGTGATCACACACAGCAAGGCCCCAGGAGCACGAGTTTGGGGTTTTCAGAGGAAGGTGAGCTGGAGACCAGAATGTCCTCAACACTCTGGGTTGAGATTGGTGAAGGCTCCAGACAGCCTTGCCTGTGGGTTCTCCCCAGCCTTGCTGACCGAGTTCCTGCTGACCCAGAGCCCCTTCTCTGATCCTGTGGATGCAGCTTTCCCAGCCCAAGCTCCTGACACAAAGGCTTCCTGAGGGAGCCTCAAGCTACAGTGGGGCATCTCCGGATGAAGGGACAATCACCACCACAGGCCTGCCTTCTCCACGAAAAGATCCCCGAGGTCTCCAACTCAATAATTTATAAGGGCTCATAATAAATGTAAGGAATACCTTCAAGGTTTTGAGAACCCAAATTTTACTTCCTCTGGAGCTTTGAGATGGCAGAGTCATTCATCAGGACTCAACAGAACTTCATTTTTTAAATGGATAGCTCCTTCTCCAGCAGGGTGGTTCTCAATGAAAGCTAGAGGAGGGAAAGTGTCCTTGCATATGGCCAGACACTGTGCTTCAGGAATGAACCTTCTCAGGGGCTCCAGAGTGTGTCCAACCTTTGCCTGAGGGCCAAACCTCCCCAGGGACCCAAGTGTAAGGCTAACCTTATGCGTACGACACCTCTTTCTTTAGACAGTCAAAGGCAGTGAATGGTGAATGTTATACCCCAACACCCACTGAATCCCAACATTCAGCCACAGTTGGCAGGACGGCAGGATGGGCAGGTGGCCTCCACCCAGGCCCAGACTCTGATTACCCTGGGGACACAGTGAGTTCACTTCGTCCAGCCAGAGAAACAAATGGGGAGCATGGCAAGTTAGGGTGATGCTAGTGGCTGCAGAGGCCCCTGAGATGTAGAGTTGTCTGCAGATTAAGTTCTGGATGGAAATGGGCAGTGAGGAGGCCCCCCTGGGTGGTCATCTCCTACCTACGTCTGCAAGGAGGGGTCTCAGGGCTATTATGGCTCACTCTCTTAAGAACAGTCCCCACACATTCATATCACAAGTGTGCTTCAGTATCTATAAATGTTCCGTTCAGGGAGCCAAGACCCACACCAAATTCACCTATCCCCCAGAGAGTGCCGCATGGCCTAGTGCTCGGTGGCAGCCTCTGCACGATGCACCTTAGAGCCCAGTTTGCCAGCTGCATTTGGCAGAGGTTCAGCTCTTTATACAAATGAGTTTGGCATTTTTAAAAAAGCATCTTTATAACATTTCCAAAATGAATATTTATAGGGCAGGGATGAGGGAACAGCTAATTGTGGTAGAGAGCCTGTTGGATCAACACTCCTTGCAGGACATTCCCAGGAGAATCTGGCTGCTCCTGACTCCGGGGACCACCCCCTGCTACAGGGGAGATCCCAGGAGATGCCCTCGGACCCAGCAGTGGGAAACTAGAGCCGATGAGGTTCCCTTGGGAGGAGGGAGAGGCCCAGGCTCAGGCTAGGTGAGGGGCTGAGGCACAGAGCTTTCATAGGGGCCGGGTGACAAACTGGCAGCCAGACCAATGGCTCAGCCAGGGGCCCATCAATGACAGCTGAGAAGGCAATCTGCCTTAGGGAATTCTCTGGGCAGCAAGGTCCATCCTTTTGTGAAGCCCAGGGAAAGGAGGTGTGTCAGGGAACAGGCTCCTGCAATTTTTACCTCTTGAACATTCCCAGAAGGATCTAGGTGGCTCAGTAGCGCTTGTTCTGTCCCAAACATAGATTGTGGACCACAGTGATGACTGTGCACAGGTGACGTCACTTGCTACTCAGTGGGCCTCCGTTCATTTAGGAGCAAATGTGTGGGCTGCACGGCCAAAGCCACATTGGCTCTCTGAGTGTCGAGGATGCTGGCATGTCTTCTTTCCTAGGCTAAGGGGGAATCTATGCTGGGTAGGAGCAAGAGGGAGGTGGGGAGGGCAGCAAGGAGGTAGGCCAGGCCCAAGGTGAGGCGGAAAAATACTGTAGGATGTTCCCCCTGTGTTCCAACCTTCCTACCCCACCCCCATCTCTCCATTTTGGTACCCTCTTGTGAACACCAGAACAGCGGGGGTTGGGAGTCACAGAAGTGGGAAAGTCTTCAGGAATCTGGAGAACCGAACTCAGTGTAGACTGTAGAAGTGCTCACTCCCCCCTCGTGCAGCTCTTGGGAAAGACAAGACACAAGCTTGAGAGAATACAGGAACTCACAGGAGAATAGAGAATGGTGGAATGCTCAGGGTCCCTTCAGGTGCCTGCCCTCTAAGCTGATGCTTCATGCTAACCTATGAGATGAGCTCCAGGGCTTACACAGGGGCCTCTTCCTGAAGTAGGCCCAGATATTTCTGTGGAGCCACAGGGATTCAGTGCATTGCCTCAAGGTCACTCCAATGACCTTTTCTTAAGGTATATGTGTGTGTGTGTGTGTGTGTGTGTGAGAGAGAGAGAGAGAGAGAGAGAGAGAGAGAGAGAGAGAGACCCTCTGTGTACTGGAAGTGGATGAGAGAACTCTGGCATTGACCCTAGTATGGCACAGAAAACTGTGATCAGGCTCTTCTTGAGGAAGTGACTGTTGGAAATGTGGCCCTCCTTACTCAGGGGCACACAGAGTGCTTCCCAGAGAGGACTTCAAGTTTTTCTGGATTGAGGAGGGAGGGAGCTTACAAATGCATCCAGGCATCAAGACCTGGAGGGAGAACCAGGGAGACATTTTGGGAAGATAGGTACCACCCCTGGGTCTTCCCAGGAGTGGTCTGTACATGGCAAAGGACAGTCTGGATCATGAAGTCTGAAGGTCATGGGGATTTAGTAGGGGGATCTGCAGAGCCTTAGCATGATGGGCAGTGGTGAAGAAATAACTCCTGACCTGGGGGGTAGCTGGGAGACACTAGTGAAGATTTTCCATGGTGGAAAAGTGCTCTGCAGCTGAGGCTATTGCTGTGGCTTAGGAGCCAGGACAGAGAGGGAGAGTGAGGTAACCCCAGGCAGGGTGTCTGTGTTCTCAGCCTGTTGAGCTTAGGCCTCAGCAGGAGCCAGTGGCTGCTCTACAGCAGGTCTTGGTGTGGTCTGCACAATCTCACCCAGGGAGAAACTTAACATCTGGGGCAGATTTCTTAAGATACAGCAGAACTTGACCCTGATCCGTCCACCCACCCACTCACCCACTCACCCATCCATCCATCCATCCATCCATCCATCCATCCATCCATCCGTCTGTCCATCTATCCATCCATTTACTTATCTATCACCAACCTATCCATCTATCTGTCCATTCATCCACCCACCAATCCATCCATCCATTTGTTCATCTATCCTCCCACCTACCCATTCATTTATCCATCCACCTACCACTCTCCCACCAACTCACTCAACCACCTATCCATCCACCCACCCATCTGGCAATCCACCCATCCAGTTATTTATCCATTCATCTACTTACCCACTTATCGATTCATCCATCCATGTACATACCATCCATCCATCCACCCATCTATCCATCTGTCTACTGGCCTGTATCCTCCCCCTTATCATTGCCTGTGGGATCCATTTAGATAGAAAAGCAGTCTAGGTGCCACATGGGATAAGGAGCTCACCAGCTCTCCTTGCTCTTGCATCCCTCATTGCCGGTAGGGCCATCCTGTGGTGAGTAAAAATCAGAGTGCTTTCTGACTGTCCTCAAGGATGACAGGTAATGGGGTGGGGACTGCAGGAGGGGCTCACTTTTTCACCTCTAACACTGACCTCAACCCTGTTTCCATTCCTTCAAAACAGAAAAGGCTGTGGCTCCAGGGTGCTTTGAAGCCTGGCTTACCAGTTGCTTTAGGTCTTCTTCCAGGATGTTGGTATGTCCTCTACAGGGGACATTTAGTGGCTTATGCAAAAGTTGATTTTGAGCCCCAACCACTTAGCTTGGGAAGTGGGAGGATTCAGAGCTCTTCCTGGCCTCAGACTTAGGGGGTCAACCTGGATCATAGGATCTGTCCTCTACCCAGCCTGTAGTTCCTTATCTGACCTGGAGCTGCTGAGGTCTGGCTAGGGGCTAAATTGTTATCGCTTGGGCTGGGTGTCCCGAAACATCCTGCATCTGCTGATAGTTGAGCTGTCACCGTACTGAATTGGGCATCCATTGCAGGAGACAGATTGTTCTCTGCTGACACTGTGGCAGTGAAATATGCCTTTTCTTACGAGCTGCCAGGGAGGTTTTCCCTCTGCCGTTAAGGGTGTGTGTGTGTTTATGCCTGTGGATATACTATGCCTGGCAGTGACAGCCTTCCAGGTGCAGTGGGGCTATGGGCTTTTGAGGCATGATGATGATGCCTCATGCTCATGTGTTTTCCACTCACCACTCTGCTCCATAGGCCACACTGGCACAAACAAGCTTTCCCTGCCAGAGATGCTTCATGGCATGAGTGTATACCATGAATTCCAGGGTGGTGGTTAGTTGACACTGGGCAGTGCTGCAGTCTCCACCGTCTGTCAGGGCTCCTAGTGCTCAGGGGTCTCCTAAAAGCTCTTGGAAGTCCTGAACACAGGCCAAGCATGCCAAGTGGATACCCACCAGGGACCCCACTTTTGGCAGCAACATCAGGTCCCTGATAGGCTTCCAGGCTTGTGACCTTGCACCTACACCTGCTTCCACTCCTGGCTTTTGTTGACCACCTGGCCATCCTGGACAGAGCCACAGATGGTATAGTGCAGACATTGGCAGAGTGAAGTCATGGATCTGCATGGAACCAGGTTATCTCCCCACTGTCTTGGCTTGCCTATGGAGCCAGTACCCACACCCAAGCCAGGCCCAGGCTAGGTCAGCACAGAAAATTGGTCCATAGGCATAGCCACAGGACAAGGGAAGGAATACCCTGAGGTCATCATCAAGTCAGTCTTTTTCCTTGACAGGCACCCCCCCCTGCTGCCCAGAAACCTTCTTTGAACATAGCTTCCTGCCTGGCTCTCTTGGAATTCACCATGGGCATGCCGGGTATTGGTGGTGAGAACCCAAGAGCACAGGAAAGCTGATGCTACCGTGTGTGCAGGCCATGGAGAGTCTCAGGGCAGGGTCCTTGTGGGCCTCTGGCTCTGCTCACTGGGAAGGCTCCCTGAAAAGTCACAGGGCAGAGTGGCCTATGATGCTGGAACACATGGCCAAACACTTGGTGCTTGAATGCCTAGTTACTTTCTTATAGGCTGGAAGTGGAAGCCTAATGTCAGCTGACTCCCCCTGTAGGCTTCAGGAGAGTCTATGCTCATTGATTTCCAGCTTCTATGCAGCCTTCCGTTTCTGATTTCTTCCTCCACCCATAGCCAGTAGTGAAGTGTACTTCCATATCTCTAGCTATCCTTCTTCTATAAGGATGATCCAGGACCATCTCTAATTCCTCAGATTAATCCCTTCTGCTGTGCAAGGCACAGTGGTTATGTTTCTCCTTACTATGACTACATACCTGGAAAGGGGTTATGGAAGGAAGGGCTTCTGTTGGCTCATAGTCTGAGAATGCAGTCCATCCTGTGAGGAGGAATGGTGGCAGAAGAAGGAGGCTGATCCCACTGCATCTGAGGTCAGGACATATAGAGAAATGAGTATTGCTCCTCAGCTCACTTTTTCCTTTTTACTCAGCACGTGGGCCTCCAGCCCACAGGGTGGTGCTGACCACACTCAGGGTGGGCCTTTCTACCTCAGTTAAACCTCTTTAGAAATGCCCCTACAGATATGCTCAGAGGTGTGTTTCTGTAGTGATGCTAAATCCTACAAGTTGACAGGGGAGCTTGGCCATCACACACAGAGGCATGTCCTGAGGTTCTGGAGCATTCTTGAGGAGAGCAATCTTCTGTCCGTTCCGCAGCATGTTCCAGCTCTAGACAGGACTGAGTTGGGAAAATGGGGTTTGCATATAGGATCATGGAGAATGTCCCCAAGAACGCTATCAATAGGCCCTTGAAGATACAGGTTCCCATGCCCAGGCCTGGGCATTCCTGAGCCCAGGAATGGAGGTCAGCAGGGAGAGAGGGTAGGCAAGGCCTTGAGCTAGGTTTGTCTATTTTTCAACGGAGGAGAAATTCATGTAAGATAAAGGCACCAAGCTGGGGGCAACATTCATACCTGTAATCCTAGCACTCCAGAGGTGGAGACGGGAGTAAGAAGTTCAAGGTCATCCTCAGCTACACAGTAAGCTTGCTGGCAGCCCCGGCTGCACAAGAACCCTGTCTCAAAAGGAAAACAAAACAAACAAAGATAAAAGGAACCATTTTGGAGAGAGCGTCAATGGACAGTACCTATGGCACCCAACGCTGTGCAACCGTTACCTCTGACTTCCCCTAGAATATCTTGCCATCTGCAGGAGACCCGCCTCCTGTGGGCAACCCCTCCTGCCCATCCCCGGGCTTTTCTATTCTAGGAGTTTCACATTCAGCACTCTCACGGTGCGTGGCTCCTTACGTTGGCTCCATGTCATATTTTCAAGAGTCGTGGCATGTAGCAATGCTTTGGCGTTTATGACCAAATAATCTTCCATCCTGTCATTCTGTCATGTTTTGTTCCCTGGTCATCGGTGGATATGGGTTGTTCTGTTTGTGCTGTGGATGGTGCTGCAGATACCTGTCAGACATGTGCCTAGGAGAGCAGTAGCCTGGGCTTACTAAGATCTTACTATTGAAGATGCTGTCTATTTCCTGCAGTGGCTTCGCTCCTGTGGAATGGCCAGGTTGGAGTGAAGAAATGGGGTTGGATGGGAGCAGTGTCTCCTCCGTCCTGTTTCCTGAGGAAGAAATAAGAAGTGTCCACCATTCTTGAGAGCTGTGTGCTCATGGGTACCAGGACAAGTCGGGTTCGAGGAAGTCACTTGCTCAGTCTCAGTGTCAGTGGGTTTTGGGCAAGAACGATCAGGTACAACCATCTCCTGCTCCTGGGTGGAGGACAGGGGTGGCTTGACCAGGCTTGGTGGCTGGCCCCTGCTGAGGTACAAAATCCATGAAAATTCTGGTCCCAAGAACTCACTGGATGGAACATAGAGGATCTCGGTGGCTTTGCCTCATTGTGTGTGACCGAAGGTTCCCCAGATGTAGGCTGGTCTCTGTAAGGACCCCTCACAGCTGTGGGGGAGCGTCTGCTACATCTGACTGAGATGAGCCATCCTGGGCCCTGTGCTGCTCCCCTCACATGATACCCATCCAAACTCACAGAAACGGGATTCTGGCCAGAGAACGCAGCCCCACCATGCCCTAGTCATCTTGTGATCAATGTTTCAGATTAGGTCATTCATTCATCCATCTATCCATCATTCATTCATTTAATTCTTCAAGCCAATAAACAGGTATTGAGAGACTCAGAGGTGAGTGTGTTGGGGATGACTGTTCTGGAGTACTTCCCAGCCACCCACGTCATCATTCATTTATTTGCTTATTTATTTATTTTGGGGCTGAGTCTTGCTTTGTAGCTCCTGCTGGCTTGGGATTCAGCATAGCCCAGGCTGGCCTCAAACTCTTGGCAACTCCACCCCCTGGATGCTGAGATTATAGGTTTGCTCTGCCATGCCAAATCACACATGCAGTATTGAGGGGACCTAAGGTAACATGGTGGTCCCAGATGAACTTCTCCTTGCCTTCTGTGAGGAGTTGCCTGGCCCCCTTACATGTGGACAGCAAGGTCCCAAGAGTCCAGAAGCTGAGCCCAGGGCTTCCCTTTGCATGAGTTTATCATTTGGCTGTGTCCTGGGGTGGGGGGAGGATTTGGGGCAGTTTGCTCACTATACCTTCTCTGGGAGCCTGTGGCCTGTGAGCCCTGGCACACTGGGTACATCCTGCAGCTCTGTACCCACCCCAGCTTAGCCAGCAATGGGGTCCTCCTTTCTGCTTCTCCCTGTTTGGTTGTGACCCAGGTCACAGCCAGCCTGTGTGGTGACTTCATTTCTCTCTTGTGTGGTACAGCTCTCTCATCTGTGTGATATGGCTTCACCTCTCTCTTGCCTCTGAAGACTGGACTTGGTCAGTGTCCTTTCCTGTAGGGCGACCAAGAGCCTGGGAATGAAGCTGAAGGGGTGCCTTACCTCAGCGGCGGGGAGGTGGCCTGAGTGGAGGCAGGCTATTCACAGGTGTCTCCTTGGAAGATGTAAATAATCACACTCCCGAATACTGGCCAGTACAGAGAGGCCACTTCCTAAATACAGGAGGAAGGAGGTTTGTGAGCGGATTCCAAAACAGAAGGAAGCCTTTGGATGCCTGTGCTCTGTGCAGAGCTTTGCCAGTAGGAACCCTCATGCCCACTGTGGGGCCTGCTTCAGGCCCTTCGCCAATAGTTCCCAAGTCATCTCAATTGTTTGTTGTCATTGTACTTCACAGTAGCAGGGTGGTAGAGACTTGCTCAATGTCACGCTGCTAGAAGGGAGTAGTTGGCCAGTCCCCGGACTGCTAGACTCTGAGTCCTGGCCCAGTGGGGCCATGTTCCCAAGCTATGTCTTTTATATAACCCAGGTGGGAGCCAGAATGGAGGCATTGCCAGTTATTCACTTTTGTGGGTATGGGATCTTCTAGTTACACATCCTTGATGTCGGGGTCTGGAGGCGGTAGGAATGACAAGTGAGTTGACCTTGTCTGCTGCCCAAGGTGACCTGCAATTCTCATTACCTGGGGTTGGCTTAGGACCCTCAGGAAAGCTGGTGACTCCCTTGCCACTTGACCAAACCCTATTTCTGAGCAAAAATGCATCGCTCTGGAGACACTGAGGCCCTGGGCCAGCTGGGCCTTCAGGGGACTAAGGCCAGGGAGGCACCCATCTTCCACCCGCCCTGGGCCCAGCTCCCTGGAGTAACTCCAGTCTCCCCAGGGCACTCTGAGGAATGGGCTGGTGTGGCCTCAGAGAGAGGCCAGTGCCCACTGGGGAGGAGGCACCTCTGTACTGGGCCTAGCTAAAAATAGCAGGGGGATTCGGACAGGGACAGCCGGTGGCAGGCTGGTCAGGGAGGGGTTGGAAGGGGGACGGGGCAGCCCAGGACCGCTGTCAATGGTGCCGGGGCTCCCACCCTGTTCCCTGCTGCCTGGCCAGCCTCGGCCCAGCTGACAGGCTATTTTTTCCCCTGCTTGACTAAATATGGTCAGGGCGCACAGCCCGAGGGGGGCCACTTGGCTGGGCCGCGTGTTTGGGATGTTTGGCGGGGTATATAAGAACTGCCAAGGTGAGGTCGCTCCTGATCCAAGGGCCCCTTGCCCCACCAGCGTCGGGTCAGGCCATCCGGGCTCTGCCCTCCCCTCCCCCTGCATGCATGAATCTTGGCCTGTGGGGCTGCGTGCATGTGTGAGCGTGCATACCCGTGGGGCCTTTCTCTTTTTCCCTTTTGTTCTGCTCTGACCTCTACCTGGTACCGCCAGGGCTGAGGGTGCAGGAGCTTCCTGCAGCTTTGGCCGGCAAGGTGTGCAGCTGGGCTCTGCCTCCTTAACTCTGCATCAGCTCGCTCTCTCTCTCTCTCTCTCTCTCTCTCTCTCTCTCTCTCTCTCTCTCCTCTCTCCTCTCTCCTCTCTCCTCTCTCTTCTTCTCTCCCCTCCCTTCCTCTCCCCTCCCCTCCCCTCTCCCTCTTCCTCCTTCTCTCTCAAGATTTCCCTGCTGCTAAGTCTGCGCTGCTGCAGGAGGGCTGGGGGAAGGGCAGGGGTGCGGAGTCGGGGTGCCTGGTGTCTTCTTTCTCTCTCTGCCCCCCCCCCCAAGTGCGGACGCAACGGGAGCTCCGGCCCGCCCCCACCCCTGCATTTGCGATTGGCTCCGGGAGGAGGTGGCTGCCGCTGCCGCTGCCGCTGCTGCAGCATCTCCCGGGGAGCCGCGACCCTGCGCCCGCCGCCACTGCTGCCGCGGTCACCAGCCCAGCCGGAGGGGCGCCCAGGGCTCCCTGGTGAGTCCCTCTCAGCTGGCTGCTTCCGCTGCCCACCAGCTAGGAAAGCCCCTGAAAACTTATCGGCAGTGGTGGGGGTGTGCCCTCCGGTGAGGTGGGTGCTGTGGGTGCTGGTGCCGCGTGGCTCCAAGGGGTGCCTGGAGTTTTCTCTTGGCTCCCGGCATCATCCACATTTGGAAAACTGCAGAGCCAGCAGCCGGCAGGGCTGGGAGGGTTGAGAGGGCGCGTCCAACCGGGATGCAGGAACTTTGACATACGGCTTTTTGCAAGAAAGCAGCGCCCCTGGATGCTTGGTGGAGGGCAGGGTGGATGGCGCCCGCTGTTCTGGGGGGTTGGCACGGAAGCTGAGGAAATACATTAACCAGCTGAGTGCAATAGCAGAGATTGTGGCCAAACTTACCCTGGAACTTGCCGCCACGACTATCAGTGCCTTGGGGGTCGGGGATTCCAGAGGAGCGCTGACAAGGCTGTCGTGGGCTGGGACTCTGGATTTCTGAAGCTCTCCCAGCCCTGCCAGGATCAGAGGGGTGCTGTGTCAGGCATCCAGGGGCTGGAGCTGGGTTTGGGGTTAGGGCCGAGCTAGTGTTCGCAGTGGAAGGACTCTGGATGAGGCCCCGCCCCAGACGCCAGTTCTACTTGCCATGGGGGTCTGCTTGGAGGTGGCTGATACTACTTTTCTGTCAAGGTGGGAAACTTTCTGAGAAGTGACTCTTATTCATTTCTGAATGAGCAGCTCCTGAAAATGTGGGCTCAGACTGAGTTGACTTCTGATCTTCTGGTCCCCCCCCCCAACTTTCTGTTTGACATATAGACACCATCATACGGACACCTGGGAGGTGGGGCACAGGGCTGAGATATCTGTTCTCAGAGTTCTCAGGGAGCCTAAGTGGGAGCCAGGGTCAGCGACCAGGGGCACCCCCAGAAATTGGAAGCTGAACCTGCTGTACTGGTTGCCCTTTTTATCCTTGGCTCTGTGGAAATGAAAAATTAGCAGAAGCCACGTGGAAAATGGGCAGTTACTGTCCCTTGCCAGGCAGCTCATTCTTGCTGTGTGAGGGTGCTTCTGGGCACCCCAGTCCTCTCTCCATTCTGCCTGACTGCAGCTGTCACAACCAGGGGACCTCTGCATGCTGCAGGCTCTGCAGAGACAGGGCCCTCCCAGCAGCTGGCTAGTCTGGGTGCTCTCTGGGGTATTTCCTCACAGGGACGGGGCTGGTCAGGTCATGCCAGAGGCAGACATCATCCTGCTGACAAGGAAGAACTGCGTTCTTTCAGGCGCTGGGACTGCCCCGCAGCCCCATACCAGAACCAACCCCAGCCAGACCCTCTGTGTTTGCACCTCCTGCAGTGGGTATCTTCCGCCCTCTCTGTAGGTAGACACCGGCAGGGACACCTGTTCCAGGGTTCCAGCACCTTACCCGCAGGCTCACCTTGGGTGATGGTGAGCCCCTAGCATGTGAGTCTCTTCCTCTTTCTCCTCCTCCTATTCTATTCTCCCCCCTCCCTTTTTTCCTCCTCCTTCTCTCCCTCAGTCTGAGAATGGCCTCCTTTCCCACTCTTGAGGATCTGACCTCCAAGTCCTGCCCATCTTTCTGTTTTTCAGATTTTCCTTCTATCTCACTCTGGGTGTAGAAGTTAGTAGAGGGCAGAAGGGAGCCTCCACTTTACTTCCAGAGAGACCTCAAACTCAAGAGGAGAAACAAAATACAACTAAGTTTCCCAAGCATTTCCCTTGTACTTTTAAAATTTTCCTATACCTTCCTCAGAAGTTGGTACAGCAGGGATTGTCAAGCCCGGGAGGGAAGCCCCTTTGTTTAGCTATAAACAACCACTGATCATGGACTGATGGAAGCTGGATGGACCAGGTGAGGGACAAGCCCTTCAGGGATGACCTCCGAAATTTTCACGTGGACAGGTTCCTCACCATCATCTCAGGTGGCTATGCTGCATGGCAGGGATGCAGGCAGCTCAGCTTGGTGATCGTAGGTCACCAGGAGGATAGGTGGTACAGAAGAGTGGAGGGGACCAAAGAAGGAGGTGGGCAGAGTAGAAAGACTCCTCACTGGCTGGGCATCAGCTCTCAGGCCAGGCCGAGCCCTGAATTGCTGGCCATGAGCAGGTTGCCTCCTACTAGCTCCTAGATACACTGTGGGGATGTGGAATTTCAAGATCACCATCTTTCTCCTTCACTTCAAAGAAAGAGGCACTGAGGCCTCCTCTCAGGGACTCTCATTTCGGGAAAGAGAATTCATCAGGGTCCTTCCAGGGAAGCCATCATCTGCCCAGGTAAGCCCCCTCGATTCATTTCTGGAGACTCCAGAAATTGCTTGTCCTCATCTGTCCTGAGGGAGCAGGGCTGTTCAGATCCCAGGAAAATGATGTGCCTGGTCCTTGGTGTAGGGTGCTGGGTGCCTGATGGCCCGTGGGTGGAGCTGCTCCTGAGGTCTGTCTCCATTATCCCATCCTCTCTGTCCTTGGTGGTGACAAGGTGGGCAGGAAGGAGAGGGGAGATGTTGTCAGAGGTCGCATGCTGCTTCTCAGACTCCGGGATGTGACTTCTCTACGTTGGGCAGAGTGGGAGAGAACTCCCGTCTTGTTCTGTGGAGGGGAAAACAAGCAACGGTTGGGGAGAAAAGGATTCTCCAGACTTTCCAGCATGCCCTGCCTGGTTCCAATCTTCTTTACCAAGTGTGCACATGTGTGAGAGACCGAGACACAGGCAGAGAGGGAGTTGGGAGGGGTGAACACAGAAGAGTCGGTGGGGGTGGGGAGCGGGTTCTGACCTGGCATGGGCAACTTTAACATTTAGAACTTGGTGGGAATTCTTCCCCTTTTTTTAAAACACCAAATGGGGTCAGCCTGTGGTGGGCCACTTCTAGGGGCTGCATTCCTGTGCACACTGAACTACCTGCTTGGGACACATACTTCTTTATATGCCCATATGGACCTGCTAAGCTATGGAATGTAAAGAAGTATGTATTTCAGGCTAGGAACTCTCTCGCCAGACTGAGGGGTGGCCCATGTCCCGTGGATGGCTGCTCAGAGTGGGAGATGGACAGGCCTTGGGAGGCCACTGTAAGGGGACTGGCTGTGTCCCTGTCGGCATTGTTCTGCCACTTTGCCTGTGTCAGCAGGTGGAAGTGCTGTCAGACATTAAATATTCAGTGTGCTGACTGCGGCAGAGGGAGGCGGCCCTCTGGCAGGCCTGGGGTCCCGAGTGGGGCCAGCGGGGCTGGGGGTGTGGGAGCTTGGCTTGGGAATGGAGTTGCAGTGGGCCCTGCTGTGCCCTGAAGGAGGGCTCTCCAGCAGAAAGGGTGTGGGGAGTGGGGCAGGGGCCTCTCAGACCACCAGGAGAGGCAGCAAGTTCTGAAAGGCTGTGCTCTGCAGGGGGGAGTGTGCAAAGAGGGGAGAGACTTTGGTAGCCAGCCACGTGGCCAAAGCTTTTGAGGGATGAGTCCCTTGTCTGGTCCCTGGGTCACAGGGCATGTTGGTGGGAGGAGGGGAGAAGGAGAAGGTGGACAGCCTTGTGCAGAGACACTTCTTTACCTGTATTTGCACACTGACAGTCTCAGCTCTACTCACCTGGTGATCTGGTATCCATGATGATTAAGATAAAGGGAGCCGAGGGTATGAATCTGTCCTAGCCTGGGTGGAGGAGTTGGCCCTGGGGCCCATTCTTGAACCCTGGGCCCAGTAGCCAACCCCAGGGGTGGGGGTCTAGGCTATTTCATCTTCCTGACTCTACAGGCCCATTCTACCCCAGCTTCCCCCATCAGAGCCTCAGCATTATTCCATTCCACTTTCTCACCAAATTCAACCTGAAGCCTTTTTGTTGGGAAGACTAGCCAAGTTTCTACTGACCAGTCCATGTGTAATCTAGGAGTCCTGTCCTGCCTGCTTTGCTGACAGCTGGTCTGGCCAGGAAAAAAGGGCTGGGTTGACAAATTTGGGTCCCAGGAGAGGAAGAAAGGGTCTTCCAAGCCCTCCCCATAGACCTAGTCCCTGTTCAGGTAGATGCAGGGCAAAGGGCTCTGGGTGTAGCGGGAGGCCAGCTGCCTGTCACTGGCATCTGCCTGGCTTCATTTCTGGGCCTCCGAGTAGAGGCTGTCTGCGACCTGGCTGGAGTCAGCATTCCCACATAAGGCGTCTCCTCCACAGGCTTGGAGGGCTCTTTCTCATAAGCATGTGAGAGTGTGGATGCTGTTGTGAGTTGGCCCTCTCAGCTGTGTGTGGCAGGTGCCCTCTTATGTCCTGCACTCCGACCTTTGGCAGGAGTGCGACTGGGAGGAGCTGCAGGCCCCCTCTGTCAGCTCCAAGTGTTGGGGCTTGGGCAGCCAGGTGATCTAAGCAGCTGAGTCCAAGCTGATGATCCGCATACCAAGTGCCAGGACAGAGCTGAGCTCACAGGTGGTGTTCTTGGGGTGACTGTAATTGAGGGGGCTAGAGGTCTCCACAGTCAAGGGTTCATTTCCAAGTTTTGAGTCTTCCTTCTGGAAGCTGTATTCTCTCCTGATGTCTGCGTCCATGCGTGTGGAGGGTGTGGCAATGAGAAGGTAGCCTTGTCCTTGGCACTACCTGCTTTTTGGTCATTGGTCCCAGAGTGGTCAGTGCTTCATAACCCCGGAAGGTCATCTATGCTCTGCTTGATTCCAGCTCCGGCCACAGGGAGGTAAACAGCCGGTGTGTGGCCGCTGAAGCTGCCAGCGGCCACGGGCACACCACTGTCTTCCGCTAGATACGTCTGTCATACATTAAAGCTTTATTGCAGGATGTGGTGTTTAAATAAAAGCCTTAGTGTTTTGGAATTAGGTTTGACTGAGCAGTAAAACTAGAGAGTTTGCAGGGAGTGAGCCTCAGCCTCCTTGGTTATAAATCACCTCAGTGCTCTCCACCCGCTGAATTAAAAATGAGTACCCTCGGACACCTCCCTGCAGGTCTGGCCCCCATCCCCAGCATATGTGTTGGCTGATTCCATGGTGACACTTGTGAAGGTGTGTGGTTGTTACATCTGGTGCATGAGTTTTCACAGGACGGACTGGAGAGGGACTCCAAACCATCATCCTATGTAGTTGGGCCAAGATGGTCTTCTATGGTGTCTTTGAATTTTCACATGGGATGGAGAGGTGAGGCGGGCTAGGTTGGGATAGGGATTCCCACATGGATGTTCCTACTCTGGATACCATTCCAGACATGTAGCCAAAGGCTGGGATTCAAAGAGATCAAGGTTGCCCAGATGAGGCTCATCTGGAGCAAAGGGGACACCTCACCACCTGGGACTTACCTAGCATGTTGGAGACTCAAAAGAGTATGTAGCTGTGGGAAGGCTCGAACTCCTTTTTCCGAGTTCACTAGAACAGGGATGCACCACCTGGAGCTCTTCAGCTTCCAGAATGTGCTGGAGACATTTGTGCCAGGAACAGAGGTCGTGGGGCCTGAACTTTGCTGAGAGAGCAGAGGGTTCAAGCATCATGGTTCCCTGAGGTTCAGGGGTCCCAGGACTGAACTGAGATTTAGGACTGAACAGTCTGAAGGCTGGATTGAGCCACACGAGTGTCTAAGTGAGAGTGTGCATACGTGTGTGAATGAGTGTGTCACCAAATATCTTTTTTTTTTCTTTTCAGCCAAGTGGCCATGTAAACTGTGCTAACCTCTCTAAAGGGGGGGGGGGTCTGATATTGACTCCAGCTAAATAAATACTGCCATCCTCGAGTGCGATAAAGGGTTTTACGGCACAAGCACTTCAGAGTGTGTGCTGGCCTGGTGAAGGCCTAGCAGGGTTCCTCAGCAATCTCAATCAGAACTGTTGACCTCATGTGAAGAGTAGTACTGAGGAATAAACGCTAGTAAGCATGGTTAGAGTGACTGCAGGGTGGGTCTTTTAGCTGCCGTAGTCCAAGTCAATCCGAGTGAACATTGTTAGAACTGCATCTCACACCCACACCGAAGGGAAGGGACCTGAGTAATCTTTAGGATCAGGGCCATCAGGGCACGATGACAAAGATGCTGGCGAGGAGGAGGGAGGGAGGTGTGCACCATTGCGTTAATCGCTGCCACCTTAGCAGAAAGGGTAGCCAGCCTTCTGCAAGGCTTTGTGCTGACTCAGCAGCCATGCACTTCTGTTTGCAGAAGGTCTCACTCTCTGCAGTACAGTGCTGCTCCCTGCGTGATGTCCATGGCCGCGGCATCCTCCTTGGGGATGGGGTGTGTAACGTGAGTGTGGTGTGGGCCAGTAGAAGTAGGCTGTAGGGTGAGAACACTTGGCTTTATAAAGAACCATTCCCTGGCCAGCAACCTCAGCCCCAGGGTCCTGGGTGAATCACACTTAGAAAGGGGCAGGCGTGGCTTTTAGGCAGGGAAGGGAGCAAAGGGGGTGGGTATAGGCAGTTCTCAGATGTTCTGCTGGCTGCTCCTTCCTGGGCTCAGGACCTGGCCAAGTAAAGTTTGGGTTTGGAAGGCTCTGTAAAGAGGCTGCTGGCTATCCAGTGAGGGAGGTGTTCTCAGCACTCCCAGTTCAAGGCTGGCTGTGACCCTGGGAAGATCGGTGCTGCTCAGCGAGTGGGAGGGGCAGCAGCTACAGCAGCTGGAATGGTGCAGGCTGCTGCAGAGCTGCTGCTGGTTGCTGCAGTGCAGCCGCAGCTGCAGGCACATGCAGGGCTGCGCGTCTCAAGGGCAGAGATGAGAGGCCATCTACAACAGATCTTCAGATCTGCAGGCAGGGTGGGTTTTCCATGAAGTGGCCACAGTAACAGATGTGACGTTGGCTGACATTGGCTGGTGTCTCCAGGGTTCCAGAAGTCTCCTGAGGCTCCGGGGTAGGTCTGCTACCCTCTAGGTGGGACAGCCCCACACTTTACAACTGTGGGTGATGGGAAGGGACAAAGGCAGTGGCACAGAGGCCTCCCAGGCCTGCTCTGTCCACCTGGAGAGAGGACAGCGAAGAGGCCCTAATGTTGATGTGCTGGGTGTTCCCTGGCCAGGAGGGCCCCCCGACAAAGTGGTTGAAAGTCCAGCATCCCCTTCCCTGAGGCCAAACCAGAAGCTGGGGTAGGAACGGTGACTCCTCAGCAGTGCTGGGCAGACACGTGGGCAGGTGCGTGAGTGCATGTGGGATAGACTCAGGAGAAATGGGACAGTGAACTAGAGTATTTTTAACCGCAAGAAGGGGAGAGGGCAGCTGTCCTGGAGCCCGTCATGGGGGTTTCGTGGGGGACATTGTGAGGCTGAAGGACATCCAGGGCAGATGTGCCACCTGGACCCTGTCCTCCTGGCAGCCCCATGTGCCCTCAGTCATGCCCAGATATGGCCACAGGGCTGTGTGTGTCTCCCCAGTCTTGTCCATGTCATGGCTGGTATAAATAGCCGGCATTCTCAGCTGTCCTGTTGGAGACGGCTGCACTTGGATGACTCGGGGCTGTAGAGGCCCAGGAGTGCCCCCTTGAGCCCTGTTCCCCCCTAAGTGGTCCCAGTCAGCAGCTGTAGCCTGGGTGTGGCTCTGAGCTCTATGTTAGGTGTTTCTTCTCATGTGCCCCTTTCTAGGCGGTTGAGTCCAGGTGGGATCTGCTGGCTTCCTCTCCTCGCTTCTCAAGGGCACAGTGCAGTTTCCGCTCACTGAATGAGGGCAGAATAAGAAGAGTCCCAGTTCTTGGAGCTGGTTCAGGGGACGTCCTGGTCCTACTACCTTGGACTCAGTCCTGTGGCAGGCCTAAGTTGCTGTAAGGGTGTCCTGAGAGCCCTGCTTTGAGGTCTCCACAGATCACACTCTGAAGTTCCCCTTCCGAAACTTGGCTCACTTTCGCCTCAGCAAGTGAATTTCTAATGGCACGATTCACATCGCAAGACCATGCCTGCGTGAGGGGTAAAATGTTCATCTGGTTCCCCTCAAATGCAGGGTGTACTCTCACGCTCTGGATCCTGGGAGACCTCCCCAATCCATAAGGAGAGTGAGAACATGACAGAGGTTAGAGAACAGTGGACATTGTTGTGTGTTTCCTGGGCCTTCCATGGTGTCCCATGGAACACCTCAGCTGCATGTCTGAATTCCAGGCTCTGAGCTCTGGTAGCTGCAGGGTCTCTCTCTCTGCAGGAAGATGGGGTACAGTACATACGTGGGATCCACCTGCCCTACCCACTGCAGGAGCGTTAACTGGGCTCTCTGTTGACAAGCCATACTTTTTCTCATCTTGGGACATATCAGTCCTTTAGGACAGAAATTCTCCCTAACCTCCAGGTTCCAGGACTGAGTTCTTATCCAGTTTTTTCTTTAAATAGAATCAGTGATTATGACAGCCCTATCTTTGAGATAATAAGGCACACACACACACATACACGCACACACACATACACACAGTCTTTTGGTTTTTGCAAAGAACAGCAAAACAATTCTGTGTCCCCTCCCACCCCTGCCTCCTCTGCCTGCCCCCCGTTCTGCCGGTCTATTTCAGGTGAAATTTATCTCCAGAAAGGGTCTCATCAATTTGCCATGCTCCTTTGTTGACAAGTTTATTAAAAACCCAAGCAACTCTGTATTAAACTTTTATCAGTGTTGAGAAAAAAATACGTTTTTTGAACAGACAGAAAAGTTATAGATTTGGGCTGAATGGGGCTTGGTGGTATTTGGCTGAGTCAGCAGCTCTGATACAAAGAAATGGTGCTGTTTGTGGGGTAAGAGTTCCTCTTGCTTTTTAATTATGGCTTTTTTTTTTTTGAGATTGCCCCATGGGACTTGGTACCCTCAAACAGAACTTCCAGAAAGTTCCCGAGCAGCAGCCCTGGCCAGGGTCACTCACACCCACTGGGCTGTCTGTAATTCTTTGCTATCTATTTTAATGATGAGGCACGATATACAGTTAAATATTAATTTTGTGGCGAATCAGCTTGCTAGTGGGCAATATTGCCGTGTAGAGAAACATTAGATTATTGGTGCTTAAATTTTATGAGCTCCACAGAAAGATAACACAGAAAGCACCAAGCAGGAGTTGGTGGCATTCTCTTGAGGTGGGAGTGGGGACAGGGCGGGGACAGGAACCTGCCATTGGCTAGAGTGCTACCCCCTACTATTCCAACTGGTGGTGCTGGTGTGGGAGGCTGCAGGGTCCCCCAGCCAGGCCCCTAGGTCCTTGTGAGAGCTCTCTACAGGTACAGCTGAACCCACTCTGTACCTCCCCTATGGCTAGCTACACGTGTGACTAGGCACTGGCTGTCCCTGAGCAGAAGTGTCTGGTATTGTAATTTCATGCAGGATCATCCTGCCGACTGTGTTAGGGCAAGTGGCACATGTCCCTGGGGGAGGCTCTGCATTTCTCGCTGATATTTCTGACATCCTGAGGTGAAGCTGAAGGTGCTAGATGAAGGGGCACCCTCTCACTGTCCTTGTTGGCCATGTAGCCAGAGGTCACCTGTGGAGTCATGACAGGTGTAGAAATGACTGGCCACACAAGGTTGGCCTTTAGGCACAAGCCTGTTAAACCCATTGCTGTTCCCCTCCCACTTTTCATGTTGGGAAATGAGCCCCAGAAAGGCCCAGAAAGCCCTAGTTCGGTCTAGTTTGGAGAGTTTTACTCCAGAGTCTCAGGTCATTTTCAGTCTCAAAGGTCAGACCTGGGATAGACAGCTGGGAATGACAATCGTAGTCCTGCTGAGGGTTTGCTAAGGCTTCTGATTCTCTGGGCTGCTGTGGTACCTCCAAGCAGGGTCTAGCATGGATCTTGGGCCCTGAGCAGATTCGGGAGGGCTTCCTGGTGAGGTGGCAGCTTAGCTCAGAACCTCAAGGGGCGAGGGCAAGGCCAGCCTGTGTGCCCGGAACTGCCAGCGTTGAGTGTGTGCCTGCGAGTGTTCCCTGTTTCATCTTTATCTTCACTGCTATTTACTCCAATTATAACTAATTGAGTATGTACTGCATTTTCATGGCATCTAATTTTCCATTGATTTTACCAGGGCTGCTGGTGTTTTCAGCAGTGAATACCCATGTCTAGATCTGCCGCTGCTTGAAAATGCTGAGTATACTTCTCCCTTGCAGGATGATTCCATCAGCAGATGTTTTTAAACCTTTTAAACTGTTTTGTTTGCAAAATGCAAAATGCAAAAACAAACCCAAGCAAGTAAACCAACCAACCAACCAACCAACCAACCAACCAACCAACCAACCAACCAACAAACAAACAAACAAGAGCCAGTAGTACCTACAGTCCCAATCCATTCACTTTGGAAGCCTATTAAAGAGGGGATTCCCAGAGAAGCCATGCACGCAGGCTCCAGACAAACCTCACTGTGACTGGGTCACCAGTCCGAGGTATCTCTCTGTCAGGCGTGGCAGAAGGGCCACCATGCTCCTGCCGGCTGGCTTGTCTTCTCGCATGGGCAGCGGTACATTGTGGCAGAGATGCTCTTTACTACGATGGGGCCAGCCTCTCATGCCACGTGTATGGGAGAGCAGGGTAGCTGAACAAAGGTGACAGTGTGGGAGTTGGTAGGACATCTTGGGGTATAGAAGTTCTGGGGTGAAGTAAATGCCCAGGTCTAGGAGAAGGTGAGTCTTGTGGAGAAGTCGTGGGTCCTTGAGGTTTTGTAGCTGTGTGTTATGAGCATCTTTGTTGTTGTTGTTGTTCAAAAAGAAAATAATACCCACAAAGAGTTCAGGGAGATCAGTTCATTTTGAGGGAAATTTCTTCACTCTGGTGACATTCAGACAGAAATAAGAGGCTTCACAGGGGAACGTCAGCTCTATCTTCCTGTGACCCTGCTCCTTGGCAGAATGAAATTGTGTCCAAAGGTTGGGCATGTGAAGTTGCGCTGGAGTGGGATTTGGGCTTGACACATCAGGGCAACAGTACCTGTGGCTCTCTTCCTTGGTTTCCAACGCGGTAGCTAAGGGCTCAGAGTCAGATTCAGGGCTGCTTCTACCTCTTGTCAAATCTTTCACTCCATCAGCTGTATTGACAGCATAAGGGGATGGGTGTGGCCAGTATCCTTCAGGGTTTGAAACTTTTTCATTTGGGGCTGGAGGGGCAGGCTGGGAGCCTGGTGCCTGCCCTGTACGGGAACAAAAAGAGGGGATCCATGTGTGAAACCAAAGGCTAGTGGCTGGAAGACCCTCTGTATCTGTGTGGGCTGAAAGGCAGAGCCTATCCTGTGACTCTAGGGGACATCAAGACATCCCTGGGTGGCTCTTTCTAGGGAAGGTTATGCAGCAGAGATGCTTGGAGAAGGTCACAGCACACACAAGCTAGAGTGAGCCTGGTGGAGGCTGAGGTTGTGGGGTTACCCAACAGTTCTTGGATGGGTGGTATTCCCTGAGGGGACAGACAGACAGACAGACAGACAGACACACACACACACACACACACACACGGAGGGAGAGAGAGAAAGAGAGAGAGAGAGAGAGAGAGAGAGAGAGGACATCATGTTCCTTGTGCCGCTGAGGACATTCTCACCTCATGTTCTTGTTCCCAGTGAATAGGTGTCATTGGAAACTAGTTTTCTTAAGGGGAATGTGACCTTCTGAGTCACTGAGTGAGAACTGTGAAGTGAGAGGTTGGTAGGGCTAGAGGACAAGAGCATGGACACTGGGCCTCTTCTGGCCTGTCACCTCTTATGCCGCATAAACCAGTCTGCTCTGGAATATTCCAGTTTCTGCCAACCCAAAGCCATGTGTAGTGTCTGATCTACCCTTGCCCCCAAGGTCACTACAAGCCAGGCTGGGTGCCCAGTCACAGGGTCCATGGCTAGCTGAGAGAAACACAGCAAGAGCGCATCTGGGTGGTGCAGGAGGGTCAAGGGTGTAAAGGGTCAAGGCTTGAAGACTTCAAGCCCCTATGTGAGTCCATGTGTCAGAGGCTTAGTGGTCTTGGCTACATTCCAGAAAGAAGTGACCAGATATGGCTGCTGGGCAATTCTGGGGTGTATGTGAGTCCATAGCAAGTGAGAGACAGAGGTTGTAGGACCCAGCCAAGGGCATAAGAGCTAACAACCGCTTTCCCCCTTCCCAGTGAGGTGCTAGGGTACCATGCTGGGGCACAGAGGGGTTCTGAATGCACATGTGGCCCCTCACACCTAGTCTCTGCAGAACTCCAAAGCCCGCCCTTGAGTTTGCACGGGCTCTGGGAGCAGGGAGGGCCTGGGACAGGACACCAGCCTGACAGAGTCACCTTCTTCCTGGAGTCACTCCCCGCACTGGATCAGAAGCCAAATGCTTTGCTGAAGCTGGTAAAATGGAACCAAATCAGCTGTTGGATGGATTTGGTCCCCTTCAACCAGCTGTAGCTGCGCATTGATCACGCCGTCCAGTCCAGCCAGAGGACACAGCAAGAACTCATCAAAGGCTGCAGGGAGGCCTCAGCCATGGTCAGCTCCAAGGAAGCCAGGTCATGTGCGTCACCTGGGTCCCTGAGTGGCCCTGGGTTGGAATCCCAGGCTCCTCTTGTCTCCACCACAGGCAAGTGGAGGAGGAAGCCGACACCTCCCCAAGCTGTGACTGACCCGGCCCAGGTCATTTGCCAGGTGGCTGTGAAAATAAATGTTCTTTTCACACCAGAGCTTTGCTTGAAAACTGAGTGCTGGGGCCTAGGCAGGTGGGGTTCCGGTACAAGAAACCTCTGATTTCCCCCTTAAGTAAGTTCCACGATAAGGCTGCTGTCCTGGGCCCTGGAAGATAGCATCCATTTTCTGCTAATGACCTGAGGGATGAGTATCTTGCATTGGGGGAGGCTGAGCTGGTGGCACTTTCCAGACTACATGGTGGTCCCTGGAGCTGCTGGGAAGAACCCTGCGAGGTGCCCCTGAACAGGAGCCCTGCTGTGGCTCTGCGGCACAGAGGCCACGTAAGGGTTCTCGCAGGATCAGGGCCACCAACAGGTGCATCTGCAGTTAGCTGACGTGCAGACACTTGTGCCTCTGCTTGGACCCACACACGCTCGCAGCTCTTCTTCGGCAGGGCCCTACACGAGGCTGGGGCAGTTGAGCACTCACATTACTGCCTGGTGGCCTCCAAATAATGTGCCTACCAGGAGTGAACCCCAACCCCTACCCAGAGTGGCAGGGATGGGGTTGTTCCGCTTAGGGACCCTGATGCTGCACAGAGCTGGCACCTCTCTTAGCATGTAAGTCTCTGTCCCTTATGGGGACAAGGGAGGAAGGCTGTAGGAGGGGAAGGCAAGAAAGTGCAGTCAGTTTTTAGTGGGGTCTTGCCTCCCTGAGTCCTTTATAGCTGGTAGTGGGGTTGGCAGCTCTCAGTATGATCTGCTTCAACCTGAAACCCCCAGGGGCATGCTGATGGAGGACTGTCCTTGGTGAGGTGTTTTGAAAACTTCCACACAGTGAGTTGAGCTCAGTACTGCCCGAGAGGGGAGACTGGGAAGAACTCCACCCCCAAACAGAGGATCTGGTAGGAAACCAAGGGTAGCTTTGGTCTGCTCTGCCTCCATTCCCATCCAAGAGCAGAGACTGGAATGGTTTTCAATGCCCTGTCAAATATCCCACCTGGGTGAGAACTGGGCCGCACCCACCACTGTGAGCACTGGGCCTCACCCACCTCAAACAGACACTGAGCCACACCGACCATAAGTACCAGACCACACTTCTATGGTCACTAGATCACAGCCACTATGAGCACTGGGCCCTATTGACATGAGTCCTGAGCCGCATGCGTCACCACGAACACTGGACTGCACTGGCAATGAGTGGGTCTCACCCACTCTGAATGCTGGGCCACACCACCACTGGAATCAGACCAAGAGCTGCCCAGGCCAGATGCGTGTGAACACGCTTGGTCTTTAGCCCTTCGGTCTAAGCCTTGACGTGTAAGGCAGGGCTGTCAGGTCCCTGACCACGCACCTCCTTCCTGGGCAGCCAATCCAGTTTTGGGCCAAACATTTCTGGACAGGGCACATCTCCAGGACAGGTACATACTGGGCACAGGGACCCAACCTGGTCAAAGGCACATCTGGAGTCTAGGGACAGAGATGTGGACAGTGCCGCCCTTTCCTGCCTCATCTATCTGACACCCACAGTGCCCTGACTCTTAGTGTCCAGGGCCAGTGTGTGTGCGAGGATCAGCAGCCATGCCAGGCTGGACCCATTAGGCAAGCATCCTGTGTTCAGAGAGGTGAGAAGCCCCTCAGGGGCACAGTCAGTCCCAAGCAGCTCAGAGTGGATTGGAATGCCTGATGTGTAGCCCATGGGCTGGCTCTTCCATGTGTGAGGAGAGACCCTTGGCCATGCCTGAGTCAGGCCCAGCTTTTTTTTTTTTAATGCTTAGGGGAATGCTATCTTCACTGTTTTGCTGAACAAGCAAATATCTCACTGTGTGGGAGGCCTGGGGCATCTCACCATAGGGATTTCTGGAAAAGGGGTTCAGGCAGGAAGGGGATCCCATACTGGGAGTAGATTGGCATTCCTTAATGCTCCATGCTCTATCTTTTTTTTCTCCCCAGGGAGGGGATGAGAATATAAGTACTAAGGGAGGGTCTGAATGGCCAGTGCCATGGGTAATAGGGATCACAATCAGATGCAGCCATGACACCCTTGGACGGAGAGTTGACCCCAGTCTCAGCATTGCTGCAAGTCCTGGGCCAGCCTGGGATACCTCAGACCCTCATTCGGAAGTCAGATTCCAGGCCCCGGTGCCCCTTGAGTCTGACCCTACAGGACAGGAGCCCAAGGACATAAATTTTAACCAGTTGTGCTGGTGAGTCTTTCCAATCGGGGATTCCGACCTAGTTCTGCTCCGGCCTGCGGGAGCTGATAGCAGGGTCTGGCTTGCCTTTGGCAGCGAGCTGTGCCACTCCAAGGCCTCTGCATAAGTGTGACATTGGTCTCACATGTGTGCTCCTAAAATCCTTGCTGGGGTGCTCAGGGTCCCTGCCACTGTCCATAGGTCTTTGACCTTGTCGGCTCTTCTCCTTTCCTTCTTGCCTGGGCGGGGACTGGCTCTCAAACTCCAAGGGACAGTGTGCAGGCTCTGTGGGCTCTGTTCTAGGGTGAGTCCCTTCTTGGTCCTAGCCGTGTGCACCCATATGTGTGTGTGTGCATGCACCCACACAATCTGTGCCTGTAGTTCTATGCAAAGGTCTCTTTTGTAATCTTGTGCTTTTGCCCCACCTGGGTCATGAGCAGCTTTGCTCATCTTCTCTCAAGATCCTAAAATGTATGGATGAACCCCCCCCCCCCCAAACAACATTGTCCTCTTGTTGTCAATAACTGTTCCTGTTCTAAGTCCCTTGAATGACATTCTTCAACCCTAGTTGGTGCTGAGACTTGTCCGGTGATCTGTGGCCTGACTGAAGTCATTCTGATTTCTCAGAGCTCAAGATGACATCAGGGCCCAGGCCTCCCACAGTTCTCCATGGCCCCGTGGGGACCGCACCCCACTTCATATTCGCTGTGCGCCATGTTTGTCCTACCATCTCTGCCCCTGTGCCTTGTTCTTCCCCAAGTTCCTTAAGTGTCCTCAGCTTCCTGATAGTAACAGTTTCAAGTGACAACTGTGTCCCGGGCCATGGAGTCATTTGTGATGACCTCTCCTTCACACCTGGTCCTCGAGTGAGTCTGTGGAAGATACCAGAATAAAACAAAACAAAACAAAACAAAAATGCTGAGAGGTTGTGGTTGAATAGAAGATGGGATCCTGGAACCCTGAATGCAATTAAAGAAGTTGAACCCACCCACATGAGATGGCATACTTCCAGCTCCTGCTTCCATCCTGACCTGAGGAGAAAGGCCCTCGTGTCCCTGGGCGCCAGCTTGGATCCATTTTCCTCTTGGACCCTAACAAATGTGCTTGTATCTTGGTTGTACTCTCTGGGATGCACAACTGGGGTCTAGGTCCTTCCTGGAGCATTTCCTTCCTACACATTGGCCCTTAGCTTCCTGTTCTTCACATTTGAGTAAAGAAAGGACAAATGGCCTTAAAGACAGTCTGTCTCTGATGGCGAAAAGGCATTCCAGAGTCACTGGTCACTGATCACAACACTGGAGCAGGAGTTCACATCTCTCCCAGTGAGCAGGGTGAGTGTCCTGCTGTTCAAGCCACTTCAGAGGATTCTGGAGGTGCTGGTGCAGCCAGAGACACTTGACAAGGCTTCCAGGCTTGGTGTATCTTTATCGTTAGCTCTCACTTTTCCATCACCCTCCCTTCCTCATCAGTGTTTGGGGGTCTCATTTTGTGGGTGGATGATCCCTTGCCCAGGGGTGTGTGGTTGGCAGGAGTTCCACTGGGAGAAGCAGCTGATGACTCAGTATGAACTTTTACACCAGGAGGGAAGTCCTGGGGGCTTCAGACACCCCTGTACCATGGTCCTAGGTCTCCCTTAGTACCATGGTCCTAGGTCTCCCTTAGTGCAAAGAGTGTTGGGAAGCATGTGGAAGGCTGTGGACTGTGGGAACTCGGGGCCTTTGGAGGGGTGGCCTCTGGTAGGAGACATGGCCTCTGGGAATGTGGGGTTGGGGTCTTTGGGAAGTGGTGTCTTCTAGCATTGAGCAGGAAGCATCTGCTTTTGTCCTTCAGCCACTTAGCTGAGCAGGATCAAAGGACAGTCATTCTACTGAGCATCTGTTGGTGCCCTTGAACCAGAGCTAGGTATGGAGATGGGTCAGACCCAAACTGACATCATGCATTTTTCATTCAGCCAATCAGCACCTACACTACCCTGGCTCTAGGCCTTATTTTATGCTTTGCCCCTTCCTAGGGGAACCCCAGAGAGGCAGGGAGACTGAGGCATGGAGAAGTCCCACATAGGGTTTCTCTGCTAGAGGTTGGCTGTGGGAAGCTAGGCCTGCTGGGGCTCCCCTTCTTGAGCAATGAGCACTACTCAGGTCCAGGACAAAGACTGAACACTGTGTACAACTTTATGAAAACATTTGCTTTTGAGTGTGTTGTGTATGTGCGGTGCAGGCACATGTCTGCTGTGCAGGCAAGCATGTATGTGAGTGTGTGTGTGTTAGTGTGTGTTCATGCACACACATGCAAAGGCCAAAAGAGGACATCAGGGTTTTGATGTTGTTGTTTGTTTTGCTTTGCTTTCTTGAGACAGGGTTTCTCTGTAGTAGACCAGGCTAGCCTCAAACTCAGAGTCTCACCTGCCTCTGCTTCCTGAGTGTTCAGGTTAAATATGAGGAATAAATAAATATATAAATAAATAAATATATATATTTATTTAAACAACACACAAGCCATGTATGGTTGTATGTGACTATAACTCCAGTACTTGGGAAACAAAGGCAGAAATTTAAAGTTTTCATTGGCTGCTTAGTGAGTTAGAGGCCAGCCTGGGCTATATAATATCCTGTCTCAAAAATGCAAATGAAAAACAACAACTAAAAACGAAGCAAAACAGATAAGGGATAACCCTACTGCACAAATGCATGGTTTAACTGGTTCTTCTGAGGTAAACAAACTTAAACCTACCGTGGAAATTGCAGAACTCTGTCTCTTCATCCAGAATGGTACATGGGCCAGTCTTTCACAGCCTTCCTCCTTCCAAGAGTGACTCTGACCAGTCCTTTATAGGCCATCACCTGTGTTTCTCCCTGAACACTGTGGTTGAGCTTTGCCTCTCTTTAAAATGATTAAGCTGGGTGGTGGTTGAGCTTGCCTTTAATCCCAGCACTGGGGAGGCAGAGCAGGTGGATCTCTGTGTTAGAGGCCAGGCTGGTTTACAGAATGAGTTTCAGGACAGCCAGGGCTACACAGAGAAATCCTGTCTCAAAAAAGCAAAAACAAAAAAACAAAATCAAAACCTCATTAAACAAAAAGCCAAAAGCTTCTAAGTACTTATAATCCATAACTTCCCACTAGTTTTTTCCAAACAGTATAGACTGAGCCATTTGACCTGTGTTCCCACAAGGGGTACTGGCTGGGCCTTGTAGTGCAGCTGCTATATGCCTCTGTTCTTGGGATTCCCCACTGTAATAGTTGGATCAGAGATCATCTCAGCTAGTATCTCTGCAGCGACACCAGGACACCGTCATGCCCCTCAGCCGGGAGGAACAGTTTTAAGCCCTTTTTAGGATAGTTGCTCACACCCAGAACTAATGCTTTGGGGTTGCAAATACTGATTTTCTAAGTGCACAAGTCCATGTTTGTTTATAACCTGGGGTGTTTGTATGGATGGTCTTCCCTCAGCTGTGATTCTGCCCCCAGATACACGGCTCAAAGCAAGAAGATAAACGTCGGGATCTTCTGCCCTACTCACTGCTTTTCAGGAATAGTATGTTTTCCCTAGACCCTCCAGGGGAGAACAGTATCGCAGTGCTCTTAGGCTTTTCTCTGGCTGTAACTGGGAGGCCTTGAGAAGAGGAAGTTAGCGGTTACTCTTCCAGAGACTCAGAAAACAAAAGGGGAGATCTCTGCAGAGATGGAGACCAGGTGCCTGAGAAAGAAGCCTGTTCAGAAGATGGCCGGAAGAACCCGAGGATGCATGGCCACAGGGAGCACAGGTGGAGGAAGAGACACAGGATGGCAAGAGCACAGCTCCTGCACGCTGCAGAGGCAAACCGACCTTTGTCCCCATGAGCCAGGGCTCCATGAGACTCCAAGTTGGGAGCCAGTACCTTCACCTGTCAGGTTGCCAGTGGCTTCTGTGTTCACATCAGTGAGACTTCTGGTTTTTGCCAAGGACCATGGGGCCACACACTGTGTGGAGTGGCCCAAACCTGAAGTCTGTTGGTGAGCTGACCCCAGCACAGCTACGGCCAAGTCCATAGAAACTAAACTGCCCTGACGTTTAGATTGGCCACCTTTGGGTAAAATGGAGGGAGAGTTTGACCTGGGAGCAGTACTGGTGGGAACACATCAAAGCAGCCCTTCAAAGCCCAGTGGAGAATACAGTGGAGAAAGAGATATCCGAGCATAGGAGCTGGAGATGCCACGGGTGGACAGGATGAGGTGTTTGATAGAAAAGATAACTGAGGTGTCTGTTGCATTTATTTTCCAGAGTCTGGTCAGTTTAACCCTGACCTCTCAATAGTTAAAAGGTTGTATAATTGTGGGTCAGTGAACTTAAACGTGTTTGGCAGCTGTCAATCACCTGCAATAATCACTTTTGGGCCTCACATGATCCCACCTTTGGTCAGTGGGTAGCTCCTTAAATCATCTTCTTAGGCCCCTGCTTCTTCCCTTTTAAAATTTTCCTTACATGATTTGTAGGAAATAAGGTGCATCAACTGTAGATGTGAGATTTGTTGTTGTAATAAATTTGTGTGCCTGTATGGCCACCATAGCATTCCATCAGTTGTGAACTTTCTCTCAAGTGTCTCTGGACTTCTTTCCTGTCCTGGTTCAGTCTCCACTGGCCTGATTACTGCCATGGAGCTGTCTGGACTGGGGCTGCTGAGAGAGTTTCATTAATTGAACATCTGGTCACCTTTTGATGGGTGTTTGTGGTCACTGAGGGCTTAGGTTAGAAATGGCCTTGGCTTTCATTCACAAGACTTAGGCCCCAAGGCCAGTGGCAGTGGACTGTCCCAGCACAGTCATGTTCATTCATGTTCTCCAGATTAGGGATTGGACAGGCCCCAAGCTCAGCTCAGAAAAGGAACCGACTTACTCAACTCCAAATACAGGCTGGATCTAGACTCAGACTCTATCAGCTGCAGCCTGCTTTCTCCATTCCTCAGCCCCACTTCCCCTGCAGAGGCCTCTGGGACAGGGGGTCTCAGGTGGATGCCAAGGTGGTTCTTGGAAGTGCCACACTATTGTATTCCAGAAGGACAGGGGAGAAAGGGAGAGAGGAAGGGAAGGAAGGGAAACAGAGAAAGAACAAAATCAGAAGGACTATGCTTGCTGGTGAGGCTTATATCTCTTGACTACTTGACTTGAGAAGTCAGAGTTGTTACTGAAAGAAAGGAGGACGCTGGACAGACAAAGCAAAGGCTGCTTAGCACCTAGATCAACCCTAATGTGCTGTGACTTAGCTACTGCCAGGCAGTCAGCTTGGGGACAGTGGGGAGTTGGGTGGGCAGCTTTGTGCTTTCTTCCACTCTAATTTTAACAGGTGAAAAGCATTAACATACTAATACTAGCTGAGAGTGAGGTGCATGCCTGTCATCCTAGCACGTGGGAGAGGGAGATAGGAGTACTAGGGGTTCAAGACCAGCCCCAGTTACATAGTGAGTTTGAGGGAAGCCTGGGCTACATAAACATAAAACAAACAAAAAGAAACAGAAAAAATATCCAACACAAAATAATACAACAAAGCACAAAACGGAAAGAACATAGCGCTGCTAGTGATAGGCACATATTTAAATGTAGTCCAGTTGAAATGAGGTGGGCACTGGGAGAGCTGCCCAAAGGGGTTTTCTGGCCCAGACACAGCAGCACAGTCTGCTGTGAGGGAGAGCCTGATGCTAAGGCTCAGGGTGAGTTTGGCATCACTTTGGGAAGACACTGGTTCTCCACAACACATTTGCAGTGTCCTTGGCTCTTTGGGGCCTGTGATTGTTAGACTGTAGCCTGACTTCTACCTAGCAGATCTCAGGGTGTTTTCAGAGTGAGTTTTGCACATATGCCAGGAAGCATTGCTGATCACATGCAATGTGGTCCTCTCATACAGGAGGTGTCCGAACAGAGAGGGCAGAGCAAGGGACATTCCTACCTAAATGAACATGTGACCTGGCCGGTAGATTCGTGAGAAGCTGGTGGGAGACATGAGTGCAGGTGTCTTTGGAGGACAGAAGTGTCAGATTTGCAGCTGGAGTTACAGGTTGCTCACAGCAACCTAACATGGGTACTAAGAACTGAAGTTGGGTCCTCTGGAAGGGCAATGACAGCTCTTGACCTCTGAGCCATCTCTCTACCTGCTTATGAGTGTGTTGTCTTGTCAAAATGTAAAGTACTCCCTCCTACCTGAGGCTGGATGCTGGTCCTTAGCTCTTCACTGTTTTTTGTTTTTGTTTTGTTTTTTGGTTTTTCTGGACAAAGTTTCTTGGTGTAGCCTTGGCTGTCCAAGGATTTGCTTTGTAGACAAGGCTGGCCTTGAACTCACAGAGATCTGCCTGCCTCTGCCTCCCTGAGTGCTGGGATTAAAGGTGTGCACCACCATGCCCAGTTAGCTCTTCATTGGGAATGAGCTTGTGTTGACAGGGTGGGCAGAGCTGAAGCCCACCTGGAAACTTCCAGGGAGAAATTCTGGTCTTCTGGCACAAATGAGTGAATTTGCATCTTCTTGGGGTAAGCCTGGCTTTGCTTTATCAATGAAGTGTGTAAATCTTTGAATCCTTTCTTTGTGCTAAGTGCCCATCACACACAGGCTGCATCTCCACAGGTGGCCTGTGGCAGCATAGGCCCACTCATTCTGTGTTCTGATAGTGATAACCGAGCCTGCCTGGGCAGTCTGCGGACCCAAGGGCTGGGCTGAAGGGAAGTGCATTCTGGGTCTCCCAGCACACAGTGAACTTCAGGAAAGCAACTGGATGGGTGTGAGAAATGAACATTGTTGATGTTTAAGCAGTTGCTGAGGGTGTCTGGGGGTGTTCAGTCTGGGATGGGACAAAAAAATGGAGAGAGGTAGAGATGAGCAGCACACTGTTTGAAGACAAGTGGACATGACAGGGCTAGGAGTCCTCTCTTGGAGAGCGTGGACCCTGGTTAGCAGAGGAGTAGGAGCAGGGCCACCTTGTCTTCAGACTGAACCACTCACCGTGACCTCTTACCCCTCCTTTGTCCCACCCCATAAGGAAGTGTTCCTTGTGCCTTCTACCCCAGTGAAGTTTTGGGAGCCACACAGGTCCTTATCACTCAAGGAACACACCGGAGACAGGAGACACATACGTGTGTTATGTCAGCAGCAGGAGATGGGTGGCAGTGTTGAGAACATGGTGACTGGTCCCAGCACAGTGAGAACACGGCTCCGGGTCCGTGTGCTAGGCTGGTTGTTCTGGGGCTGCCATGGGTGTCATTTATGCAGATGGCTCTTTCCGTGACCAGCCACCCAGTGAGCCAGTAGGCTGTCCTCATCCCCTCACGCACACTTCAATACCCACACAGACATACACTCACACACAAGATGCACACACAAATGCACACCCCCTAGAGATGTACACCTGCACGCACTCACACAATTACACATACACAGATTCACACCTACACAGACTCATACCCACACCCGAGTGTACCCCCGTGCTCACATTCATGTACACTTACACATTTGCAAACACAAGGCACCCTGACGCCATGAACCCGGAGCTGTGCTATGGACAGTGGAGCCTTTGGTATAGAAATGCTGATGTGAACTGGGGGTAATCTGTGAGGGCTAACAACAAAACCACAGCCCCTAGAGAGCTGCTCTCATTCCTGGAATCAAGACAAGGGGAAGTGACCCCACGAAGAGTTTCTTATGTTCTCATCGGTCACATGACGCTGCTGCCCCCCCCCCCCCCCCGTATACCAGGAATCGGGAATCGCTGTCTGTGAATTGGCCAAATCCCAGCCCAGGAGCCAAGATGAGCTCATGTAGGGGAGGGGCTGCAACCCTGAGCCTCATCTGATCCATTAGCTACAAGGAAGAGCCCTGTCCATACAGCCGCAGCTCTGCAATGGGAGGTGGCTGTGTGGGGTAGGGGCAGGCAGTGGAACTGCATGGCCACTGGGCTTTCTGTGCTCTGAGCACCCCTGTCTGCTCTTCATTCCAGGCCATTGGAGTCTCCAGATTCTCACCCCAATACTTTCAGCTTTGCCCAGGTGGGGCGCTTTCCCAACTGCAGCTCTGCTTTTCAACCGCTCTTAATGAAGGTCACATTAGCTCCTAATAATGCTGTAACTGTAACCCTAGAATTTAAAAACTCAGCCTCATCTGCATATTGCCCCTGTCTTTCCAAGAGGTCTTACCTGTCCCTGGGGGGAGGGACTGTGTGTCTGGGAGGGAGTGAATGGAACCCCATGAAAGCTCAGGGCTGGGAAGGCTACCGACACTCAGTTCCAGGGAAGTGCTTCTTTATAGGACACTTGGCATGCCGTTTGCCTTCTGATTCTTCCCAACAAGGACTGCTCAGATCAGGAAGTGGAGTGGGCCTGGGAGAAATGTAGCCATCTTGCTGGCGTTTTCAGCACCCAGATCTCGGACAGTTCCCCACAGCTTCCCAGGTAGCTCCTGCCTCTGGACTAGCCCTGAGCTAGTCAGGACAGACTGGCAGCGATGTCCCAAGATGGGGGACAAACTCATAGAGGAAGTACTTGACCCTTGCTAGGAAGCAATAGGCAAGCTCTTCCCCTGTGTCCCGAGTCCACAGAACTAAGGCTTGATCTGGCTACAGGGGGACAGCTCTGGCTACATCATGAGCAGCCTGAAGTCAGATGAGAGCAATTAATTTATGAGTCACAGTAAGTTAATTAAAATGTTTATTGCTAATGGTTCCTGGGCACAACTTGGAACGAGGTGCTACTGCAGAGATCCCATCTACTCGGGGACTCCCTGGTCTGAAAACCATACTAACTGAGCTTCTAATATGCCCCCTACAGGCGGGAGCTTCTCTCATGAATCATTCATGTGGTGTGTGGTTGCCATTTTGATATGTTAATAATTAATAATGACATGCTAATAATTGCTAGTGTGGCTGCAGTTACTGCATCTCCCTGAATTCTCCTCAGGAAGCAGTATGGTCCTGCTCTGGGATGAGGCAGGGACAGCTGAGAAAGAAAGAGCAATTTGCCCAAGGGTGGTTAGGATACCCTGGAGGCCTAGTATCGGGTGATGCTGAAGTCACAGGAAGAGCCTGTGTCCTTCAGGAGTTTTCTAGCACCAAACGGGCATCATAACACAGGCCATCACTCAAGTGTATCCAGAAAGGTTGAGACAGAGTGAGTCCCACTCTATGGCCCTGAATGGCCTTGAATTTGCCACGTAGACCAGGCTGGACTTGAGATTACAGCTATGCGGCACTATCTGCCTAGCATCATGTAACTCTTGTGCAGAGAGGAGTGGCTGCAGGGCTTGTCAAGGGTCGGATCAGAGGGACAGGAGCAGGCCTGTGGGGAGAGGCTTCAGCAGCTCAGTGTCTCCACTTCTGTTTTTCTTTCAGCATCCACAGAATGGATGAAGAGTGATGTCACCTTGCAGAGGACTAGGGACTGGCAGGCTCACAGCCCTTGGCAGAAGCCTGTTCTTGGAGTAGGTGTTATGTGTTATTGCTCTCCAAGGGTTTTGCCTCATTTTTTTCCTTGGAAAACACTCATAGAAACTGTCATGTTCCCCAGAAGCACACCCACCCCACCTGGAAGCCCGTACTCCAGCTGTCAGGAGCTAGGACAGCAACTGGGTCCCCTAGGCTTGAAGGGTCTGGAATACTGCATAAACTCCATTATCTCTGGGAGAAGATGAAGGAACTTCTCTATCTATCCCATCCAGCCAGCACTGGAGCTCTATAGCCCGTGTGGGGTCAGGTGCCTGTTAGCACCCAGGGGCTCCAGAGGGGAGCTGGAAAGGGGGCATGTTTATGTGATTTTCACTTGTTTTGAAATAGAGAGTTTCTAGGTTGGAGCATGTTGTGAACTGGAAAGTCATTGGCCCTTCACAAATCCACACACTAGGGTGACAGTCTCCCTCCATAGTAACCTTCTCTACAGCACACTGACAATTGCTCCATTCCATACGTAAGAAACTGACAAGTTAGTTTCCCAAGTCTTATAGCCACAAACAAGTTAGGTAAATGGTGGATTCCGGAGCCAGAGAATACCAGGCACCTCTACCTTCTACTCGACAGTTGCAGAAGACAGCACATGACTTCCACATGTTCCCAGCCGGCAGTGATCCTGCGGCACCCCGACCCCTGCCCTTCCACATCCATCATGCCTCCTCATGTCCCTGTCCTTTTACTGTTGCTGTCGCAGTCAATTTCCCTGCAAGTCTCTTTCTCCATCCCTCTCTCTTTCTGTCCCTGTTCGGTCTCTGACTCTCTCTGCCTCTGGATTTCCTGATGAAATGGCCTGAGATGCTTACGAGAGATTCTGAGTGTATAATGTCAATCTTCGTCGAGCATCTGTGATCTCTGGAACACACTCAGCATCTTATCTGTACTCACTGTGTCTTTGACCTTATGGACTAACTCCTGTGGGGTCTGACTTGAGCCAAGCTGCGTGTGGAGAACAAAAGCTCCTGGAACCTGCGGTGCTCTCTCTGGTAGTTTTCTCGGCATGGCCTCTCACTCTGTCTCCTCCCTCATAATAGGATCTTGATGCCCAAGGGGCCTTGGGCAGCCTTTGTCCCAGGACCCACTGGGCTTGCTAGAGTGAGAAAGCATGGATGACTTGGGTCCAATTAGAGTAGAGACACTTCTCCCTAGAGAGTGCCCTTTATCTGCTCTTGGCAGAGATTTCCAGGCACATACATAAAGGGGAAGGGGCTGCTGTGCAGAGGCAGACCTGCATTCCCTAGCCCTAGGGACAGCCACAGGACAGCATTGGCTCAGCACCAGGGCAGGCTTCCAGGCTGGCTTCAAGAGCTCCCTGAGGCATGCAAGTGACAAAAAGGGGCTGTTCTGTGGCCCTGGCCACAGGCCTGTGGATACACACTGCACAGTGGCCCCGCCACCCACTTAGATTTGTTTCCACCTGAACCCAGCATTCCCAGTCTGAAGGAGGTGCCTGGGTTGGAGTCGCTGGCCCAGCGATAGTAGGGCTGTGGAGTTCTTACCTTGAAACTACATTTCAGTGGTAGTTTCTAGGTCATCACATGACTTTTCCTGGGTGATATGAATAAATGTCTATTCGCCATGGATAGAGTACCAACGACAGACCAAAGACACAATCCTTTCCCAGCCTGAACTCAGTGAGCTTATTGGGGTTCCATGAGTGAGAGGTTATTTATAGAAGCATGATCAACTTAACGACAACTGCATCCCTGAAAAGCCCACCCAGGTATGGATAAGACTCATGAAGACAGCATCTCTGGAGCTGGCTGTCTAACTCGCAGGCAGTTCCTCCCATGAGCCCTCTTTTCCCACAACTGCTTACTGCATAGGTAGCCTCGGGAAGGAGCTTCATGTGTCTTGTAACTCTGGCTGAGCTTCCTGGTCTCGTGAGGCCCCGCTTCCTCTTTCTTTTCCAGGAAGGAGTGTTTCAAGTTGGAAGAAGCAGTTGAAGGTGCAGGAATCACCTACCTATGTGGTGTGTAGGGGGTCAGTGTGGCTGCCCCCAGAGTAGCCACAGCTGGTGCAACTGTTCTGAAAGCATTTAAGAAGCTGCTGTGAGGCAGCTCCATCTTGTCTGTTTTTCCCCAGTTTGAGTGCTAAACCAAGGAAGAGGCTAGCTATATTTGCAGGGCTTGGAAAGCAAATCTCAGAAGGACAGAAGTCCCCCAGGAGTCACTGTTCCCGTTGTGGACAGTTTCACCCCAGATTGCTGAGGTTGACTAGTACCTTGAGGTGGTCAGGTCTCAGGGGGACCTGCAACCCTCTCTCTGTGAGTTGCTCACCAGTATCCTTTGGATCCCTCACTTTGGTGCCTGGTGCTTTGAGCATCTGAACTTCTCAAGAGGAAGTCTGGGGGACTTCTGTTAGAGTCCGTAGCCAGAGTGACATAAACAGAGTTGTGACTATGAGCTGTCTGAGGCTTAGATCCATAGAGCCAGGCTCCCTTCCCAGAGTACCTCTTGGCAACCCCCAGTCTCTTGTGGAAGTTATCATATAGCAAAATTGCTCCTGATACATTGTGGTGCCAATCCCACCATTACCAGCCCAAGTTGTGCCCCTTGAGCCTGCCAGGTCAGGAGAAGCTAGTCACATCTCCATTGAATCAGTGACAGGAGGTGATTGAAGGGTGAGACCTTGACTGGGGCTGGAATGGAAATGTGGAAGATATCTAGTGAACCAGAGGAAGAAAAGGTGTATGATTTAGGGAGTCTCCCCCCCATACAGGGTTTCTTTGTGTAGTCCTGGCTGTCCTGGACTCACTTTGTAGACCAGGCTGGCCTTGAACTCACAGTGATCCACCTGCCTCTGCCTCCCAGAGTTGGGATGAAAGGTGTTCACCACCATACCCTCCCGGGTCTTCTTTGTTTTCAAATGTAGTCTTGAAGAGACAGTATCTCTCAGGCTTGGAAACCCAGTCTACAAGGACAGAATGGGATGTGATAGTCTCAAGATCTTCTGGCTCTGTGGAATTAGAGAGGAAGGTAGCCTCTGCCTATGGGATCACTCCTTCCCTTTAAATTCATGTTTGGCTTCAGTCTTTGAGTCCCTGTGTGAGTCAGGGCTTTCCAGAGCCAACAGTCTATGTCTATCCCCATCTTTTTTTTATCCATCCATCCATTATTAATCTATTCTCTGTGCTCAGTCTATCATCTATCTATCTATCTATCTATCTATCTATCTATCTATCTATCTATC
>NW_026596234.1:1450670-1453639 GCF_907164565.1 Psammomys obesus | reverse complement strand
ATCTATCTATCTATCTATCTATCTATCTATCTATCTATCTATCTATCTATCTATCTATCTATCTAACATCTATATATCAATCTATTATCATTCTATCATTTCTATCTACCTATCTAATCATCTGCCTATTATCTATCCTTTATATACTATCTATCCAGCCATGATTTATTTTCTGTAATCTCTCTATCTGCTTACCCGTATATACTGTGTTAAGAGTCTTTAGCATCTGAAACACTCAGCAACACTCAAATGGTGTCTGGATGGCAACTGAGCACCTTGGCCTGATGAGCTGACACATAAAACTGACTATCACACTCTCTCTCGGTGATGGGGGAGAGGGTGTCTTCCAAATCCTACTGCAGAGACTGAGGCTTTTAATAGTCCAGGAATTAGGTCATACTTTCTGCCCAGTTTTTTCAGGAGGCCCGAGATTTGGTGCTGCTGAGCTGCTGCTGCGTCTGTGAGGCCTGAGTGTGAGGGAGCTTGCCGGCATGGCTGTTCCTGGACAGGCACAGGTGCTCCACTCATGCTCAGACTTTCACTTTCTAGGAAGCCCTTGTGGCTGGGCCGGCCCTGGGCTGAGAACAGGTAGCTATAGCATCTTTCTGAGTTCATTGTTCAGTGGGGAATCAGCTAACCCCCAGGTGACCTAAACAGAAAAGCTGGGTTACAGCATGGCTCGTGAGGGGTGTTATTTGCCTGGTTTTGTTTAAGAAGGCCTCCCTGAAGGAAGGAGCATGTAAAATGAGATGCAGAGGAGGACAGAAACAGAAGAATTTCTACCCACTAACCGCAGGTCTACTGTCTACCTAGGAGCTGAAGTATCTTCTAGGCCACGGGGCATATTTCTGCAGGATGCTGGGGCCTGTGAATTTACCGCTGGACTTGCCCAGCCTGGACTTTGAATGTCCAGGCAGCCAGGTAGACATGTAAGTGGTAGCTGAACTTGAACCTGACAGGTAGTTCCAAGGTTCAAACACCCTCATTCAGGACTCAGGCTCTATAAGTTTTTATTGAGTGCCTGCTGTGTTCTGGATCCAATGTATGACATGACCTGTGGAGATATGAACTAGAGGAGTTTACATTTTGGAAGCCCATGTGACAAGGAAAGAGAAGTGTTATCTCTAAGTGGGAATGACCAGTACCAGAGCTGGAATGCCAAGGGAGGTCAAGGGAAGTGGGGATGGTCTGTCTGGGAGAAGGAGATGCTCATCTGGGCCAGACATAGTGTATGGAAGGAGGCGTTTAAGCTGGAGGGGGAGGGTGGCTGAGGCCCTAAAAGGACCAAGTACTGTACAGACTGAGGTACATCCGTGCCTCAAAGCTGGAGTGATTCCCCACAGTACACACCTCCTCAGTTGCACCCCACATACACCTGAAAATATGCCATGCTCCCACCAGCCCATATCTTCATAAGCACGTGTCCTATAGATGTTTCCCACAAGTATACACTGTTTCATGTTGCAAAACTCTTCCCTAGAACCAATGGGGAATGAAAAGATCAAAGTAACTCCATTTTGCCCTAGTTTTAGCTAATTTCACTCAGCGGTTCCCTGGATAACAACACCCCGCTGAACAGAACATTCCCATGAAGTCACACTCGCAGCTTCGGGGGAGGCGGGGTTCATCGTTTTACAACAGAAATGTAAAACAAATTCTTTTAATCAACTAAACTGAAAAAATTTGAAACTTCTGCCCCCATGACGTGCCTCTGGTATGATGTAAATATGGTCTGGGGATTTATAAACCTGCATCTCTGAGAGGTTGGGAGTTCTTTCAGCCACCAGCCATAAGGCATGCTCTCTACTGCCAGAAAATAGAGAACTCTAAATCTGGCCTTTAAGGAGCGGTTTTCTCCCGGGCCACTTGTGGTTGCAACGATATTTGCTCATGCGCACACATACCCCATAAATCACCCCCCCCCCATATGATACAATAGTCACGTAACCTCCACTGCACATTGGCATCCACAAGCACGCCCCCAGGGACACGTCCTGAACAATGCATACTCAGACACACATCACACAAGCGCATGCTTGTCCCTCTCTGGTGGGTGACTACCAACCACACCGACCACAGGGAGCTGGTGGCTGCCATTCACAGCAGGACAGGGAAGGGTTGGTGCGGTGCAGACTTTACCTCAGCCTGTGGCCTCCAGGATTTTCTCTACTCGGATACATCTCTTGCTGAGTCTGCTGTGGCCGGGTCTTGATTGTCCCTTTAACAGGACTTAGAATCACCCAGAAGGCTCACCTCTGGGTCTGCCTGTAAGGGTGTTTCCAGGGAAGACCCACTCTGAATATGGGTGACATCATCTCATGGAATGGTGTCCTGGAGTGAGTAGAAGAAGAAAGTCGGCTGAACAACCAGCGTTCACCTCTCTCTGCTCCCTGGTTGTGGTTCTAGGGTGACCAGCTGCCTCAAGATCCTGTCACCATGCCTTTGCTGCCACGACAGACAGTACCCTCAAGTCATGAGCCAAAATAAACCTTCTTAAGCTGTTTTTGTTGGGTGTTTAATCACAGCTATAGAAGGTAGCTAAAATAGGTATAAACTGACGTCTTTTGTGGTCCACTAGCATGGCTTTCCCTGGCGCTGATCCCACCCAGGGTCTCCTCTAAGCTCCAGCAGGCCAGGCAGGCAGCTTGGCCAGCAGATCGTTTTAAGGATGGTTTTATGCTTCTTCTTGTCAAGACAGAAAGCACTGTAGGGCTGAGGTAATAGTTTCCTGGGTACTGATGGGTACGAGACAAAAACGCACTTTTTCACTTGGGGCACGAATAACCAGTTTCTTACAAACATTCCAGGGGTTTTGAGTCAAATTTCCCAGTAAGGATGACCTCATCAAATTCATCTTCTCAGGTATTTTGTGAGAAACTCATTCTATCCTGGCACCTGCCTCTTAGGCAGGCTCCCTCCCTGCACACACACACACACACACACACACACACACACACACACACACACAC
>NW_026596234.1:1445741-1450660 GCF_907164565.1 Psammomys obesus | reverse complement strand
CACACACACACACACACACACACACACACACACACACACACACACACACGAGGAGACTAAAGCAAAGAGAAGGAAGTGATAGACAAGGCTGAAAGTGAGACAGCAAAGGAGTTAGATTCAGGGTTTATAGCCACATTCACTGACCAGCCTGTGAGAGGGACTGGGGCCTCAGGCTTTCTCAGCTCTCAGATGCTTGGGTTTCAAGGTTGGCATATAGCATTCACTCAGGAACATGGGAACATGGTCTCATGTAAGAACTTCTTCAAAGGGCCAGCTCCCCAGGGTTCTCCACCACAGGGATTAGAGCTATCCTGTCCCAGGTGTTTCAGAGAAAGAAGCCACAAGTAGCATGGAAGCCATCTGAGGGCAGAGAAGTCTTCCAATCAGGACGCATTTGCCCACATAGTTGATTGCCTGTGATAGCCAGCTGGGTACGGACTTAGCCAGGATCCAAGACACCACAACACCCCTTTCCCTACCAGCAGGAGCCGTGGCAGGACTATGCCAAGCAGTTCCACTGCAGTCCCGTGAGGATGCTGAGATAGCCAGCAGCGGTTAGGAGGCTGGGCAGCCAGCATCACCTCTCTTGGACTCTCAGCAGGAAGGACCTCTCTGGAGCTCACAGATTCTCCATGACATAGGAGTGAGTAAGCAGAAGCCAAGAATGTCTGTTCCAAAGTGGAGCCAGCCCAGGGCTGGGCAAGGGGATCCTTAGAGTGTCAGTCTTGTAACTGAGGACTGCATTGAGATACAATGACCTTGGCCTTGAAGGCTCAGCATCAATGAGGAGTGTCCGAGTCTGTCTGATACTTCCACCGAGCACTTCTGCTAGTGTCTTCGTACCAGCTTGAGAAGGCCCTGACAGAAGGGAGCTGCAAAGGAAGCTTCTCAGCCTCCACAGGGGAAGCCAGGCCAGCAGGGGAATGGGACAATGTGGGGCAAGTGAGGATAGGCAGCCATCTGTACTTAAGCCAGATGACAAGCTGGGGCTCTGCATGGCAGATTCTTTCATTTTACAGTTCAACCTGGAGTTAGGTGAGAACCCATTAATATTTGAGGGTCAGAGCCAGGAGACCAGCTATACTTATCTTGGGGATCTGGGACAGGACAAGGTTGGCTCAGGCACTCTCCCATAGGAGCTAGCACTGAGGGACTTGAGGGCGTCCACACAAAGGGCAAGGGACTTTGGATGAACAATCCAGAAAATGGCAAATGAAGATACTCCAGAACCAAGCTTGGGAACTGTGGGGCTGAATGTCACAGGAGCTCTACAGGCACACAGCAAATCCTGGCCACAGCGCCTCTGCACACATATACAGGGGTGGGTGTGTGCCTATGCACAACAGGCCTGGGGCAATAAACTTTTCATTGGGTGTAAAATATCACATGTGAAACAGCACCCAGCTGACATGTGTGCATCATGGTGCACCACAGGTGCATGCATGTAAACATACTCCTGCATGTGCAACAATCCTGCCTTGCATGCACACACAGGCACACAATCCATGCATGTCAACACTCACACCCACATGTTTGAATGCATGCAGGTGCACACGCATGTACTCCTGCACGATGCTCCAAAGCAAACTTGCATTTTTCTTTTCTTCCAACCATTGCAGGATTTTTCTGAGAAGCAGCAAACTTCAGTGCCTTGATTCAGGCGAGTCTCGATGTTCATATTTTGTCTCAGTTTCTTGCCTGGTTGATGTGGGGGTGAGGACTGGCATGGTGACTAGGTGGAGCCTAGGTTTGCAAACATCCAGAGCATGTGGCATTAAGCCTCAGCCCCGGAGCCCAAGGCAGCAGGTGAGACAGGAGAGTGGTCAGACTGCCTTAGCCCTGCAGGAGGCTCTGGCTGTGGTTTCATTAATGGCTATCTCCCGGCAAAGCCAGAGATGACTAAGACACAGCGGGAGGGTTGGGACCCACGCCAGGAGCATGCTCACCCTGCCTCATCCTGCCAGGTGACCCTAATATGGCCTAGTGAATAATTCAGCAGATAAACTCAGACAGAAGAGGAGCCACGGGAGCCAGACCAGGCCAAGGGCGAGCGAGACATGGATTGAGGAAATCCAGGCATAGAGCACTCAGGGTTTTGCTGGGGCCCTAGAACAGGAAGAGCCCTGTCTGGCCTCCCCATCCACATGCCTGGCACTTTCTGAGACCTTTGTCACACTGGTGACATGACACGTCTATCTATACAGGGTTCCCTGCCCTGGCACAAGGCACACTACCACCCTGTCTGGGCACTCTGTGGAGGAGAGGTGGCCAGCTCTTGTATTCCATCAGTCCAGCCTGTTTCTACCTGACATGAGTTCTCTAGCAGGAAATATTTCAAGAGCAAACAAAACAGGGTCTCCCACAGTTCCCTCAGGGGGTTTGGGAACAATGTGATGGCAGATCAGATGGCCCCAGGCAGGGGAGCTAAGATACCCAAGTCCTCCACTGTTCTCAGGCACTGATCAGAGGTGGATATGTGGAAAAATGAGAAGCTAAATTCTCTAGAATCCTAAAGAAGCCTGTCCCATCTACTTTATCTGCTTTCTCAATCTTACCCTTGAACCCACCACAAAGATGTTTCTCAAATTCCAATGCATGAGAACATAGGCTCTGAGTGTCTGAAGGCCCCACTGCTATAGGACTACAGAGCTGACACATTCTGCAGGAAGAGGCCATAGCCAACCACTCAGCCACTCAGCCAGAGCCCAGGATCCCTCTGTGCACTTAAGAGAGCCAGAGAGGCAATGGGCTTCATAGGACCAGCTGTTCTGTGGGACCTCTTTTCTGTAGTGTCACTTCAGGGTGATATATAGACTCCCCGTCTAAAGTCCTGAAACATTTGGGGTGGACATAAGGAGGTAGCTCTGAGCTGTGCCCTGGCAGAGCTGAAGCAAGAAGTCACGGGAGCATCTATGAATTCAGGGTGCTCCCCAGCATCTTAGCTTTCTTCAGCTTGGAACCCCAGAGAGGGGATGCCGGAAACTCAGGCTCTCGTGAATGACATGATGCCTGGGAGTGCTAAGACCTTCCAGTTCCAGCCTTCTCCAGGTGAGACTCAAGCTCAGCAGACAGCACAAAGAACACCTCCTCTTTGTTGTTGCTGTCAGGTTTTTTGTTTTGTTTGTCTTTTTTTTTTTTTTTTTTTTTTGAGGCATGGCCTCACTACACAGCCTTAACTGTCCATGAACTTATTTGTCTTTGCACCCTGAGTGCTGGGATTAAAGGCATGACCACCATACTCAGCTCAAATAGCACACGTTCAGCGGGGGCCAGTGCCAGTGTCTAACTGCCATGCACCACCTGGCTGAGAATGGCTTTCCCAGACAATCTTTTGGGGACTGTATCTGTTTAAATGCTTCCTATGCTGCAGCCTCAAACCATGACGAAGCGTGACCTAACAGACCCCACTTCACTAGCTGGGTGTGGTGGCGCATACCTGTCAACCTGGAAATTTGGAGTCTGAAGCAGGAAGGAGAGTTCGAGGCTAGCTCTGCTACACAGGGAGGACAAGGATAGCCCCAGCTCTACAGTGAGATCCTTCCACCCCACAAAAAGGACTAAAAGCTTGTTACAGCTCAAGTGAAGAAAGGGAGTATGCTTCTTTTCCTCTGTGGGGGGGAGGGGTGTCCACAGGAAAAGTCCCTGGTCAGTCAGGGGAGGAGAGCAGTTAGGGGCTCCAGCAGAGACTTTCCCCTAGTGTCTGCAGAAGGAAGGGGCAGAGCGGGTACCTCAATACCAGTTGCTTTGCATGGTCCCAGCCAGCCTGGTGTGGGATCCCCACTTGGGAGAGTAAGGCAGGAAGGGGCAGAGTGGGTACCTCAGGACTGGTTGCTTTGCATGGTCCCAGTAAATGGCAGAGGAGGAGTTAGCAAGGCCTCAGACATCAAAGCATCAGAAACATAGTTAATACAGACGGTACAGATGAAAATTTAAAGCACTATAAAGTTTGTGGTGTGCAGACAAAAAGGCATATTCTATTTAATAATTAGCTGATTAAGTATTAATTCCTTAAATGAGAAAAATAAAAGATCGCAGAGCCAGGCATAGTGGTATATCCCTGTAATCCCAGCTCTTGGGAGGAGTCAGGACTTCAAGGTCATTTTCAGCTACATATCAAATCCAAGGTCAACCTAGGCTACATGAGACCTGGTTTCAAAAACTAAGTAAACAAACAATCATAAATCAGCAGCCAGGAGTAAGCAAAGAGACTGGTAAGAATAACTCAATGTGAGAAGAAAGTAGGAAATGGTAATGATTAGAGGAGAAACCAGTGAGTTAGAAATCAGGAGGAAAAAAAAAACAAACAACAGAGAAAATCGGTGTACTCAAGAGCTGGCTCTTTGAAAAGATCAGTGAAGTAAACTTCCAGTCAGTCTGTGTCATAGGTATGGCAGTCCGGGAGATGGTCTGGAGGCCCTGAGAGGCCCCACACTCCTTGCTGGTGATCTTGGAACTAAAGCAACACAAGGGTTCCCTTTCCTGCTGAGGCTCCAAGCTTGGCCAGCAGGGTGGAATTTTCAAAAGGCAAGTAAAGTGGGTAGGGTATGTATAGCTTAAGAAGACTCTAGGTTCCAACCTCATCATATTAAAAAAGGAGGGTCAGCCAAAGTGGTTTGTGTCTGTGAGTTCCCAGCACAAAGTGTTCCTTTCACGATGGATGCACAAAGAACTTAGGAAGACCCATCAAGATTCAGTTCAATGAGAGGATAGTCCTTCCTCCAGTTGTCTGGCCCTGGTCTCCAGAATCATGTTGGAAATTCAAGCCCTACCTCCTTGGCTCCTAGAAGCAGATATGAAAGGGCTGTGAGCAGATAAATGCCTTATTCTCTCTCTCTCTCTCTCTCTCTCTCTCTCTCTCTCTCTCTCTCTCTCGTGTGTGTGTGTGTGTGTGTGTGTGTGTGTGTGTGTGTGTGTGTGTG
>NW_026596234.1:1348859-1445731 GCF_907164565.1 Psammomys obesus | reverse complement strand
GTGTGTGTGTGTGTGTGTGTGTGTGTGTGTGTGTGTGTGTGTGTGTGCATATACGTGTGCTAGCCATTGCAGCTGCTGTTGGTTGTTCTGGGGCTGGCGTCTATCACATTCTGTCTTTCTTCTGGAAGCTGGTCAGATTTTCTTAGTTCTGGATCTGCTTGAGCACTATGAACATACAGCCCAGATGCTGGGTCCTGTCTTTACTTTTGGAGAACACTGATAGTTTTGCTGGCTAGTGGGTCATCCTGAATCCTAGTGTCTCTGAGATATACTTTCCAACATCAGATTAGTTCTCACAACTTGTGTTGGGCCAAGTGTCCCTCCAAGGGCCCTGTATGGGTCCACACGTAGAAGTAGAGACTCTACCTCCTGGATCTCTCCTCTCCCAGGATCCCCTCTCTTGCCTGTGGGGCTCCTTTTTTCGGCTCTCCTGGCCAGGAAAATGGAGATCTCATCAGATTTCTCTATGGGTGCTGCCTATCCCCCTGTGTGGGCCTGGTCTCGAGTTTCACTGCCTTAACAGTGTGCTTGCTGCATGGAATTCTCAAGAGCATCTCACTCATCTTACTCTGACTTACTCCACAGTCAGAGTGAGTGGTTCATACCATCTTGGCAGAACTGGCATCCGAGGATAAAACACTAGCATCCTTCTGAAGGTTCCTGGTGTGGAGCCCTCCATGAAGCCAGATCAAGGATGGCCCCTTGATGTGTGCCAGCTAGTGGAAAGTGTCAGGAACTGGGGATATAGGGAAAGCTGTGTTGGACTCTTTGGGGGGTACAAGCTCGTGCTGTCCCTTGAGCAGAAAGGAGGTTAACTAGCTGATGGCAAGCAGCCACATCCTGTTCATTTGGGGAGCTTGTGCCCATATGGTGACACAGTGACTTCCTTTCCCACGTCAATGACAGGGAGACATCTTCAGGCACAGGCTGCGGTGCCTGAAGCTGCTCTCGCACCGTGTCTTGGAGCAGAGGTTGGGGCAGCTCTGAACCCTTAGGACGAGACCCCTCTATCATCACACAGTTTGGTCACACAGAGCTGGGGCAGGAAGCCTGGGGCCTGTGCAGTATGCACAGCTGAGCTGCCTTAGATAGAAAAGTCCTTGTCAGATGTGAGTCTCCTCAGTGCTTTGTCCCGGAGGTAGCTGATTGATGGCGGAGCCGATGAGCTCAGAGCTGGTGTGGGCAGTCTGGTCGGATGGTGGTGACTCAGTGGGAAGAAAAGGATGGGAATGGAGGCTCCTCACCCACACCCGCTGTCAAGCATTGACAGGAAGAGGCCTGAGGCATATGCGCAGCGACGGCTTAATGGCTTTTGGTTAAAGCACCTTCAGAAGACGCTGGGCTGGGAGAGGCTGAGGGTAACATGGCAGCCCTGCAGTGGCAGCCACTGGATAGTGGCTGTCAGTGTCCACAGACTCAGATGTGCCTCTCCCAGCGCCCACCTAGCCTTCAGGGGACTGTAGGTACCTTGTGAAGGAGGACTCATCAAGCAAGGGCCTCAATGCTCTGCCTGAGCCCATGCTGCCTCCTTATCTAGAGCACACTTTCCTTGTGAGGGCCTCCCAGGGTCCTTGCAAGCAGGACCACCAGGCAGGGAGAGCTAGAAAGCTGAGGTTCACTGGCTGTATAAGCCACGTGTCCTAGAAGGTCTATTGTCAACTCAGTTTGGGCATAAAGGCAAGTTCACATAGGACTTGGGTTCTTTCTACAAGGAACCCAGAATGAGACCTAGGCTCTCAGGCAGCAGGAACTTCTGCAGGAGATGGGCAGAGGAGGGCTTTGGCCTCAGCCAGCCTCCACCAGTATCTGCCACCCTCTGCACTCTGAGCTTGAAGTACAAGTTCGCAGTCCCTGCCAGGAGACTCTGTTAGCAACTCAGGGAGAGCTCATTTCCAACCCACAAAGTGAGCACTCTCCCCATCCTGCCAGGCAGCACTGAGCCCCTTGATGAGGGTGATGAGGTTTGGAGTCAGGCAGCTCTGTCCAAATCTGCATACTGTCCACAGGCCTCCAGCTACAGAGATCCTTTGGGACCAGTACTGTTCACTTTGGGGCTAGGTGTCTGACACCGGGATGCAGAGCTAGGAGGTAGCCTGAGGAATGATCAGTTGTGGGTGATGGAAGCAGGCACACCCTGAAGATGGGTTTCCCTGAAAGTCCCAGTGCGTTGAATGGCAATCCGTTTCCTAAACGGGTGAAGGTTTAATACCAGGTTCATCGAGTGGAGGGCTTGGGGACAAGCTGGTCTCTCGATATTCTCTTGTGACCAGCCCAGGATGCAGAGTCCGTGCGCTGCATGTTAAGATCATCATGAGTTTGAATGTCTGCAGAGGTGGGTGGCATTATGGGGTCCTGGAGCTCCGGACATCAGGAAGATGTGTCAGGGACACAGCAGCTTTGTGCCCTTAGCAAACACCATGGACAGAGCCTGCCAGTCTCCTCAGCAACCTCCTCATTATGACTTAGTCCCACTAAACTCAGAGCCACTGTGAAGACCACCCTGACCATGCTGCAGCAGGTCCTCTACGCCTGTCTTCTTCATCATGACCTGCTTGGTGGGTGGACTGACTGGCTGGGTGGTCTAGGAACTGTAAACATTCTTACTTTAAGAAGTCGCCAAGAAAGTCCCCCTCATCTGGAAAGTTACTTTTCACATCTGAACAAGCTTTTTTTTTTCTTCTTCTTTTTTTTTTTAAAAAAAGCAAATGGCAGTTTGGGCCTCATGAGCAGCAAACACATCCAGAGGTGCCTTTTTGTAGATGCAATTCTGAATTAATTTTTTGTTTGTTTACTTGTTTTGACGGGATCCTGTTATGTAGCTCAGGCTGGCCTAGAACTCAGGGAAGCCCTCTTGCTACAGCCATAGGCTGGGATTACATCCCTTACATCTGGCTTCTCATTTGATTTCAAGCAAATGGAAGACAGGCCCTGAAATCCCCAAACAAAAACTTGTTGCTGCATGGGTGAGCAAGGCACACAGAGACTGAAACAGGCAAAGGTTCAGGGAGAAGGAGAGGGAGGAAGAGCGAGCAAGCCACTGAACTGGCCATTAAGAAAACTTAGAGGCGAGCACCGCATAGGGACAGCAGATGACAATGATGAGCACCTCAGGATTCCGCTGAGTGGGTGATGTGTGGGTCCTGCTGTTCCAGGTACCCTCCTCCTGCCCCGTGTGGAGCTGGGAAGCACTGGGCTGGGGGCCAGCGAAACACTCTGGCTCTGATAGTGGATGCATTTTTAACTGGTATTATTTCATTAGCAGCTTTACTCAGCCGGCTGGCAGCAGCCCAACCCTGCCACCAGCCTGTCTGAGTCTTCTATTTACATATCCAGCCCTCGTGCTCCCCATCTGCATCATCTCCCTTACTAAGCATCCTAACACACCCCACCCTTCCACACTCAGCCCCAGGCGGGACACCAAACAGTTCTGTCCCTGGGAACTTGGGTGCCAACAGGAACTGGAACGGGTAACGCGCTGGCTATAGATTCAGGTGGCTGACGGGAGGGTGTCCCAGTGAAGGCTGTGGGCTAAAGCCTGTTTCCTGACAGGAGAGATTCTCAAAGCCTATCTAGCCAAAGACCATGGGGGGCCTGCTCTTTGTCAGTCACTGTCCGCACAAATTTTAGGTGATGCAGTTTCCTCCTTGAATAGCATCCGAGAGAACTAGCAAGTTGTCACCTCCTAAAACAAGTCTTTAATGCAAATAAGCCTCACATCTATCACACTCCAAATGAAACATCAGTGTGCCCCACTCAGACCCTAAACACAGGACCTGCCTGTCCACCACAGTGAGAGGGCCCATAGCACAAACCCCCTCTGCCTTATTACTTCTCTCCTGGAAAATTACTGCAGGGTGCAACCACGGCCTATAACTCATGGAGACCAGCCGAAGCTAGAGTGGCTCAGAAACATCAGGAAGGGTCTTGGGAATAACTCCTCCCACATCTGCTCACAACAGAGATCTGGGGACATGAGGGAGACATGTCTGCTGGGACATTTGGTTGGAGGCAGTAGTCCAGACTATCTTAAAGGACATGGACCCTGTTCTTCTTCAGCTCTTGTGTCTTAAGGAAACAGCGATGTAAAAGTAACTTTAATTCATTTGATTTAGTTGTCATCCCGGAGGCCAACTGCTTCCCTCTACTAACCTAGGCTATTCCTGGAAGCTTCTAGCCTCTGTGCAACATAATCTAGGCGTAGAACGTTTTCGGCCTCTGAGACTTACTGCTGAATAAGCTTACACTTTCTTGTTCTTTTTGAACTCTGGCTGGCTGGTTCAACTCAGCTGTTCTGGCTCAGATTCCCCTCCAAGCTGACTGATTCAATTTGCCTTCTCTCAGTTTCTCACTGAATTGCTTTGCTTGGCCTCAAACTAGCTCTAGCAATTTGTTCTAATCTTCTGGCTCCTTCTCATTCTTTCTTCACCTGTGTCTAGCTTGTTCTCTCTTCAACTTCTCTCTCTAAAATGGTAAAAAACTTTCTCCGAATTCCATGAACTTAACTCCACTGCACTGCCTCTTAACTCACTGACTCAACCAACCTGCTTAAATAAACTGACTAGAACTCAAAGATCTGCAAGCCCCTGTCTCCTGATTGCTGGGATTAAAGGTGCCGGGACCTAAGCTTTTCTTTACCTGAAACTTGCTTTATACCAGGCTGGCCTTAAACTCAGAAATATGCTGCCTGTATCTCCTTGGATTAAAGGTGTGTCTATATGCCAGCCTAAAAGGTCTTTGGATGTGATTCTTGCCATAGCAGCCATGTTCTGAATTAAATTCCTCTCTACAGTGACATATCCTGGTTTGGGCACACGATCCTGGGGAAGAATGAGAGTCAACTCCAGGGAAGCCAATGCAGGCAGTAGGCTCTGCCTTTCCCACTTAGCTTGTAGTTCTGTTGACGCTTCGCTAAGACTGAAAGAGGCTGGTCTTCAAGGACAGACCCAATGTAGACTGGGCATTTATTGGACAGCTTGTCTTAGCAGTATCTTTTTATTTGATTTATGTATACTTAAACGTGATAATTCTCCAGACTTCCAGCTACAATTCCCCACATTACTCCCTGTCCAGGCCAGTGTGACTTTTTTCATCACTTCCAAGCAAAGGAGACCTGCCTACATTCAAGTTCTAGGAGTAGTGTGGGGGACAGACCTCAGATGGCTCGTGCCAGGCAGTGGAAAAGGTACCATAGCTTGTCTCATAATGAGAAAAACAGCAGACAAATCAACACGAAGGAACATTCTGTAAAATACTGACATGTCCCCAAGATTATCATTGCTGTGTGTATGTGTGCACACATATACATATATGTAGAGAGAGAGAGATGTTTCATCGACCATCACAGCTTTGAGGATATGGGGCGGTCCGAATGTCTTATGGGATCCTGGTCCAGGAAAAGGCAGCAGAAAAAGTCCAGTGGCACTTGATGACCGCTGTGATGAGACATACATGAAGGTGCCATGTGTCAATGTGGGCTTGGGTACTCTGCACCACTAATCTGAAACTATTCTAAAGTGGAAAGTGTCCTTAGAATGGGAGGAAAGTGGAACACATTGCTCCTTCAGAGGTCTCTGTCCCCTTTCCTTTCACACTTAGCCGTATAGAGCGAAGAGTGAGCAGGGGTCCTCGGATTTCTTACCACCCCAAGGAAGGGCCTGCAAATTACTTACGACACTCCACTAGGGGGAGCTATGAGCAAAGTCTGCTCTAGGAAAATACCGCTGACAACCACCTGTCCTGGAGTCAGTGGGTGCATGGGTGTCAGAACAGCCTTGGCCAAAGCATGGCAGCCATCTGCATGAAACACTGGGAGTGTGGTGACCTCTGCAAGATAGGCAGCTGACTCTCCCGCCTTTCCAGGCTCACAGAACGACAGAATTCCCAGGCAGCCCACGGCCCTGTAGGGGCTGAGTTTCATTAGATACCCTGAGACACACTGCTGCAGCCATTTTGCCCTGGTACCCACGCTCCAGCCTGAGCTGCTGGTTAGCTGTGGCCATCGAGCCTCCTTACAGTAATTGCTATGATGATGCTAAATGTGTAAAGACCGATTTCCCGGAAAACTGCTGACACGCATGTCTGGGAAAGGGAGGGCTGGGGAGAGACAGCCTGATCCATAGGACGCCCGATGGCTCAGACCTTAATCAATCTCTACTCTTGCAGCGAAAATAGTTGTGATTTATGAAATTCTGCAAGTCGGATCTCTGCTGCCCGTGCATTCGGAGCAGCAAAGAGGCGTGCTCACTGGACACCCTGCCTGCCTCGGGCGCCTGCCTCCCCCTCACCTTCTCTGAGGTCCCCCTGCTTTCCTCGGTTCCTCAGTCTCTGAGTTCAAATGGGAAACAGCAAACAGCCGTTCTTTGTTTCCCCTAGGATCTGCCACACCCTCACCTGCAGCCTTCAAGGGACCCACCTGCCTCATCACTCTTGGGACAGGTCACAGGTTCACACAGTTCAGCAGAGACTCTGGGCCTGACCCTAGCCTGGGGTCATTTTCTGTGCATGATGAGATGCCAACCGAGGGAGAAGCCATTCTCCTCTCTGATACCATTTATGGAGGACAAACACATTTGTATTAGGGTGTTGGTCAGAAATTGACAGGGAATACCACCTTCTACTCAGCTTCAGTATGTGTCTCATAAGGCAATGTGTGTATGTGTGTGTGTTTGTGTGTTGTGTGTGCTGTGTGTTGTATGTGTGTGCTGTGAGTGGTGTGTGTGTGTGTGTGTGTGTGTGTGTGCGTGCTGTGTGTGTGTGCGGTATGTGTGTGTGATGTGTGTGCAGAGTCCAGAGATCAAGTTTTTCTATCATTCTCTACCTTATTTTTGAGACCTTATTTTTGTCACTGAACCTGGAGCTTGTCGGTTAGGCTAGAGTGACCAGACAGCACAGTGCAGGGGCTCCTTCTGCTTTTGCCTCCCAAGTGAGCCACTGCCCCTGGCTTTTAAACATGGGTGCTGAGAATGCAGACTTAGATCCTCGTATTTGCATGGCAAATACTCAGTTGAGCCATCTCCCCAGCATCTCCCTCAGTGTGCATTTTATTTGAAAGGTAGGCACAATCATAGAGAAATGGACAAAAGGTTGGAAACAGGCCTTTTCAAAAGCTAGAAGCTCATGACGAATGCTGGCCTTAGAACAAATCCAAGGCACACAGTCAGAGAATAATTTTTTTTCTCTCAGACTTAAATCATAAATCCTGTTCTGTCCACAGAACTGATGAGGGGCCTGCTGGCAAGAAAAACAACTTGACTATCTTTCTGGGGAGTGAAGAGAAGGTTCTAAGGGTTCATTTTGACACTGTGCACCACAGTTCCAATAAAATTCTCAGAAATTGTCCCCAGGGAAGCAACTCTCTGCCCTAAGATTTGCCCCTAGGGCCAGCCACTGAATTTAACATTCAGAACTGGGAATGACCCATGTGAGTTATATCAATTACGGTAAAAAGGTGTACAGCAACTGTGTCAAAGACACAGTATTCACTGATATGAAGCAATAACCAAAACACACTGAATGGATGGACCAATGGGGATAGCTCAGTGGACAGGGGCATTTATTGAGGAAACCTGGAAAACCTAGTTCAATTCCTGGAACCCACGCTCATGCTTGTGTGGGATTGTCCCGATTACCTTAACTGACATGAGAAGACCCATCTTAACTATAGATGGCACTATTCCCTGGGCAGAGAATCCTGAACTATAGAAGCAAAGAAGGGAAGCTGAGAATCACACAAGTATTTGTGGCTTTTTCCTTGTGACCAGCCACTTCAAGTTCCTGCTGCCTTGACTTCCTTGCCATGATGGACTGACTGTACCTTGAACTTGAACTGTGTGTGATCTGAAACAAATCCTTTCTCGATTAAATTGCTTTTGTTAGGGTTTTTCTTTCTTTTTTTTTTTTTTTTTAATCTCAGTAACGGGAAAGTAACTAAGACAGGGAGAACAGGATCTTAGATCCCTGAACGTGAGTTCCTTACAGCCTTGCTCACAACAGCCAAAGGGCAGAAGCAGCTCAGGGCCCATCAGTGGATGAATGAGACAGCAGAGCATACATCCACACAGCAGAATATCTCTCTGACCACTGTTACAACACAAGTGAACACCAAGGGCATGAAGAGGAGGGAAGGAAGCCAGTCACGAAAGGACACATGTTACATGATCCGTTAGCTTGAGTTCTCTGGAGCCACCAAATGCAGAGACTGGAAGCCGAATGATGGCTACTGGGTGCTAGGGAGAGGGTGATGGAGGCTGGCATCTAGTGGGGAGCTGGAGGGAGGGAGGGAGTCACACTGGAGCTGAATGGTGGTGAGGGTCTCACAGCCTGAATCAAGGAGTACCCTTGTGCATTTGCCTAATGTCATGTGTATCTTCCCAGAAAAAAGACCCGCATTAACGGCTCAGCTGCAACAAAACCTGAGCACAGACACATGGCTGATGCTGACTCAGGTACAGCTGCATTCTGGAGGAAATGCCATTATCAAACCAGGGCACCTGGTTCTGAGCCCGGCTATGGCTATGGTTCAGATCTCTCAGCTCTTGGAGCTGCTGTCACCCATCTGTGTGGAGGAGGAAAGCTTGCTGTAAAGGTCAAAAACCAGACAGCACATGCAATGTGCTGAGCTTGTTAGGTCACAGCTCCCACCGTACAGCTGTTCTCACTACTTTCCACGGCCCGCCTGGCCCTTGGGCATGCGGACTCCAGGCCCTATGACCTCAGTCTGACAATAAGGTAAGAGTCAGTAGGTCTTAGGGGAAACCAGGAAGCCATGAGGGATGATTCTAGCGTGTGCTTCTCATTCACATGTCAAAATGGGATTAAGCTAGAAAACACCTTAGGGCTTCCACATGTGTAGAGGGAAGGCCTCAGTACCAAGGGCCACGGGCCAGCAGCTGCTGGCATTCCCACAACAGACTGAGCACCCAAGGGGTGCCAACGCAGAATTCCCATGTGTGAGACGCTCGGGGCCATTCTGTTGTCAGTGGGGCCTGCCCCAGGCTTTTCTGTAGAGTGAGAAGTGTCGAGTGTGGGGCGTGGGGCCTGGACGTACAAACAGCCACTCAAGGAGACCATGCTCAGGTCTCTTGAGACTCACATGCTTGGCCTTATGTGCAGCTCTGGATCCCAGCTAATAGGCCTCCCCAGGCAGGCCCAGAGTTGGCCTTTAAATCTAGGCCTCATCTAACTCAGACATGCCAACACAGATGTCTGGCGAATGCTGGTGAACAGAACACTGTCCCAGATCCTAGCCGGTGTGTATTTGCCTGAGGGACACATCCACGATTAGACAGAGGGAAACAGGGCTTTCCAAGGACTCCACAGCTCGGGTAGGCCAATTGAAAGCAGAGGAAGGAGCTCTCATCAGAGACTTCTGCACGACGCTGGAGTTACTGTCACTCTGGGGTCTCCCCAGCCTGCGTACCAGGGTCTGACATGCCCGTGCTGGCCTGGAGCCTCTCTCTCTCTACCAGGCATTCTGAGATTCCTGCTTTATGCTCCTCTGCTTAGGGTGCCCGGTGAGGATCCTGAGTACCACAGATAATCTACGAATCCTTCGCTCCTCCCAAGAAATGAAAGCTTCAGGAAGAGTCCCAAGAAGGCTTCTTGTAGGTGCTGCAGGATAGCCATACAGTATAACACCCTCATGACTTCCGCCAGCAATGCTGGGAGCCTGGGCTCAGCAGAGACACTTCCGCCCTCTCCTGGCTGAGGTGGGTACTACAGGGCAAGGATTCTCGTGTCACTTAAAAAAGAGTCCTGCATTTTTCTTTTGTTGTTGTTTTTCGGTTTGGTTTTTCGAGACAGGGTTTCTCTGTATAGCCTTGGCTGTCCTGGACTCGTTTGTAGACCAGGATGACCTCGAACTCACAACGATCCGCCTTCCTCTGCCTCCCCGAGTGCTGGGATTACAGGCATGTGCCACCATGCCTGGCTAGCTCTTCACCGGTAATGAGCTTGTGTTGACAGGGTGGGCAGAGCTGAAGCCCACCTGGAAACTTCCAGGAAGAAATCCCGGTCTTCCGGCACAAATCAGTGAATATACACTGCCAAGTGGTACACACTTGCCCTGCCACCCCAGCCTCCCAGAAGCACCCGAGTTCTGAGCTTCTTACGTTCTGTGAAGAGAAGAGCTGTGGACCTGCTCCTACTGGCCACCAGCTTTCCATACTATTGAAGCACACCCGGAGCAGACTCTAGCCTGAGCCAGATGCCACAGGATTCAGGACCAAACATAGCCAGCTGTTTTACCCCCAAACCCAGTATCTGGTGGTAATGTGAGGGCCCATATGGCTTCCCAGAGCACAGAATCCAGGAAATTCATTTAAAATTGTTTTCTTTTTTTCTCTTACAGTTCTGGGGCTAGATCTCTAGACCTCGACCTGTGAAGCAAGTACTCTAGTACTGAGCCATATCCTCGCCTGGAAGACTTTTTAGTAGATCCCTAAATATGGGCTTCTGGTACCATTCCGCCAGCAGCAGAGTGGACTCTTTCTAGCAAATGCTTGGGAGGAAAGGTCCTGTCTCACTGGATCCCAGCTGAACCTGCGTACAGGGAAGAGGTTCCTTGGGACAGGCCTCAGGGTGAGTCTTTCTTGGTGGCCTTGCAGCCAACCCGGTGAAGCTGAAGCTGCTTGCAGTCAGCTGGGGATCTACCTCAGGCCTCCCTGCCCTGATCAGCCCGTGACGATCTTTCTTGCCACAGCCTGAAAGGCACCCTTTGTAGACACTGCCCAAGTGTGATTTTGGTTTTCCCGGTTCCTCCCTCCTGGGCAACAGGAATGTGTGCTGTGAGGACCAAGTGGGCCCAGACAATGCCCCTTGTTTATAGATGGTTAGGGAGGGTGGGGCAGGAGGAGGCCAGGCCGCTGGCGTGTTCCCTTTGTTCTTTCTGCTGCTGTCAAAGATGCCCTGGATGTCTGTAGCTCAAAGTTCCTGCAGAAGTTACTAGCTCAGGGTGGGAGGAGCTAGACTGGAGGCACAGAGGGGGGTAGCATGGGAGGAGGGAGAGTGTAAGGTCCTGCCTGAGGCCACCTGAAGCCCATCCTGGCAGAACAGAGCTCCTAAGATGCCAGGTATAAGGTCCGAAGCCCTTTTGACAGGCAGCCCAGGCTGGGCCCAAGGAAGGGCTGATGGAAGCATCAGTTACTGAGATGCCCACAGTCTAAACTTCCGATGGGCACCAAGATACCCAGATAATCTAACTGCTTACCACCTAAAATGCCAGAACACAACTCATGGGCTCTGAAGTGAGTAACAAGAGGCAAGAGGCCATCCCCACACAAGCTGCGTCTTCCTGTAGCCAAAGAGTAGGAGAAGTGTCTCATGGGGAAAGGTGGCAGAGGATGAGAATTCACTGCCCAGCACTGGAGGCCTCTTCATCAATGGACAGTGATGTCACACCATCTGAGGTGATCAGACAGGCCCTGTTCCAAATCCTTCATTGTGCATACAATGGCCAGTATTCCTGTACCAACACATGCAAATGGAGGAGGCCAGGGCAAGAAGACCTCAAACAGTTGGACCATTGCCTTATGAAATGTTTTGGACAGGGGCCAGTAGACAGCTCAGCCAGGTAAGAGTGCTTGCTACCAAACCTGATGACCTCGGTTCTATCCCTAGGACTTACATGATAGAAAGAGAACAGGTTCTGTTCTCTGACTTCCACAAGCATGATATATATATATATATATATATATATATATATATATATATATATGTGCAAAAATAGGCCAGAGGTGGTTGGCAATCTCTCTGAGTTATTCCCTGCCTTACATATTAAGGCCTGCTCTCTAGTCCAGCTGGCCAGTTTGCTTTGGGATCCCTGTTTCTGCCTCCTGATTGCAGGTAGGCCACCACACCTGCTCACCACTTACATGTGCTGGAGATCAGAACTCAGAACCTCACACTTGTATGGCCCCTGAGTTCTATGCTTTAATGGGTTGGTGGCAGCACATCTGTAATCTCGGGAATCAGGGGGTAGAGGAAAGAGGTCCAGGGCTTCAAGGTCATTTTCAGCTATATGGCAAATTCAAAGCCAGTCTGGACTGCATGAAACTCTTTCAAAACAAACAGAAACCAAACAAAAAAAGCCCCAGCAATAACGACAAAACAAACACACAAATAAATGCAGTATTGAACCTGGGCTGGAGGTGGTGTGTCTGGCATGGAGGATGGCCTGGGCTCCATCCCCAGCACCAGGTAGTAAAGTAGTTAACTTTTGGTCCTTTTTATCTGTGACATGGAAACAGCAAAGCCGCCCCTCAGTGGCTGATCTGGGGTGATCTGAAGACACAGGGTTGTGGTGCTCACAACAGTGGAAAGACATCTGCATGAATGTGGGGTCAGGGCAGGACCCAGCTTCCTTAACCCAAAGCAAGGAGCCAGCCACATTCCAAGCTTTGAGTAGATTCAGACGCACATCACCAGTCAAGTAGCGTCGGGAGGCAGCCCATGCCTTGCGTGAGCTGTTCCTGGTGGGTGTAATAGCAGAACCGTGTTTGTGTTTTAAGCAATGCAGTGGGAATGGATGAGGTCATAGAAACCCAAGATTTGGCCCCAAGTAACCTGGGTGGGCTGGGGGGAAGGGGGCGGGAGCTGCAGAGACTGGTGATGGCCTGCGTGTGTTCCCTGTGTGGGCGTTTAAATGTTTCCAGGACATGATAAAGCAGGAAGTGGTGAACAGCACACACGAGAGCTCAGGGGTTCCTGCCAGACCCAGGTGTCTGTTCAACTCCAGGCTCCCAAGTCTGTGTATTTGTGAGGACTTAGTGAATAACTCCAGGCACCATTCCTGCTTCTGGTTTTTTGGAAGCACACCCCTGTGGCCCGAGGGCTAGAATCACTTCTGCCACAGAGCTCTGCTGTCCCCAGTGGTGGCTTTCCTGGCCTGCAAAGCCAAGCCCATCCACATGATTGTACCAGCAAGAACAGATACAAAGAGAAACATGAGACCAGGGCATCTGAGCTTTCCAGGACTAGAAAACTAAGTGTTTCTCCTGGGACCTGGAATTTTCCACAGACATATCTGTCTCCCATGTGACTTAGCCACATCCTTATTGCTTGGGATGACCAGACCTCCAATGCATGAACAGGAGGAAGGGGTGGATCTTTGCTTTATCAGTGAACTTTTCCACTGTGGCCCCTGGGCCCCTGCTCACCACTTCCCCCAGACTTCCTGTGGGAGCCCGCACTGAGCTCTACCACACCTTTCTGAGACGGCAGCTCTCACGGACCATTTTCACACCTTCACCATAGCCTAGAAAATGGAAGGGGTGGAATGGATTGTACAGGTTAAGCTGAGACCCATGTCTCCTTCCCACCCCCTTAACCCCCATCAGGAGCCCAGCTTCAGTCTCACAGAGTTCCCAAGCCCAGCCCCAGCTGCCATGGCGAGCCTGGGGAAATGCCCCGTGCACTCAGATGAAGGCATGTATCACTCCAGAGAAGACTGACAGTTTTCTAAGTGCTTCCTCCATGACTTTCATGACAGATTATGGTGGCCTTCAAACACCTCCATTTTCCTGAGCAGGGCCAGGGCTCTGAGTAATCCTGCCAGCAGTGGCCACTAGGTAAAGTTTGAACTCCAGCCAGACAAGCCAAGAGCACTTAGACCAGAGAAGCCTCTGGGACACCCCTACCCTTTGGTTAGGGTGGGGGAAGTCCCAGATGCCTCAGGGGATGTTGGGGGGCGTCTCTCATAGAGGGCACTTTCTGCTCAAGGCTCCCACACCTATACCTTTGGCCCAGAGATGCCTACTCCCTGACTCCCAGAACCCATACTTTGATCTCAGGAACCCACCTATACTGCCTCCTCAGGACTCTACATTCTGACCCCTTGAAGTCTTCCCCATATCCTAATCACAGGGACCCTTCACACTGACGCATGGATTTCGGACTTGGGACCCGGGAACTCCTCCAGGCTGGAGAACTCAGAGCAGGGCCTTGTTTCTGTAGAGAGGCTCACCTTTCCCCAGGTTCATGGTCCCTGAGCAGGAGCACACCGTCCCCAGACATCACACATCATTGGTCTGAAACTTTCTGGTACAAAACAAAACCCCAGGTACCATCCTGGCCATAGCCCCTTCACGCTCTTTACAGCCAAACACCCACATTCGCCTCTCCCTGTGGTGACAAACACCATGCCTCCTTGCTGTGGATAGTGAGACCGTCTCTCCATCCCACCAGGGGTGCCCTAACCTAAGTTTGGTGTGAGAGGTTCTGCTCAGCAGCGAAAACAAAATGGAGGCACAAACGGGATCGTTTGTGTTCAAGTAGCACACTAAAAGGGTTGAGACCTGTGGCGTTTGTCTCTGTGTGTGTCATACGTGGATTGGTCCCTGGGACTCAGGCTCTCAGGGCAAGTGTTCTATCACTCGGCTACAGCCCCAGCTTGTTTTTTTTACTGCTGAATTGGGGCTGGGGACACATTAGTTTGTCCTGCCTGGGGTTCAGCTTACAATCCTTATGTCGAAGCCTGCCAAGGAGTCGGGATTTTAAGCCTGAGCCACCAGGCCCGGTGTGAAGTTAACCTTGATAGTTTTATTTAAATCCAGCAGTCATGAAACCACCACTTCAGTGTGGAGGCAATATAAGGAATGGCAGACGCTCTACCACACGTTCGTATTTTACATCCACTGCCTGTGTCAATTCGGAACATTGGATTTTTGTCAGAAGTACTGAACCGAGGTTGCTGGCAAGATGGCTCAGTGGGTTAAGGCAACTGCTGCCAAACCTGGTCCCCTGGGTTCAGTCCCTAAGACCCACAGGCAGGAGGAGAGAACCGACGCCCACAAGTGTTTTCCTCTGACCTCTGTAAGCACACTGTGCCATGCACAAGCCTCACACAAAACAGATAAAAGGGATCCTGGACTGGATTTAGAGTTCACAAAATTAAGCCAACCAAGTACACTCTAACTGGCTCTGCAGACAGGTCAGTCAGCAGAGCGCTCGCCTTGCAAGCCCGAGGACCCAAGTTCAGTTCCCGGAGCTCACACTGAAGGTGTAGGGGAGGCTAGGGATAGCGCCACAAGCCTGTAACCCTAGCACCGAGGAAGCAGAGACGGTAGGACCCTTGAGCCTAGCTTGCTTGGAGTGTTGCAGGCAAATAAGAGACCTCGTCTCAAAAATCCAAGGCAGGTGGCACCTGAGGAATGACACCCACGGCTGACCTTTGGCCTCCACAAGCAGTTGCACATGTGCACCTTCATACACAGAATGCACACACAAAGAACACTCGTGCACCCAACGCAGACTAAAGGTGTTTTTAAAAGTGCAAATGATTGGCCTATTTAAATTTTTTTCACTGTTGTTTTGGCAACGGGCTCTCACTCCAGTCCTTGTGACATGTGGCTGTGGCTCTCTGTCCCTTCTGAATGCACACCATCATATCGTATCTATGTCATACTGGCATGGTCTTTGATTGTCCAGTCTTATCTGCTGGTACCTAGTCTTCTTGAAGGACTCTGCCTGGCTTCGCTGCAGCCACAGCCTGTGGCTGTGAAGTCAAAGAAACACCAGAAGGAAGGAAGGCGGCCCAAAGCCCCTCACTGAAAACTGCTAAGAGATGGTGCTAACCCCAACCAGGAGGCCTCTGACAACTAGAGGCTACCAAGGCCTCATAGGAGTCTGGAACCCCTACACCCAGCCCTGCCTGCCAACAAACTTTTGGTACATGTTGGTAAGCCCACCCACGGCTTGTAGGTCCACATAGGGCTCCAGGGCAGTGAGAGATCAGGGTTCCTGAGATAGGTGAGTAGGAATCTATCTTTCCATGGGGCTGAAATCCTGGGCCTCAGGTGCCAGCCTGTGAAATGGGTGACCTTCTTTGCTCTCTGGCTGTTTGAAGGTCTTCCAGGTCATCCATTCACTTGTATGAAGGAATGTGTGCAAAACTCATGTGTGTTGGTGGGGGAGGACACAGGTATGTCAGGCCCCACCCATAAGATGGAACTAGAGGAGGCTCAGTTTTCCCTTCATTCAGAGAAGAGCAGAGAGGAGGAGGCCTGAGTCAAGTCAGCAAGGGCTGCAGGCCCTAAGTGAGTCTGCCACAGTGAGAAGACTGAGGCAAGAGGGGTGAAGAGTGCTTGTCTACCCTAAGACCCTGTCTCAAAAAGGAGAGCCAGTAGTTCATCACAAGCAGACTGGACAATAGTGTCACCTGCAAGCTGGGGTAGGTGGGTGGCGGATACAGGGTCTCCACTCGGTTGGGCAACGGTGCACTGGCAAGCCGGACATAGGGCCTGCCCCTCCCAGACCTCCAGGCCTGTACCAGCAGGTAGGTAGGCCAATTATGTCTTGGGACTTAATGGTTTAGCTGGTACTTAACCCTCCCTCACAGTTACCTGGCACTTTGAAAGGAATTTACCCAAGGTGGGAGGGAGAAGGAATCTTGCTACCTAGGCAGACAGGACCAGGCTGTTTTCCTGTGCTGGCCTAATGACACACTGCTTGGAGTCTGCTCCTGACTCTGTCACCAAGGGCCATGTACCCTGACTGTCCTTCATGTCACTAGGTGAGCCTGGCACAAGTATTCCTGGCTGCCAAAGGCCCCCAGAAATAATTGCAGTAAAAGTCACTGGAGCCAGGCATTCTCCTTGCAGGCTGAGTCCAACCCAGGAAACTGATCTCAAACATCCCCAGGGCAGAAACTTCCCTAGTTTCCTGGATGTAATTTTCCAGAGTTGAAACTTTCCTCCCAAGTGGGTGGAAGGACATTTATATAGCCGCTGACAGCACCCACAGAACTATTTCTGTCCAATCAGAAACCACACCCCATGCCAGCCAGCTGTGGTGGCACACACATATGATCCCAGCACTAGGGTAGGTAGAGACAGCAAGATCAGGAGTTCAAGGTCACCCCAAGATACCTAGGGAAGTCAAGGCCAGCCTGAGACTGTCTCAAAATACATAAGTGATCTGCCAGAGCAACCGAAGCTTCAGTTCTGGGTGGGCATGGCGGGAGGCCAAACTGAGAGCCAAGGCAGGTGGAATGCTGGGTCTGTTTTTTTTTTTTTTTTTTTTTTTTTTTTTTTTTTTTTTTTTTTTTTTTGTTTTGTTTTGTTTTTTTTGCAGGTACAGGTCTGGGCACATGTGTGCAGCCCATACAAGGTAGAGAAAGTTCCAGAGGAAGAATGCCCAACAAGGACTCAGGGCCCCGGAGACCTGTGGGAGATGGCTGTATATGAAGAGCTGTACCTGGTCACAGAGGCACTAGTGGAGTGGGAAGGCATGGATGTGAATGTCTGAGAATGTGCATCTGATGATGGCTCCCTGCCAGCCCCAGGTCCAGGAATCTGGTCCCCAGGGGAATACACTGTGGCACATGGCATACACCAGATGAAGCCTACACCAAACCAGAGCCAAAAAGTCGAGTCTCTTGCTGGACCTAAATGCCTTCATGGGGTAGAGTTGGCAAGATTTCATGGCAGGAGGCCTGTGTGGCTGCCAAGCAAGGAGCAGGAAGTGCTGTGTCTGGGGTCTGGTCAATGCTGGTCATCCTCCTCCCAGACAGGATGGGGCTAGAAACACCACGAGCCCAGTACTCTCTTCTCAGCAACTGAAGGCGATTCTGGGACAGTTTTAGGGGAAGCTCATTATAATTATTCAAATATGTCGCTAACAGAAAAGGGAAGTGATCAACAAACGAACAATACTGTCCTTGCCCCAGAAAGAGCAGGCCATGCCAAAGCGGTGCAGGACGAACACTGCTGTCTAGACAGGCAGGAAGGCTGTCCTCTGGCTTCTGCAGGAGTGGGGGATGCTGATGGTGTTGGAAAAGAACTGGAACAGACTGTGGCCCCCAGCCTGGGGGCAGGCAGATTGGCTTGCAATTTCTTCTGGAATGGCCAGGTGGAGGCTGCCTCCGCCTCCCAGAAAAGAGAGGAGAGTTCGTATAAATCCATAATTGCTGAGCTCCTTCTGGCTATGAAGAATGAGCAGCTGAGCCAGGGAGGCAAGGTGGACCAAGGTCTGGGGATGTGTGAGTGACAGCGGACCGGGTCACTCTCCTTGGGGCCTTAAATGTTTTCCTTCATAACCAGTGGTAGGAAATCCATATCATTAGTCATGATGAAATTCCAAACATTCTTCACTCTTTTGTTTGTTAGTTAATGTTGCCTCCAAACACAGCAAAAACAACCCTTTCTGAGGAATGGCATCCAGGGCAGGCCAGGTTTGGAAAGACCCAGGCAGCATCTAGGGCTGGTCAGTGTGGGGAAGCCATGGTGAGGGGTGGGGGAGAGGCACAACTCACAAGGCATTGTGCTTACAGCACATAGAGCATCCGGACTGCAGAAATTAGACTGTGAAGCAGGAGGTGAGAAGGGACAAGAAGATAAGTTGCAGAGACATGAGAGTTCTTGATTCAGCGTCACCTGCTAATCTGACCCGGAGCCCTTCATGGGTACCACAAGACAGAACAGAGCTACTCAGTTTCCAGCTTGGGGTCTGAGAAGGAACAGGTCCTGAAGGCGATGCTGCAAGCCCAGAGCAGCCCTCTCTACAGAGGGCTCTTTGAGCATCCTTCACTTCACCGCCTCAGGGTCCCCAAGGCCTCAGCTCTGAATGGAGGACCCTGAAGCACGTGAATGTGGACCTAAGGGAGGGAATAACAGGTGAGGGGGGTGACCCCCTCACCCCAGTGCTCTTACCGGATATGTCTCCTGTTTGGGTTAGCACCATTGCTTCCCAGGTAGGAAAAATGAGCCCCCAGGAAGAATGTGACTGTCACAGAGCCCCTCTGGACATCAGAAGTGGGGCAGGGAGTAAAACCCTCAGCTTCTGGTCCCTCCGCCATCCTCCCAGTTCAGCTCTGTCATGCAGTGCCACCAGACCCTCCCTACCCATTCTTACTCCTCCCAGATTCCAGCTGGCCTTCTCCAACCCTGGCCTGGGGTAGGACACTACTCAGTGATTCCTGAGAATCACCTGGAAACAAGGCCTGGGTCTGGCTGCCTCGAGCTTGGTGGAATCAGGTACTTCCTTTTAATGTTGGACAGTGTTGGCTGCCAGCCTAGGCTCCCAGAGAGCACTGGTGAGGCCAGATACCACTCAGCTTAGATGCCACTGGTGGCTTCCAGAACCACACACAATATGCTAATACCTCTCCTCCATCTCCACCCACCTTCTCCTTCAGTGATGCCCCACGCTACCCTGATCTAGATAAAGACCGCCTGAATGTCCTAGATGCTGCCACATTTTTCACCTTCAATCCAGGCTGTTCCACAAACCAGTGCCCTGAGGCCAAGTGCTGGCTCGTTCACACTTCTGGTGTCCAGCAGGCCTTTGAGAGGATCTTTGATACTCCTGGCTTCACCCAGCACTTGTGGTCCAAAAGTGAGTCCTGGGCACAACCTTCAAAACATTGCTTGAATTTGCTTCCTTCTCTTTACTCCTCCTGCCCTGTCACTAACATCACCATCCTCATCACCACTATCATCATCCCCATCCTCATCACCACTGTCATCATCACCATCCTCATCACTGCTATCATCACCATCCTCACTGTCAGCATCACATCACCCTCCTCACTATCATCATCATCTTCACCATAAGCTCCCAACAAAGCAAGAGAGGCTCTCAGTTCAGAAAAAACAAACAAACAAACAAACAAACAAACAACTCCAGCACCCTAAACTCATCCGCTGAAAGTGGCCAGGAAGGTGAAACACCCTCCCCCCCTTACCAGAAGGAAATTAAGACTCTTCAAGCCATTTAAAAACACAGTTAAAGAAGGTTATAAGGAAAATATTTATGAACCCTTTGGGGTTTTTCCATTTCCCTGATTTGACATGACCAGCTGTGAGTCATCGGTCACTAGGAGCTGAGTTACTCAGGCCGGGGCAGCAGGGCCCACTTTCCTCAACCAAGCATGAAACCTGCTGTCCAGAACCCCACCTACCAAAACTGCCCAGTGCCAGCTTCTCAGACAGGCAAGGCTGAGCTCCAATCACAGGTGAGCACTGTGTACAGTTTCTAAGCCCAGGGGCTCACTCTGGCTCAGCAGGCCGCACTTCCGGTGGCTTCTGCCACAGGGCCACTGCTTTGTTGCAGCTTCCTATCCCAGAGCATACCTTGGCTATCCAACCACATTCCCAGGCTCTTCTGAACAGCCCACATCTGTCCTGTGGTCTTGCTGTGTTTTGCAATCTAGCCTTATGATTGCCTTGAGTTGGTCTGTGTCTTGCTCGTCCACTGCCTGAGCTCTGTGGGAGACCCACATTCCAAGACCCTAGGACCATAGCCCAGTCCATAGCAAGGTGTGACACCTCTTGGGATGACACACACTATGGTGAACTACTTGGCCCTAACCCTGGTCGTGACAAAGCCTTTCCATGTGTTATCTCGTTTCATTCTCCCAAAGCTCTATAAGGACAATGTTCCTATTCTCTTCACTCTAAATGTGAAAATTCCAAGGCTTAGAGAATTCCGGACAGTAGGCTTGGGAAGCACAGTGGGTATCGCTCAGAGTCAATAACCCATGGCAGGTCTGCTACACCACCCCAGCCTACAATGGTCACAAATGTCTGCTGCATTCATTTCTTCAAAATCATCCTTAAAGTAACAGAATTCCCACACTCAGAGACTCCCAGCTGGTAGGATCACATGATAATGGTTCTCTTATGACAGCCCCTCAAGGGCCAGCAAGAGGACCTTGAGGGTAAATGCACATGCCATGCGAACCTAATAGCATCAGTTTGGTCCCTGGATCCTGCAGCAGAAGGAGAAAGGAAAATCTGTCCTCTGACCTCCACATACATACTATGGCATAGACGCCATGGCACAGATGGCTGCGCGTATGTGGCATGCACTTACACACACAATAATAATGATGAATAGAAAAATAAAAAATAGAATCCTCAAGTTTCATCCACTTTCTAGTTTGATTAGGATTTCCTTTCTCTGTAAGACTGAGTAATGGTCTGTTGCATGGACAGGTTGACTCATTCATGTATTTATCCATTGAGAAACACTTGGGTTTTTTCCTTCACTACGGCTATTGTAAATACTGCTGTTATAACTAGAATTGTGAAAATCTTCTTTTGTGTTGGTGTTTTCGATGCTTTTTGCAATATGTCCCAAGCGAACTTGATAGAGGGTACAGAAATTCTATTTTTAATTTTGAGGAACTACTGTGACACTTTCACAGAAGCTGTCCTATTTTACACTCCCACCAGCAGCCAGCAGCACCACAGGTGTATTTCTAAGAAAGCTCCAGAAACATAAGCCTAAATGTACCGGCAACAATATCAAAAAATAGAGAAATGAGACTGCACTAAATTAAAAGGCGCCTACACAGAAAAGAAATCTATCAACAGGCTGAGGAAACAACCTGGAGAGACTAGGAGAAAATGTCTGAGAGCTATACATCTGACAAGCTGATATCTGGCATGTATAACAAAGTCAAGAAAGGCCCTGGCAGGGAAACAAACAGCGAAGTGAAAATGAGGGGAGGATGTCTGCGGACAGTTCCCAGAAGAAAACACAGCCAGGGCAGCAGGAAAATGATAAAAGGCTCACCAAGGAAATGCAAACCAAAACTGGCATCTTGCCTACATCTCTTAGAATGGCGACCATGAAAAGACACAGAGAACAAGTGTTGGCAGGGCTGTAGACAAAAGAGAACTCGTGTATGCTCTTGGCTGAATGCAAATTCCTCGAGGCATTATGGAAATTTTCATGAAGGTTCCTCAGAAGAAAAACAAATAACGTTCATAACTACTATGGGATCCCACCATTCCTTTCACTGAGCACATATTTGAAGGAAACAAAACCAATACATCAGAGGCCTCTTCACTCTCATGGCTATAGAAGTATTATTCTTAGTAGCCAAGAAATGGAATCCATTCAAGTGCCCAACAACAGCTGCTTGGGTAAAAACAGTGTGGTACATATAACAATGGAATAGTATGTAACCTGAAAAGAGGAAATCCTGCCATTGCGTATTGACTTAAGTGAACCCAGAGGATATTATGCAAGTGGAAATAGCCAGATGCAGGCTTGATTTCAGTTATCTGAGGAATCTATTAACGGCAAAGTTCTAGTGTGTTAGTTTCCAGAGTCAGAGGAGGGAAGAGCAGGGGGGCGGATGTTGGAAGGATACAAGTTTCAGTGGGGGGGGGGGGGGGGGGGGGGGAGGTTCCTGAGCCTGCTACATCAGTGGCCTGGTCCTTGGTAACAGTGTAGCATGAGCTTGCACATTGTTAAGAAAGTGGGTTCCCCATGTTCCAAACACACACACACACACACACACACACACACACACACACACACACACACACACACACACCCCAGGTGGTTTACAGATCTGTGGAACGTCTTGTTGAATCCTCTCATGGTATATACATGTATCAAAACACCATGTTCTCCACTGCCAGTACGTTCAGTGCTTGTAAAGTTTTATTTTACTATTTTATTAAAAAAAAAAGAAAGAAAGAAAGAAAGAAAGAAAGAAAGAAAGAAAGAAAGAAAGAAAGAAAGAAAGAAAGAAAGAAAGAAAGAAAGAAAGAAAGAAAGAAAAGAAATGCCAGGAAGGGCAAAGGCTCAGGTTCTGGAAGGTTATAATTTTTCCAGATTCAAGGCATCTCTGAAACACAGGTCCGTGTAATAGCATGCTGTCTTAGCTATTTTTCTATTGCTGTGATAAAACATCATGACCAAAAACAACTTGAGGAAGGATTTATTTCTTCTTACAGCTTTCAGGGAACATTCTATCATTGAGGGAAGTCAGGGCAGGAACTTAAGGAAGTAACCTGGAGGCAAGAGCTGAAGCAGAAGCCACGAAGGAATTCTGCTTACTGGCTTGCTCCTTATGGCTTTCTCTGCTAGTTTTCTTATATCATCCAGGACACCTGCCTAGAGTTGGCACCACCCTCAGTGAGATGGGCACTCTTTTAATTATCAATAATAATAATAAAAACACCCTACAGATTTGCCACATGCAATCTAGTTGGAGGTGTTTTTTCAATTAAAGTTCCTCTCCCTAGATAATTCCAGCTGTGTCAAGTTGACAGAAAAAGAAGGAGGATGAGGAGAAGAAAGGAAGGAAGGAAGGAAGGAAGGAAGGAAGGAAGGAAGGAAATGCGCTAAGTTCTGAGGAGGCCAGCACTCTTTTCCTGAGATTCCCAGTGACCCTGTGGGTCTTGGGCAGTAGGTGAAGGATAGAACTAGGTTTGGCACAAAGAGGAGGGGGTGCTGCAATGTCGGGGCCACCAGAAACCAAGTACCTGACCTGTACAGGAGAAGCAGCTCAGGAGGTCCACAGACATGAAGACCCAAGGCTTGTAAGGGTCTTACATGATGATGGTCACGCCATGTTCTCAACAACCACAGCTTCATTTGCTCTTCTGTCCTCTTCGCTCTGAGGATGTCTCTTCTCCCGGGAAGTGAGACCACCTATCCAGAAATGGCCAACGACTCAGGGAAGGGCTGAGGAGAGAAGTCCAGGCCTGAGGTTCAGGAAAAGAAGGCTGTGTCCTCTTGGGGGATGTAGGGCTGAGCCAGCTTGGGACAAGCCCGGGGACAGCTCCGAGGAAAAGCGTGGGGCTATAGCCATGGAGGATGGGCTGGGTGGGGAACAGAGACGAAGGAGCAAGACTGTTGCTGGCAGACAAGGAGGAGCATGGTTGGGATAGGTAGGAGGCATTGGGGACCTGTGGCTAGAGAAGCACCCCTCCCAGGGGCTGACGATGGTGGGGGGGCTGCCCCAGGAGACTGGGCCACGGCTGCTGTCTGACTCTCACTGAGATGCCCAGGGAGGTGGTTATGGTGGCAATGGCTGGGCCCAGGGGTTACCTTCATGTAGCATAACATCTCTGCCTGGGGTGATGGAGCCTAACCTCCAAATACCTTTTCTTTCTTGGTAGATTAAAGACAAGCTGATGCCAGACTGAGGGACCAAGTCAGACTGAGGGACCAAGTATTAAGAGACAAGGAGCACTGGCCTTCCTTCCACCCACCTGTCCCACCCTCCCCTTCGCTCCCCTACCTGCTCTTGAAAAGACATCAAGTTTGCAGGTCTCCTAATGCCATTCTCTGGCTTCCCAGTATGGTAGCTTGGCTGTGGCTTGACGCTTTTCTTTCTGTGATGACCTCTGTCTACCAAGACCTTTCATTTGTTCCCTGCTATGGAGTCCAGCGTATGTGCAGCTGTTGGGCCCGGGCACTGGGTGAAGCCCCCTGTAACAGGCAATGCCAGGTTATTTTCCCAAAAGGCCATGGGGTTGATGCTTACCCACCTTCGCTGATGTGCTCTATGCATCCTTATGGAGACCCTACCCCAGGATAACAGCACTCCAGCAGGTGTAGTCTGCACTGATTGAGAAATCAGCCTAAGCCTTGTGTCCACACAGAGTCACACTCATCCATGAGAGCATGATGATAAATACAGAGAGATATAGAAATATGAACAAGCCTACAGGGGAATGGCCCACTTTTCATCATGACCTAAGCATGGTGTCACAGCTCAGACCAGAGGAAAATATGGAAACCAGGAAAACAGCCCACGTTCCTGTCACATGCCACAAGCTATGCTATAATGTCGCCATTGCAATTAATAAAATAACAGGAAGTAGACATGGAGAGAAATGAAAGAGGCTGGCAGAGACAGAGGCAGGCACACAGAGGAGGGGAAGAGCCATGGGAGCCCATCTGCTTACAGGCAGAAGAGGTTCAGGGCCAAGCCAGCAGAGGAGTGAGACAGATTGGGAGTGGGGCTAAGAAGATGGAGTGTCTTGGAAGGGCCTGGAGTCCCCTGGAGATCTGCCTGGGGACACTGGAGAAGGAACAGGAGTGCGGTGAGGTGTGGCAGCAAGCTGAGGCAGGGTGCAAACTCCTGTTGGTCACCCAAGCATAGGTGATTACTGATTAAACTCTAAAGGTGTTGGTATTGTGAGCTGTGACTTGTACCCCACAGGAAAGAATGCATCCACACCTGAGGTAGCCAACTCTACGGGGCTGATATACAGAGGGCTGGGATTCTTACAGGCATGCAAGTCCTCGGGGAGGGGCAGAGAATGACAAGGACAGGCTGAGAGTCCCTGGCTGGGCCTGGCCTGTGTGAGCAGGACATCAGGGCAGAGGCACAAGGTGGGTGTGACAGAGTAGAATGGAGTTCCATCTTGGGTTTTAAGTGTAGTCCTTAGCAGGGCCTGTGCAGAGGTTTGTCCTTCTAGCTCCTTATGAGGCTGAGGCAGGAAGATTGAAAGTTCAAGGCCAGCCTGGCCTACATAATAGCTTCCAGGATAGCCCAGACAATGGAGCCAGATCCTGTCTCAAAATAAAATTTTCAAAAATTATAGGGTTGTGGCTCACTCACAAATCCCTCCGTACAAGCATCAGCGCGCGCACACACACACACACACACACACACACACACACACAAAATGGAGAGAGAGAGAGAACAAGAGAAAGAAGGAAGGAGGGAGGGGAGAAAGGGAAGGGTACAGCCTTATTCTTTCACTCAAGGATAGCTATTGCCATAGCCACTCTGAGAATGTTTGCTTCTCTGTGTATAGTGGGCTTTGAACAGATGGATGTGGCCAGGAGATCAGCTAGCATGGTCAGGCAGAGGCACCGGGCTGCAGCTTCAGAGTGGAGATGGAGAACAGACATGGAAGGGTCACTAGTCCTGAGAAGCTATGGGAAGCAACCTCCACAGCTTCATGCAGGCTGGGTGATGAAGAGGACTGAGATGCACCTGAGCTTCAGAGGCAGCAAGGCAGCTGAAGAGGAAGCCTTGGGCTGCAGTGTGGTTTGCGGTAGATCTGAGGCCTGTGACCCTGGTAGCAGACACAGATGTCTACGGTGGCCAGGGTGTAAAACCGTCCCTGATGGTCACATGGAGAGAAAAGAGACAGCCCCGGGCTGGCCATGGGAGCACCCGCCCCAGAGGCTGTAAGAGAAAGTTCCAGAGACGTTGCTGTACTGGGCACCTGAAGGGTGGAGGAAAAGGAAAGGTGGGTAACCAAGGTTATAAGATTTTAGAAAGGGGACGGGAGCCGTAGGAGAACTGGGGAGAGGGTGGGTGAAGAAGTTGTCTCTTAAGGGGCAAGGATGGAGGTCTGCTTACAATTAGAGGTCCTGATGTAGCCAGGTTAAGCAAGCTCTCTAACACAGCTGGACCATCAAGAGTATGCAAAGAAACTGAAGAAGACCATTTCCAGGGCATGGCTGTGCTGGGGGGAGGGGTACCAGGCCCGGGACAAGTGATGAGAGGACAAGGGAGAAGGGAGGGATGCACTGGCCATATTGAGTGCCCAGAGGAGGTCCAGCCATGGTCCTCAGATCTGGATCTACCCTGCAGCGCTGGCGAAGCCAAGAGCCACTCTCCTTCCTGTGGAGGGGGCAGACCTTCTAGACAGGAAATTGAGCTGGATCTTCAGTTCCCTTCTGGAACATCTAGCATCTTGTTTAGCCAGATCCATTTCTGCTCAGGCAGAAAGAAAGAAAGAAAGAAAGAAAGAAAGAAAGAAAGAAAGAAAGAAAGAAAGAAAGAAGGAAGGAAGGAAACGAAATGTGTGAATCTCTCAAATTGAGAAGATCTGACCACACAGGGTGCCAACCACACAGCACTGCCTTGGAGACAAATCCTAAAGATCTTTGTTATCCGACAGCTAGCCCTTGGGGCAGCATCCTCCAGCTCAGATTAAGTTGGTGCAAGCTGGTCCTGGCTTCCTCCACGGTCCCCAGACCTTGTACACAGCACACACACTTGTGAAGAAGGCCAGCAGGACTCTCTCACATGAATCCAAGAAGTTTGCCAGTCACCCATCTCGTGCCCACTTTGCTGTGCGTGCAGCCAGGGAGCTGTGCACACAGCCAGGGAACCTCCAAAGAACAGTGTTAGTCTCCATTCCCCCCTTTCAGAATAGTAGGAACATCAACATCTTCTGCCACCGCTGGAGCTTATCCTGAGGGGTGGCAGCTGAGGGGGGAACAGCCTTAGAGGCAAGACAAAGACCTGTCTGTTGCCATTTGCTCAGACCCCAGCAAAGCAACACCTAAAGAAATGCCTAAACAGCCTAAACATAATTGCTGATAATTTGAGTATTTACAGTTGATGTTTTTTTAAACATAAAAACACCCCAGTGTAACATAACCTGGCCTGTCACAAGGCTGGTGCAGGTAGGTGGGCTGGGGGAAAAAAGTCACTTTGCCAGCCAGCGAAGGCCTGACAAGACATGCCAACAGCACACACATTTGGAAGCTAAGGTAATCACTCACTAAATTCGAGGTCCCAGCCACGTGAGTTCTTGCCCGCCTCTACCCTAGATAGGCAGCGCAAGAGCTGGGCAGGCTCAGACAGTTCTGAATGCCTCCAGCTGGCAAGGACATTTGCCTCTTTGGAAGCTACACAGAAGACCACACAAGTGGATCAGCAGTGAGATTCAACAGAAGCAGGACTTCGGGGTCAGAGGCTGGAGCAGTTCTGCAGGACAAGGAGTGCCCACAGCCACCACTGTGGCATGACCTTCTCCCTTGCCCTAAAACTTAGGGTACCCCACATGGCCACTGTGAGTCCTGTCTGTCCAGATAGGAAAGTGGGGGGGGCTCCCTCAGTCTCCTTCAAATCTAATCTCTAGCATCAGCTCTCAGCACTGAGCTTCTTTTTCATTTTGGGGTCATGGTGAGATGGGGTCTCATACTGTATCCCAAGTTAATCTTGAGCTTATCGCAATTCTCCTGCCTCATTCTTCCCAGTGCTAGGATTTCAGTCACAGACTACACCCAGGTCAAAAACCTCGTGTGTGTGTGTGTGTGTGTGTGTGTGTGTGTGTGTGTGTGTGTCTGAAACCTCTACCCCAGAGCAAGTCTTAACCAAGGTCACCTTTGGGAGGAAGCACAGCTCCAGCGAGCCAGCTCTGGGCCCCTTGCAACTGCCTGAAACAAAGATGGCATTGGAGCTTGGTCACCTTGTTCCAGGAGACACAAAACAAGGACAGTGAGGGTCTGTCGCCAGGAGTGGGCTGTCCACGCCTGCAGTCACTAATCAACAGCACTGGTGAGACCTGGCGCAGCAGGACAGTGTCTCAGTTCACACTGGAGGTTCAGCAGAGAGAAGAAAATAGGGAGATGACACTTCACGCAGACAGATTGCTGTGCGCCTGGCCTGAGGCCGAGCCCTGTGAGAAGAGCCAACACCGAGGCACAGGGATGCTCATGGGACATCTGAGGCCAGGGTTGGCGAGGCAGAGCTTCGCCATCAGGGATGGAATTAGAATTTTGAGGACAGAAAACGTTTTTACTGTCTATGGAGTTTTGCCACCCACACTACAGTCTTACTTGCTAAAGTGGTGTCACCATCCCAGAAGGCTGGACAACTCTGGGCTGGGTCTTTCCTAAGAGTGTTCCAAGTCTCTTCTCTGTCATGCCCACCACAGGACCGAACCATCCTAAGGTCTTCTTACTGGACACAGTTCCTTATCAAATACAGTGAGGTGTGCTCCCACACACCTGGCTCTAGACATCCGCAAAGCTAGGTTTTACCTTTGACGGTGATCCCCTTTAACCATCAGCCCAACCTACTTTCTCATTGAGAATTTTGAGATGAGTCCTATAGTTGGATATAATGGGGCATATGTATAATTCCAGAGTCTGGGGGGCCAGAGGGTCATGAATTCAAGTTTACCCTTACCTTTAAAGCACATTTTGGGGTGCCTGTCTCCAAAGACAAACCAAACCAAAAGCCAGAAAACAAAAACAAACAAACAAACAAAACCAGTCAAGTCCTAACCCTATGCATTTATTTATTTTGCTTTTTTGAAACAAGGTTTCATGCTGTAACTCAGGCTGCCTTTGAACTCATGGCAAACCTCCTGCCTCAGTTTCCCAAGTGCTGGGACTGCAGGTATGTGCTACCCCAAACAGTGTAGAAGTCCTAACTTTTAATATTTAAAAGGAACTCTGTCCAGGGATGGGTCCTCATCACTTCCTAGGCATGGGTAACTGTCACTAGGTTGTCCTGGTCTGAGAAGGAAGAACTGGAGCTTTTTAAATGATTCAGCTAATGTGTATGTAAAATCTACCAAAGCAGACACCACGATGAACACCAGTGGGGAAACCCCTCACACCCATCAAAGCACCAGGGATGCACGATTTTTGTAGGCTGGTTCTGAGACTGTGGCAGTGAGACCAAGACCTTTGAGGGTGGCCACCACCCTGCCCATGCCCTGGAAAAACATTCTTTCAGTGACCCGCCCCTTCCTTGCCCTTTTACTTCTCTTTCTAATCTGGAGATCAATTGTCCTGGCACTGCCAATGTCCACACAACAGCAATACCAGTAGGAAAAGGACAAACATAACATGAGTTTACATTTCAGTGTCTTAGGGTCTCTCCCAGCACTATGACAGGGGACAGAGATTGCTCAAGAAAGCATAAGCATCTATTTGGAGGTTCCCAGAGCACCCCTGAAGCACACACAATGCCCCCCTTTGGGACCATGTGTGCCCAGCAGGACTTGGGTTAGTTGGATTATTTTCCTTTTGGTTATTTCCTCTCCAAAAACCCTGCTGGGATAGGACTTATTGAGAGCACAATGTTCCAGGGCTCATAACCAGCCAGTTCTTGTTCCAAGCTGCCGAGGTACCCTGGGGTTGACCTCTTTGGGGCTCCTCCCTGGGCCTCCCAATTCCTCCCCGGCAAGATGAAGGGGGAAGCAGTCATTTGAAAGGAGGCCACCACTGGACCCCCAAATGCCAGATTTCTGTCTCTTTCAAGAAAGGTTATGTGGGTACAGACGGTTTCCCAAACTGTCAGCTGTATCACAGGTGGAACGCCAGCTGCCATCCCAGACAGTCAAGGCCCAAGGCCACCAAAGCTGCCCAGGCCCAACACAGCTGATCGAGGGATGAAATGCGTGACTGCCAACTGCCCTCAGCTTCATTATAAAGACGCCTGGCAAAAATGTCCATTCTTATCATGCATCTGACATCACATCACATCCAGGACCCCATAAGAGGACAAGAAAGGGGAAATTTCAACTCATTTATGGAGTTCCCCATATCTCCCCAACCTTAACTCATGAGTAATCTTCCTTCCACTACATATTGCCTCCGAGACTCTAGGCTTCTGGCTGATGCATGTTCTCTCTGTAGTAAACTTTCTCCCAATTCCTTATTTAATCTGGTGTCTGAATTCTTTCTCTGCTGGTCACGCTGGATAGAGATCTCAATCGAACTCACAGGAACCTGGATTCAATGAATAGAGATCTCAATCGGATCAATCTCTGAGACTTCCTAGCCTTTAGTCACAGGAAATACCAAGCACCCTGAGGAGATGGGGTCTTCAGACACACAGGAGGACCCCCGAGGGTCCTTGAGGATCTGGGTATGTGATTGAGCTTCTGAGGGCAGGACAGAACCTGTGTCTTATGTTAATACTGGAGTGTTTACCCTAGAATTGTCTTTAATGGTGTCTGAAGAAGAAGGCTAGGGATTCCTGTTTGAGCTTGAGGTGGCTTAAAGTTCAGGCCCCTCAGCAAGCAGTGCTATTTGGCTAGAACTTACTATCACTGTGTTATCTTTTATCCATTTTTAGTCTATTTTTGTGGTCATCTCTCTATAGCATTCAACACCAATTCCAATTATCTTCTTCAAAACAAACTTATCCTTTTCATAAACAACCCTAGAAGTTTAAAGAAAAAATATTGGACTCATATTGGTTTCAGAGGTGTACCCAAAATTATGTTTTGGAAGTGAAGCGTCCAAACCTGCTCCTGGCATTTGGAGAGCTTCCATAAGTGGTCTTTAGAAGCAGGCAAGGTCTGCTCACACATCCTAAAATAGGGAACCCACAATCTCTCAAAAGCACGTTCAGCCAATCCTCTCTGGCTTCAGACCTGAGCCAGGTCCCTGTACCTGAGGGAGATGTTTTTAGAGGGAGAGCTTCTATTTGCTCTAGCAAGAAGGTGTATCCTCACGGTGCCTCCCTGCCAATTCTTCCCAGGGTCCTCTCTGACCAGAAACAGGGTCACATATGGAGGCTAATACTTGTGGCAACTGAACGTGAACTTTCTGGAGCAGAGACTCCCTGGCTGACAAGAAGACCCTGGACCCTGAAGACATCACCAGAGGTTCCCAGGACAAAATGTGAGTAGGTGCCAGTCACACAACCCCTCCAGGAAGATAACGATCATAACCGAGTGTGACACGATGACCTGGGCTGAGCAGCCAGTCCCTTCTCCACATAAAAAGGAAGAGGTCTGCCCTTGCCCCTGAGGCTGCGTGGGAGCTGGGCTGTCATCTGTGCAGCCTCGTGCCTGGTCGCAGAGCTGACTGCAGGATCCACACACTCAGAGATGACTTCTGTAAACTTTATTTTTGAAGATAGTCTTGCTGTGTAGCCCAAGTTGGCCACAAACTCTGGCTCCTTCTGCCTTCACTTCACCAGTCCAGATTATAAACTCATAACGCCTTTGGGAGCAGAGGAAGGTTTGTTTGTTTTTGTTTGTTTTAAATTCAGATGGGATCTTATTAGGTAGCTCAAGCTGGGTTCCCACTAGAGATCCTCCTGCATCAGCCTCCCCACAGGTAAATAGGATTATCTGTATGCATCACCACACTTGACTCACATGTCTTTTCAATTAAATGCAATACACCAAAGAAGGGAAAATGTGTGGAGAGTTTTTGGCATCAGCTGTTGATACGATGGCCACAGCCAGTGGCTGTCAGCTGTTACTTGGCCAAACTCAGCTGGACTCATTCCGCCTACTGTTTTCCACTTCCTTCAGTGATGCGTTTGAATCACTTTTTAAAAATAACCGTTGTTTGCTTCATGTTTTGAGACCAGGTTTACTTTTGTAACCCAGGCTGGCCTTGAACACACTATGGAAATGGGAGTTGCCTTCTGCCTCAGCCCCCTGAGTATGGGCTTACAAGCATGAGCCATTGCCCTCGTATGGCTAATTATCTTGATTTTATAGATGTGGAAACTGGCCCAGGGGGGCTCAGAAATATGTTCAAAGTCACACAGCCAAGAACGCTTCAGTGTGAAGGTGATTGGTATATTCAGTCTTGATCTCACTTCAGTGCTAATTTCAAAACCAAGATGAGTTCTGGGAAGAGGCCCCGAGGGCTGGGGGAGGGGACAGGAACCCTGTGGGCTCTCCAGATGAGGGTGCAGCTTAGTTCAGCACCTCGCTGCACTGAACCCACGGTAGGAGCGCGCACCGGTTGACCTAGGCGGGAGAATGGAAGGCGGGGACTTCTTTTGCCGGGCTGTAGTCGTACCCCACGCCTGAGGGGATCGCCAATCGCGCCCTCCACCGCCTCGGCTCCACGTTTGAGCGCGAACCTCGAAGCAAGTGGAACCTACGACGCAATGAAGCCTGAGCTGTATTTTCCTAGCCTGGCTCGGCGTTTCCCAGCTGCATCCTCCAGTGACGCTTACTAACTGCAAGAGAAATCACCGCAAGCAAAGCCCGAATAGGTCCCACCCACTGTCCTGTCCCTGCCCCGCCCCAGGTCCGGCCCCTCCGTTCGGCCCCGCCCCGGCGAGCTCCCGCCACTGTCACCTCCAGCCCGGGCGGGGCCCCGCCCGAACGGCGCTTCCATTGGCTGTGGTGGCGAGGCCACTGCCCCTAACCCTGCAGGGGCGGCTTGGGCGATGAATGAAGCGCGAGTGGGCTGCGCGCGAGGGCCAGAGCGCAGGGCGCAGCGCGGCGGCCGGGTTCGCGGGAAGGTGAGTGGTCTGGGACCTGGACTGCATTGGGGACTCGGACCGGGATGGGGACTGGGTCTGGCGCCGCCGCGGGACGCCTCCTGGGTATGCCAGATCCCTGCCTGCTGGAGGCAGGAGCGCGGCAGGTGTTAGCGGAGGCTGGGCTGAAGCCCGGCAGCGTCTGGGCGGCGCGGGGTGCGCTGTCTGACGGGAAGCAGACCCCAGCATCCGTGAGACATCCCAGGGCCCGTCTTGGGGGACAGGGCGGGACCAAGGAGCCGGATGCAGAATTCACCCTTTCTCACTGCCAGCTGCCCAGGAGCGAAGCTGCAGAAAGGGGGGGTGAGCGGGGAGGCAGAGCCGCTGCGCCAGAGCGAGAAGGAAGATGGGAGAGGGCTGGGGCGTAGGACTGAGCGCGGGTTGCCGCTCGGGCTGCAGGGTTAAGGGTCCGCGAGTCTACGCAGGTGCAAGCCCCTGCGGGTCTGGTCAGGAACAGATCCACCTGGGCGCGGTGGCTGTTGTCAGAGGAAAACGTGAAGCAGGAAAGTTGCTCACGAGTGGCGGGCTTTGTCCCTCCGAGGAGCGCGGATGGCCAGGTCCCTGAGGCCCGGCACGTTCACGCAGCTCCCGGGCGCCGCCGGACGCGGGAGTACGCCTACCAGGGTTCGGGCCGCCCTGGTGCCTGGTTGGCAAAGCTTGGCTCCAGAGCTGGTAAACTGGAGACAGGGTTTCTCCTTCACGGGAGAGCTCAGCATCTATCTGCAGGTGTGCGGAAGTGTGAGATGGAGGCACACAGTCGCATCCTGCTGGGCCCCCAGGCGCGGTGGCCTGAGTTTAGCGTGATGAGGCGTTCTGGCCTCCCAATACATAGCCATGGGGTTTTTCTGACCAGAGGCGCTGAAGCCGCGATGGTTTATTCGTGATGGAACCAGCTTTCCATCCCTACGTCAGGGCAGCATTCCCCCCCCCCCCCCCGGTTTAGTAAACCAAGGCAGCTGTCTAGTCAACTGCTGTTAGGCAGCCTAGGGCAGGTGGAGTCAAGGGAGAGAACACCGGGGGCTTAGCCGAATTATTTATAAGTCGTAGCTGTGGTAATGGGGACAGGAGGAGCTGTTTGCTGAGCCTGGCATTTGCTGGCTTGAGAGGGTTTTGGACAAGAGCAGTTCCAGGCAGCATTTGTAAAGTACCCTGGCACCGAGGAGCAGGCTGAGGCACCAGGACATTTGGAGTGCCTAGAATTGACCCAGGGGAGGCTGGAGGTTTGTATGCTTTGTCGTTCAGTCTTTTCTCAAGAGAGGAAAGTCAGGACAGAGTCAGCAGTTACCAAGACAAGACTATAGCAGTGACCGAAGGCTGTCCATGCGCTGCGAAGAGGCGCAAGACCAAGGGTTTCTTGGTTGGGTCGATCTTATCTTGCCTGCCCACTAGGAAAGGCCAACAGGTACTGCCTGGAAAATTCTTCCTGGATGATCTAACTCTGGCTCATTGGGTGTGGTCCCTGAAGCAGGTGATGGACAAGTCCCAACCAGAACCTTCCTTAATACTGCAGAGGGACCAGGCAGGCAAGAAGAAGGCTGGGCAAAGAGAGGGGCAGGGCAGGCAGGATAAAGACCTTGTGAATGGGCCCAGGAGGAGAGCTACTGATGTCCAGTAACTGCTCAGCCCCTGGATGAGGAGCTCTCTGCAGCAGGTTGGACTCTATGCCTGCCTTCCGGACACTCAGGTTTTCAGTTTACTGATGCTGAAGCTTGAGACCTGGTGCTGTAACTGAGTCCTCTCTATTACAGGGTGCTGTTACTGAGTCCTCTCTCTATTACAGAAGTCTTCTGACTGAGCCTAATTCCCAGGTGGGTGCTGCTGTATGAATTCATACTATCTCCCAGGCTGGAACAGGCTGAGTTCCCAAACTTTCCCAAGTAGGTTCATTGCAGGATGAAACCTTTGAGACATAGAAGGGTCAGTGCTGACTCTGGTGCCCTTGGAATGCTGCTGTACAGAGATTGGGTACTTCCTGATCCCCATGACCACTGGAAAAGACCATGGGTTAATCCTTGGAACCTCACCTCCAACCTTGTTCTGGGATTCTGGTGAAAGTCTGACCTTACTTTGGTCTTGATGAGCAAGAGGGACAGGGAGGCCACAACCCTTGTTCTCAGCTACTGTGAGTAATTGGACAGGCCCTTGGGGATTTTGTCCCATGTGTCAGTGGCCAGAGTTCTGCCTGACCAGTAGAGCCTGGAAGCTTTGCTGGTGGGGAATGGAGGAACTGGGCCAGCATGCTGGACCTGGGTTGTATCCTCTTGTGGGTCACTGCAGAGGCAGCAGCTGGCCCAGAGTAGTCTGGGTTCTTTGTTGCCTCTGCCTCCCTTTGATCATCCCTCTAACTGGCTGCTCTAGGATGGAGCACTCCTTTTTTTTTTTTTTTTTCCTGTGGACAGGCATCATGACATCATTCTTGGTTGCCTTTAATCCCAGGACTCAGGAGGTAGGGACAGCTAGAACTCTGTGAGTTCAAAGCCAGCCTGGTCTACATAGTGAGCTCCAGGACAGCCAGCTAGGCAGGAAGACCTTGTCTTGAAAAAACAAACAAAAAAGAATTCAAATTCTGGGCCACAGCTGTAGATGAGGGTGGTGTTTTCTCAAACCACTTGCCTTTTAGAAAGCACTAACTTGTAGCTCAGAACCCGGGGGCCATGGATAGGGTGAGGTTTGCTGCCATTGTCTGGGAGCTGAGTGACCTCTAATATGCCCTTTCTTCTTCCCCACCCACGCGCTATCCAACTCCCTTTCATATGTTCAGGATTTGCCTTGCAACTTCTAAACCTTCAAGCTTTGAAGGCATGTATCTGATGTTGCCCCCTCAGACCCACATAGGATTGTCTGAGCATGGTCCTCTCCACCCCACCCATACCTACTTGGCACCCTTGAATTTTGTACTTGAGTACCTCTGACCAGGACACTCTGCAAGTATATACACACCGTAAGAGGCCACCTGGAGGCATTGGCCTGGCTATGCCAGGCAGGTAGGTCTCTTATCTAGCTAGAGCTGCCTCCCTCTGAACCTGAAATCATGAAGGTTGTCACCAGAATCATTCACTGCCCCCGAGAATGTAGAAGAGCTGTGAGAACGATGATCACATGGTTCCCCATTGCAGGAACCATCACACCAACAGTAAAGAATGAGCAGGGACAGAGCAAGCTACAGGTTGAGGTTACTGATCCCAGAGCTGCAGGTCTGTTCCCCATGAGCCCCTGTGGCAGCTGGGCCCATTTATGTAGAGGGCTGAGTCCTTCATCTCAGTACCACAGTGCAAGAGGGAAACCAAAGACCAGAGGGGCCTGTGACAGCATCTACCTGGCCCCTGCTTCTGCAACATGCCTTGACCGGCAAGGTTTCCATTGTCTTTTGGAGCATGGTGCATGGCAGAACCCTCCACTTGCTCCTTGATCCCCAGATACAGAGAGGATGGGAGCAAAGCTTCCTAGGTTGAGACAGCAGACCTTCTGTGTGGGACATGTCCTTCTGGTGCTAGCCCTGGTGTCCCTTACACAAGTTCCCTGATAATTAGTCTATGGCAACTTCTGGGCAAAGCTGCTGGTTTCCTGTGCGTTCACCTGCACGTGGCTTCAGGTGTGCAAACTGAGGTGCTTTGGTGGCCGGCCCATATGCTGTGCCCCTTGCCTGAGCCTCATCCTGAAAAAACTGAAAACACACTCCTCTTGTCTGTATGAGGGGATAGCCAGGAGAAATTAGGAGGCAGAGAAGAGTCCCAGGCTCACAAGGGTAGCTGCTTGCCAGGGTGAGGTATCGGCAGGGAAGTCAGGAGACACGGGCTTGGTTTGCTGGTGGCCCCAGAGCAGTAGGGAGCAGTGAACGGAGAGTTGCCTTTGTCTCCTTTTTCTGGCTGGAGCTGAGGGGCATTGGCGTCGGGGGAGAAGAGAGAAGGGAAGAGGAATGAATCTGGTTTGCTAGATGTCAAGGTCTGAGGAGGTTCTAGGATGTGGGCCTCAAAGCATCTCCGAACAAGGATCTAATCCTGCTAGACATCCAGCTTTAGGACTTTAACATGTCCGGCAGAGACTCAACTGGCAGGGACCTGGTGCAGCATACTGCTCTGAATTCTCTCTTCCAGATTGCAGTGTGAGCTGAGGCCTTGGGGACTGCTCCAGCTGGGAGTTTAGTAAGTGGATGGACAAAGGGAATAAGCAAGCAGAGAGGAGCCTGAGGCCACTCGAACCAGGCCTTTTCTCACAGATTAGGTGTGGCAGGCTGCCTCTGGCCACTGACCTCTCCAAGGAGGTGGCCACAGCTAGATTCTTCTAGAACCAAAAGACCACATCAGCTTGGATGCTGCCCTTGCAGCCCCTAGGACAGCTTGGGGGGGGGTTTGTAAGGGAATCTTGGTCACCCGTGGCCTCCTAAAATAGCCCACATGCATTACCCACGACTGTCACATGCCTGCCCTTCCCACAGTGCTCAGCCTCCAGCTGAGGCCCCAGGGCTTCATCATCCCGGGCTAATCAGCTTGGCCTAATCCCACAGGGCTGTGCTGCTGGGCTGTCTGGGTGGAGCCAGCCTGGTGGGCTGAGACACAGAACAGGGAAGGTTGGCTCCCTAGAGAGTGGGCTACGTGAAAGAGCCATAGCCCTGCTTCTCCCCACCTGAGCAGTAGGGGCTCAGCTGAACCTGCTCAGGCTGAGAAAGATCCTCCGAGCCTGGTGCCGGCTTCTCCCGGCCTCGAAAATTTTTCTTCCCTGCCACACAGCTGCTAGAAGTGAAAGCAGATGCAGGGGCAAGGGCTGGCACACAGGACCACTCCAGTAGTCCCGCCCACTAACGGCTACTTAGTGGTGATGGTGGGAAGAGTCACATGGCTGGAGTCCCAGTGGGAAAAAGAGCTCTGTCCTCAGATAGCTGTCAGGAGTGCAGCACCCAACTAAGCGTGATGGACCTGCTGTCCATATACATTCAGTGGGCATCATTGGGTCATGGACACGAGGATGCTGGATATCCTGTGAAAGGCTCTTCCCTTGTCAGCAACGGATGAGTGAGTCCTAGCTCCATGTGTTTTGCCCCCCTAGAGCTCAGATTCTGCTGAACTGCAGACATACATGGCTTGCAAGGAACTTTTAAGGACTGCTCAGGTGTAGTGGCTGTGGGGTCCTTGTAATGAGGAGTGGGGTGGGTCCCTAACCCTGGTGCCTGGCAGAGGTCCCATCTAGAACAGAGCGGCATTGGTGCCAAAGGAATGGAATGACCTTGAATGAGGCAGGGTTCTCCAGAGGCCAGCCAGTGAGAAATATAAGGGGATTTATTATCAGGACCTGACTCATGAGATTATGAAGGTGGACACGTCCCAAGATCCTGAAGACAGTAAGCTGGCGGGGCCGTACCCCTTGAACTCTATCCTTACACACAACCAGGCTCTCCAGACGGTGGTGCCTATAGACACTATGGCATCTTATCCGGAAACCGCTCACTGACATGCCCGTGGTGACATGTGACAAATGCAAGGATACCGGTAGTCTAGCCAGGCTGACACTGGGGTCTGCTCCAGCCATCCCAGACCCAACTTACTAGTTCCTAGGAAGAAACTTGAAAGGTAGTGCCTGGGCCATACCTTAGCAGCACTGTCCTCCTGACATCAGAATGGCAACTGTGGGTGTGGGTACACAGGCCCAAAGGTTGACATGTGTGCCATGAGATCCTTTTATTGGTGGTGATGGTGGGGTGTATGTTTGTGTTCTTGTTCATGAGTGTGGAGGCCAGAGGATGACCTGAGCTGTTGCAAGAACCATCTATCTTATTTTTTGAGATAGGGACTCTCATTGACTTGGCAAGTAGACTAAGCTGGATATCCAGTAAGCCTCAGAAATATGCCTGTCTCCACCTTCTTGGTGCTGGAATTGTAAGCATGAGCCATGAAATCCAACCTAACAAAACAAAACCAACAATTACAAACACATAAAATGTGTGCTCCAGGCCATGGAACTCAGATGCCAGGCTTGTAAAGCAAACACTTTTAACAACTGAGCCCTGGCCCCATTTTCAAGCATTTATTTTTATTTATATGGTGGTGTGAATATATATATATATATATATATATATATATATATATATATATATATATATATATATATATATGCCTTTTGTGTGTGGAGCCCACAGAGGCCAGAAAAGGGCATTCGATCTTTTGAAGCTGAAGTTATAGGTGGTTATAGGACACCTGTGGGTGCTAGGAACAGAACTCAGGTCCTCTAGAAGAGCAGAGAATGCCCTAACTGCTGAGCCATCTCTACCCCATCTTCTTCGAATAAGAATTTCCATCTTAGGTTGGAGCTTGTGATCCTTCGGCCTCAGTTTCCCCATATGCTGGCATTACTGGTATGTGCTGCATGCCTGGTCAGCTTTGTCGCCCTGCAGTGGAAAGGTAGCAAACGTCAGAAAGTCACTTGGCTAATATTTACAGTAGGATTTCAAGTTGCTCATTTCAGTGCAGAATGTAGATAAGTCTAATTTTAGATTCTGCGTCAAATATTTGTCAGTGTTCGTAGCTCAGGTGAGAGCACGGTGACGCTGGTGCTGTGGAAGAGCCATGCCTAGGGTGCTTCAGTGGTGGCTTTCATTTTCTGCTTCCTTCCGTCTGGTGCTGAGCACAAAACTGCCATCTGAGTCCCATTATGCCCTGTGTGTACCTGGTCTGCCTGTCACCTGTGTAGTCCCCAGTTGCTGTCCAGGGATAGGGTGGAGAGAACACAGTGTGAGAGGCAGGCCTGTATTTAAAGGAAAAACGAACAGCACTTCTGGTGACCTTGAGTCTTTTCCTTCTGTGTGATGTATGGCCATCCTCACCCTCTATCCTGCTTCTCGTGGTCCCTCTCCTGTCCTGTTCCACTGCAGTTTGAGAAAGTGAGTGCTTGCTTCGGGACAGGGGAGATGACTCAGGTAGTGAAGAGCCTGGTGCCCAAACAGGAGGACCTGAGCCGGATCCCCACTGTGGATGTAAAAGGACAGACCTGGTGACACACACCTGTAATCTCAGAGTAAGGGGAGCAGGCACGCAAAGATCTCCAGGACGTGTTAGGCGACTAGTCTGGCCAAACCAGTGAGCTCTAGGTGTAGTTAGAAACCCTGTCATAAAAAAAAAAAAAAAAGATATTGTAATTTTAAAAATAGACCGTAATTGAGGAAGACACCCATTGTTGGTCTCTGGCTTCTACATTGAATGTGCATGTGTGTGCGCGTACACACATATATGCAAGCTACTTTGCTGGCTGCATGTCGGGCCGCTATCCTGGCTGCCCAGGGAAGGTGTGACTGTTAACACCACCCCTGTCCCAGGGGCTCTCCTCTGGCACTTTCTCAGGACACCAGCTTATAGAGAAGTGTGGGCTCCGTGAGTAGTACCCCAGGTATGGTTGCCAGCACCACCAGTTACACCAGGAATCTCTACTGTTCACAGCCTCAGAATTACAACCACTGAGGCCTGTCAGTGTCAACAGGCAAAAGTCAGCCTGGGACCTGGCTAGGTGCTGGGTCACAGTGTCCTTCAGAAGATGGCTCCATTGTGCTGTGTGGACTCTGGAACCAGCCACATGATTCGTGGCCAAATTACCGCTGGCTGACCATCAATCATTTCTGCTCAAATGGCGGAAGACAGCTCAGACAGGCAAGGAGAAGCATGCAGGGTGGAGAGCAGGTCAGGGCAACCCAGAGTTGGGCTCACTCCATGTCTCAGCTATGCACACCGCTCAGTGGCCTCCATCCAATACCTGTTTTCAGTGTCTTCAGGTGTTGCCACACCTTCAGGGTATGCTGGAATCCAGTCCCCGGGATCAGGCTTGGTGTGACCCACTGGCAGCAGGGCTGTGGCCAGGAGTAAGACGCATGAGTGAGGGCCATGCTAAGTCAGTGGTGGGCTAAGTGGGAACTGAATGTTCATACAGGGATTTTGGCAGATTAGAGAACAGATAAAGGTTTACTAACAAGAAATTGTATTCATAGGATACACCCAGTGACAAGACACTTTCTCAGCCGCCTCTGCTGCATCTCACCTCCTGTGCTGCCAAAGCCCTCCTCACGAGGCTGGAGATGCCCCAACACGCCATGGGGGACAAGCATCGCCTCTCCCTCCCGAAGCTCCTCCTCACCAGCCCGTCCTCAGGCACAGACAGCGGGTGCGACACTCCACCCAGCAGCAGAGCGTCCCCGGCCTCTCTGCGCACTGCCCACGGACCCCTGGGCTCCTCCAGCCAACCCCTGTTTGAGCCCCAGGTGGAGAAGCGGAGTCCCCAGACAGCCCGTGAGGTGCAGTACGTGTCTTCGGGGCCACAGAACACACGGTGTGGCTGGCAAGCCTTCACTCCTGAGTGCCTGCAGGTCTTCAACACCCCCAAGGGCTTCCTGTTTTTCCTGTGTGCAGCCTCCTTCCTTCAGGGCATGACAGTGAATGGCTTTATCAATACTGTCATCACCTCCATTGAGCGTCGCTTCAATCTGCACAGCTACCAGAGTGGGCTCATCGCCAGCTCCTATGACATTGCTGCCTGCCTTTGCCTCACCTTTGTCAGCTACTTCGGGGGCAATGGGCACAAGCCACGCTGGTTGGGCTGGGGCGTGCTGGTCCTGGGAATTGGTTCCCTGGTGTTTGCACTACCCCATTTCACTGCCGGCCACTATGAGGTAGAGATGGATGATGGGGTGGGGACAGGGACATGCCTGGCCAATCGCAGTCACGTGGAGTGTAAGGACAGTACTTCAGGCCTGTCCAGCTACCGGCTGATCTTCATGCTGGGCCAGCTCCTACATGGCATGGGTGCCACACCCCTCTACACACTGGGTGTCACCTACCTGGATGAGAATGTCAAGTCAAGCTATTCACCCATCTATATTGGTGAGTGAGATTTGCCAAGGAGTCAGGATGGGTAGGCAGAAGGGACCAGCTGGTGACATGGAATGAAGTTGATGCCTTCTGGGAGTCTGGCTAGGTGATCTTTCTGTCCCTCCCTTGGTTATGACCCAGATGCCCCTAACTTGAAGTGGCACAGCCATCAGGGACAAGGGAGTGGATGCCAACTTTTCTAAAAAGCCCCATAGGGACTTCAGGCTAGAAATCTCAGTACATTCCCACTCTAGGTGGCTTAGGACCCCATGTCATCAGGCAGGGTGGCAAGGCTGGGGTGGGGTTAGCTGGCATCATGCCTCTGTGTCGTTTGGAAGGAATCCTGTGCAAAGGTAAGTGGGGAGGAATATAGCCTGGCACCTTGTGTGCCCTGAGTGTCCTCTGCCTGGCCTCACCAGGTGGTAAATATGAGGAAGAATCAGGAATGCTGACTTTGAGTCCCAGCCATAAAACAGTTCACAGCATCTATATCATGGCCTGTGTCCTTCTATGTAACTGCTTGAAATGCTGCTGAGCTCACTGTCTACCCAGTGGCCTCAGGCTTCATACCCTCTCAGCTCCTGCCCTGGTGGGGGGCAGGGGGCAGTAGGGAGTCCAGCAATCATCAATGGAGGGAAAAGGCCCCACTTTTTCCCTCCAGCAGCCTTCATCTCCTGCTTCTCCCACTATGCGTGCTTTTCCATGTTCCTACTGCATAGATGCTACCCGCACCATGCAAAACAAGAGTCATAGCATGTTTGCTTTCCTGTGAGTGCCAGTGATGTCCAAAGTGCACTTAGGGGGACATTTTAAAAGCTGATGTGACTCAGTGTCAGTCCCAGTTGTAGGCTACACAGACGCACTCCAACCTAAGGGGTCTACCTTGGGGCTACAGGCACAGGAACATGGTGGAGGCATCTCTCAGGAGGGCCCACCGAGTGGCGCATGACGGCTGCACACTGTTTGCCTTCTAGCCATCTTTTACACGGCAGCCATCCTTGGACCTGCGGCAGGCTACCTGATTGGAGGAGCCATGCTAAATATTTACACAGAAGTGAGCCAACGGTGAGTAACTGGGCATACCCACCTGCCTGCCTCAGTACCTGAGGTTCTGTGGGCCCTAAGGCTAGTTCTGATATGAACATCAGGGAAAATCTGGCTAGTCTTAGCTACAGGGACTGGGGGGAGGGGTGTAGAGAGACCCAGGTCTGTGGGTGGCTTTGAGGGCATAACCAAGGGAAAGGGGAGATGGGGGGAGGGCATGTAGATTCAAGTTCACAGGATTCTGAAGCCCTGGCCACGTTATCTTCAAAGCTCTTCTCTGTTTCTGTAGAGTGTGTGGTACTAATTTGTAAGTGTAAGTGGGCGAATGAGGTGTGAGGTGGATGGAGGGAGATAGACTGGGGGCTGGGGTGGCCCTTGCTGACGGCTGCCCAGCAAGGCCACCGTGGCGCATGGCCTTGCCCTGTGTCCTACCACAGAAGGGCAGCTCTCGTTGAGTTTTCCTGGTGGCTGTTCTGGGTCTCAGGCACCGCTCCACCTTGGGACTCTCTCTGCAGATGGCGCCGGCGAGGTCTCTAGTGCTCTGCCCTCTCACTTGCCGCCTCTAGCCCTGGGTTGATACTATGGGGTCAAGGGTGCGTGTTCTATGCAGAGCCTGAGGTAGGTCAGGGCTCATGTCCCTGGATCTGGATGTGGTGTGCTCCTTGGGCTCTGGGTTCTGAGTGAATCTGCACATGGGGGTGGGAGCATGATCCCTGGGGAAGCTTCCTGTTTTACCAGAGCAGAGGGTGTTGGCTGTCTCGAGCCCTTCCTCCATCCTTCTGCTCCTTTTCCTGCTGTGCCTCCATCCTTGCTTCCTCTGCATCTTCTTCCCAAGTATGAGATCCCATTGGCCAGTCGCTCCCTCCCCACGACTTGATTTGAGAGAGCCCCCTCTCCTCCTGTGCAGATGGCAGTCGGAGGCCTAATGGTCCCTGTGTCAGTAGCTCAGTGAACTCCAGCTGAGCCCTCTCTCCCCTGAGCTCTGTGGCCCTGAGGATGCCAGCTGGTGTGGGGAGGGATACCAGCTGTTACTTTGAAGCTCCTGTCCCCAATGGGCCTTGCCCCCAAGGTCTCAGTCTGAGGCCCAGTTGCAGCTTCCCTGGATCTAGCAGTCAGGGTCTGAGTGAGGAGCTGCTCTCTCAGGGAACAACCATACCGAGGGCTCCTCCAGTCTGAGGGAGAAGTGAACATGTGGCTGAAGCCCCAAGGGCCTCTGTCGCTCTCTGTGCAGAGATCTTAGGGGAGTGAGCAGACTAGCCCGTGCAGGTGCTGGAAAGGACATGGGTGGCTGATCCAAGGACCACTTTCTCCCAACAGGACGGAGCTGACCACTGACAGCCCACTGTGGGTTGGTGCCTGGTGGATTGGCTTCCTGGGAGCTGGGATTGCTGCATTCCTCATTGCCATCCCCATCCTTGGCTATCCCCGGCAGCTACCAGGTGAGTTCCCTGGCCTGGCACAGAGGTCCCATCCGGGTGGCAGAGTATATCCTTTCCTATCCTACCCCCTTCTCCCTGTCATTCCAACTAATGCAGACTGGAGTCTTTGATCTCAGTCTTCCTACCAAGTGGAGAGCAAAATTGACCCAAGCCAGCCTACTACCCACTTCTACAACAAGTGACCTCCTTCACCTCCATTCCTGCTGGGCTCACATGGCTCTCTGCCCTCATAGCTGCAATTATGTCACCTGACAACTTCACCATCAGGCATAACACATTCCCAGGGCCCAAAGGGTGGGAAAGTTGGGGAGGGAGGTGATCTCCGTGAGGTATGTGACATCCTCTGAAAGCTGAAGCTGTCTCCTGACTCTATCCCTCCAGGCTCCCAGCGCTACGTCATTATGAGAGCAGCTGAAACGCAGCAGCTGAAAGACCACAGCCACAGAGCAGTGAGCAATCCGGCTTTTGGCAAGACTGTCAGAGACCTGCCCCTGTAAGGAGTGTGTTATGTGTTGTTTTTGCGTGTGTGTTATGTTGTGTGTGTGTGTTGTGTTGTGTTGTATGTGTGGTGTGTGTGTGTGTGTGTGGTGTATATGAGTGCGTTATCTGTGTGATGTGTTGTATATGTGTGCTGTGTGTATGTGTGTGTTGTGTTGTGTCGTGTATTGTGGGCCCCAGGTCCCACATGTGGCCAGTGTACCATCCATACCATCCACAGCCTCTTAACCCCCTTTTGACCCACCAAGCACCCTTAGCTGTGGGTAGCAGAAGCTCCTGGATAAAGGCACAGGCCCTGGTTGAGGCCAGAAGCACTGTGGGAGCCCCCCGCCCCAAAGTGAATGTCTTCCCAGAATTATGCCTACCTGTGTACCTACAGGCCCGGAGCCCCTACCAAGGGAGCCCCTCGGCAGTGTAGGCCACTCTTGTCTTTTCATTGGCTATCCCTGTGCATTTGCTATCAGAAGCTTCAAGGAGGTACTATTCTGGACTATCCACACGACAGAGAATGCCAGGAGTAGGGGCCTCTTCTAGCGCTTGCCTCCCTCACTGACCATGCCCCTCCTCTAGGGTGGTCCTTTTCTGTGCTTACTGTCTTCACTCCATCCACTCTCTGTCTGTCTGTCTGTCCTGGCTCTAAGACCCCAGTAGCTCAGAGACTGTCCCTTGGTTCATAAGGACAGCAGGGCCAAAACAGACTATGGAAATCTCAGTTTTGTAAGGAAGAGCTCCTAGAATCCCTGGGACCTACCTACTGTCTCTTCCTTACAAAACTGAGATTTCCTTTGACCTAGGCAAGCCAGGCCTTAGGCCACATTACAACCCCATCACATGTCCTGATCTTATGAATGACCACTTGGGAGTAGAGGGCTGATATGGGTTTGACTGAGTTCCACAGTCTATCCTTCACACAGACAGCCCAGAATAAAGCTAGGCTGGTGAAAACGGAAATGCAAGATCTCACAACTGTGAGCTCTTGGGGCTCTGTGTCTCACAACTGCTCACCTAGGAGAGCTAGGAAGCTGCCTAAGAAGGATGAGTCCCAGGCGTGACTGAACTGGCTGAGGGCCTACAAGCCATGTATAGTTGTTGGCCTTAAAGTTGGTCTTTCCTAACCCCAACAGTGGAGCTGTCCAGCGTTAAGCCATCTGAGGCAACATAGCATGGCATGAGCTTTGCCCAGCTGGGGAACCGGGGCCTCTTACTGTGCATTATACAGTAAGGGGTTCATGCCCATGGTTAGTGTCTGCAGCCAGGTACTGGAACTAAACAAGGCCAGGAATGTGTGCCTCCATTCTGATCATGGAACTCACGATGGCTCTCAATGCAAACTCAAGAATCTCAGCCAACCAGCCTACAGTGGGAATTAGATACCGTGTGTAACATGCTCCACGTGTCAGAGCCACCCTGTCCTCAACAACCATAGCCTGAGGCTAAGTAGGTCTAGGCAATGCAACAGGAACGGAGCAGCCTGTGCACGGCTATCCCGAAACAGATATATCCACAGAGCCAGCAGGAGAGGGGCTGAGAGGGGCCTGTACTCTGAGCCTGTAGGTCCCTGTTAGGGTCAGGGTTCCTCCATGCCTGCCTTCTTTATCAGAACATGAAGCTGAGCAATTGGCTGGAATGACTTTTCCACCCTCAGGAAGTAAAAGTTAAAAGAGTTGAGTGTGCCCTCCCTGCGAAGGGAGCCTGTGAGTATCTCCCTGGGACCAGTCTGACCGCTCTGTACTCTACTCTGTGTCCAGGAAGCAGTGGGTTCTTGCCAGTGCACGGCCCCCTCTCGGAGCCTGCTGACGGCAGGGCTGTGAGCTGATCCTTGTTTCTCTTCAGAGCATGGCGTAGTTTGGCCCATCTCCTTCCCCATACAGAGCTCAAGTGTGAAGCTATGTGGAGCTGCTTTGGCTGATGCTCAGGACTGCCACCTCCTAAGTCACTCCAATAGAGTGGCTCTCATGGGGGGAGGGAGCAGGCAGCAGCTCACCCAGCCTTGATAAGCTGAAGGTGCAGAATGGACACAGTGCAGCATATGAGCAGTACTGTCACACCCTGGGAGCCAGTCCTCTTCCCAGACTTCTAGATGCAGCTTTAATGTGCGGAAGCCAGGGTAGCTCCTGCACCATGAACCGATTTCAAGGCACGCCCTGGCCCTGTATGACCTGTGACAGAGATAGGTGGCTATGGAACAGTGACCAGCTGTGTCCCCTAAGCTTAAGGTGATGGCTATCATAGAGGTTCCTGGTCCAAGCTCTGCTACCGAGGGCTCGGTGATATCTCATATTCAACCCCATAGTCAGCACACAGCCCTCACCCCAGGGAAGCCGGAGCCTGACTCCCAGCTAGCAGGTAGGCGGTGCCTTTAGAATTGCTGCTCAGACAGGTGTGCTGCCTTGGCCAGCGTCTGTGCTGCCACACCTGGCTACTCTGCCTTGTGGCCCTGGGAAGGCAAGTCGCCTTCTCACCTTGTGGCTGAGGGTGCGGCTGGTGGCTTTTACATCCCAGACAGGATGGCAGATGGAGAGGAAGAGCCAGGTGAGGGAACTGAGGGAATGGCAGAGCTGGGGCCTTGGAGTCTCAGGACTCCAGGCCAAAGTCACCATGGGCTTAGCAGACCATATTTGACTATTACCACTCCTACAACCACTGTCCCCTAAGTTCAGGCCAAGAGAAGGGGAGCAAGCCAGACCTACTCAGATTCCCTGAAGGCCCGTTTCCAAACCAAGAAGATGCCTGCTCCTTTTCCCCATTGCTTGTGGTTGGGACCCTGTACCTCTCGTGGTGACTCCTACCCCTTCTAGATCCCTATAACTGGGTGACTTCTTACCCCTTGGATACCCCTGACCCTTGGTGGGCCAATCTTTTGATGAGCCCCATCCCATTAGAGACCTCAGCCCTTAGTGAATCCTACTTCCCTAAAGACCCCTATCCCTTTGATTACCTAGCTTCTTGGTGACCTCCACCTCTCGGTAGCCCTCTTCCTAGGCCTGTCCAGCCCTGAACTTGGTGGTCACCATCTCTCTAACCCTTTCTCAGAGCCTCTGCTAGATCGTCACAATGGCGAGGTGTGATGGCTATCTTCATCCCTTGGGTCTGTCCATGTCCCCACACTGAAACTAGAAATCAGTCACAGCGGGGACCCAGTCTCTGTAGCTGGTTATAGCAGCTTTGCGAACAGGTGTACCAAGGACTCATTACCTACCAAGGCCAGACTTTCATACCCCCCCCCCCGTCTCTGATATACATGTGGGTACCACTTCACTTCTCAAAGCCAGGCCCCTTATGTGTGGATAGCCTCAGTAATGGCAGGTTCCTTGCATGCATTGGCCCATTCTGACCCTCTGTCATTTTCCGTTCTCTATTCCCCTTTCACCCAGCTCCATCTGGCTCCTCCTAAGGAACCCCACATTCGTCCTGCTCTGCCTGGCAGGAGCTACTGAAGCCACGCTCATTGCTGGCATGTCCACATTCGGTCCCAAGTTCTTCGAGGCCCAGTTCAGCTTGAGTGCCTCAGAGGCTGCCACTTTGTTCGGTAAGGAGACCCTGAGCATGGGAGTGCTCTGCATCAAAGGCTCTGATGCCTTCAGACACCAAGTGGATGGTTCTCTAAGAGGGAGGGTAGGCCACTTTACCCACCATTCATGACACAAAGGGTTTGGGCCTGGCTATCTCAGTGAGCCATTCAGCTGGTGCCCCAGAGTCTTGGCGGGGGGGAGGGTCTAAGTTTGAGTCTCTGTACCTGCCTGACAGAACTGTGTGGTAGGCTGGCCTGGCAGGGACCATCTAGAGCCCTTACTTTACCAGCCCACAGTCTCCCTATGCTGAGGACAGGGCCATAGCTTTGCTGATCATACCTTTGGCTGGAGATGCCCTATGTGCTGGTCAGTGCCGGGCTCAGCCTAGGGTATTGGCCAGTGTAGAAAGAAGCCACCAAATGCAGCCCACCCTGTAGGTCTCATTGTCTGGGTCGTGAGAGGGAGTCACATTGGTGACCCCATTCTCCACAGACACATCCTTACCTGGCCAGATGCCCACACCTGATGGCTCCCTCTCATTCTTAGCACTTTCTTGTGCTGACACCCCCGTCCCTTGTACGCCCACGATACACCCGAATCACTGAGCTCTGGGCTTCCAGGTACCCTGCGTGGTCTGAGAACCCACCCTACTCCCACAGCTATCCCTGAGCAGCCACGGGCAGGGGTTATTCTCCCACTCCTCAGTGTCCACAGTAATCATGCAGAAAGGACAGGGCTAGGGTTTGGAGCCCTCAACTGAGTCCCTTCCTCAGGATACCTGGTGGTGCCAGCGGGCGGTGGCGGCACACTCCTGGGTGGCTTCCTGGTGAACAGGTTCAAGCTGCGTGGCTCCGGGATCATCAGGTTCTGTCTGTTCTGCACCTTGATCAGCCTGCTGGTCTTCTTGGTCTTCCTCACTCACTGCCCCAACGTGCCCATGGCAGGTGTGACCACTGGTTATGTTGGGAGGTAAGCCTGGCAGAGGCCCCCACCCGTGGGGGTCCTGCGTTCCTGAGGGGGGGGGGCTGGCACAGGTGGGGAAGCGTCGGTTATGGCAACGTACGGGCAGCGTCATGCCATCGACGGCCGTTTCCATAGCCTCCTGCCTGAAGGCCACATGGATCTGAAGGCGGCTTGCAACGCCCTCTACTGCTGCCAGCCAGAGCACTACAGCCCCCTGTGCGGCTCCGATGGCACCATGTACTACTCTCCCTGCTACGCAGGCTGCCCTGAGGGTGCTGGGACAGACCTGGGTGGCCAGAAGGTGAGTGTGGTCACTGCCCACTGCCCTGCTCTGGTCGGGACCCTGGGAAGCTTCCGCCTTTGTGTGATCAGCACTGTTGTTGGGCTTCCCAGGTATACCAAGGCTGTAGCTGTGTCCTTGAGGTTCCCTCTGGCTTGGGCAATGCCACCGCAGGGAAGTGCGCTTCCACCTGTCAGAGAAAGCCCCTCCTTCTGGTTCTGGTGTTCCTTGTAATTGTCTTTACATTCCTCAGCAGCATTCCCGCCCTGACGGCTACTCTACGGTAAGAGGCTCTCACCACAGTTTTCTCTTGCAGTACCAGCAGGTGGCGCTCTAGAGATGCTGCTGGGCCCTGGGGTAGCAGCTGGTCCAGGAATTGGGCTTCGTTTTAGTGGCATTGGAGTTGAATGTCTCCGGTCCCCAATGAGGTGCTTGGCACCTAGGGAGGTGGTGATATGGCCTGGAACTTGGCACTCTTGCTGGTGTAGGGTTATGAGGTGCCCAGCCAAGCTTCCATGGGCTCTGACGTCGCAATTCCCATTGCAGGTGTGTCTGTGATCGGCAAAGGTCCTTTGCCCTGGGGATCCAGTGGATCGTCGTGAGAACGCTAGGTACTGTGTGGGCTGAGGAAGCCGTGTACATATATGCAGTGTGTTCATGGGAAAGGAACCTAGAGGTGTCCCATCACTGGGAAGGGCCTTTTCCGGAACTGCCCACTAGAGGGACCCATTGTCATTTATTAACCCAGTAGGTTTCTTTGCCTCAACCCAAGACCCCTGAGAAACCACGGCACTCCTTGCCCAATGCCAATTCTTCAGAAAAAGGAGCTAAGTCCCCCCTTTGCCCCTAAGAACACAAATGAGCAGTATGGCCTTAGGATCCACCCTTTCTTCCCTTGTCAGGGTTCTAAACAAACTCTGTCCTTTGGCAGGCAGTATTCCAGGTCCCATTGCCTTTGGCTGGGTGATTGACAAGGCCTGCCTGGTGTGGCAGAACCAGTGTGGCCACCAGGGCTCCTGCTTTGTGTACCAGAACGCAACCATGAGTCGCTACATGCTCATTGCGGGACTCCCTTTCAAGGTGAGATGGCCTGCTGGAGGAGTCGAGTCGGCCTTCGCTTCAGCCACTGTCCCTCTGTCTTTCCCCACCCACTGTTTTCCCACCGGCCTCCTACCTTGACCTCCTACCTTGTCTTCTATGAAGGCACAGCCATAGGGTTAGGGCCTCCCTGAGGTCTCTCCTCACCCCCAGGGAGGCTTTGTTGTTGTTCATATTTTCTAGGGACAGGGGTGGCACGGTTTCTTAGGGGACTCTGTTCAGCTCGTGCCAGGGCCTTCTGCCCTGCCTTGGACCCAGCTTTTAACCAAATGGTAGTTTTCATTCTCTAATTGAAGAACTGGGGTCTCGTGGGAGGGGCAGGGGGATGCTCATCATGCAGGAAGGGTGTGCCTTTGTTCCAGAAAGAGTAGGGCAGAGTCCCCAGGCCGCTGAGGGCCAATGCCTCCTCCTCTCTCCCTAGGTGCTGGGCTTCCTCTTCTTTGTCGCTGCCTACTTTCTATACAAGTCCCCTTCAGGGTCCTCAGATGGCCTGGAGGCCTCCCTGCCCAGCCAGTCCTCAGCCTCTGACAGTCCCACAGAACAGCTCCAGAGCAATGTCTGACCACTGGCCCCTCCACATTTCCTGAGGACTCTTCTTGGAAACCCTGACCCACCCCCCCATCCTCATAGGGCGGCAATGCTGAGGACCCTGCAAAACCTCACACTGCATTCTGGGGCCTCTCACTGTTCAATACTGTGACTGAGCAGCCTCAGAGACACTAAGGAGGAAGAAGCGTCACATAGGAACCAGAAACATTCCCCAAGCCCTGGAGTCTCTAGGGGTCACTACATTTCATAGACTGTCAGCCACCTGGTCCTGACTTCCTGTGCCTACTGAGAAGACCCATGCAGGGCAGCAGTACCCTGGGTGGCATGATCCTGTGGAGCCAGCTATTTGGTGTTTTGCTTGAATCTGCTTTTACTGCCTGTCCTGGAAGCCTGGTGGCCTCTGTGCTGGGCGGGAGCGACTTGAATCATTATGTCTGGACGTATATTTTGCACTGAAAGGCGTTTATGGAATCAATTTTGTACCTGATCGTGCGACTTGTGTCCAAGCAAACTGCAGTGAGGGTGTGATCCCATCTGAGGTGCCACACAGGTTGCGTGAACAATGTGTTTCTATGGTTTTTTTGGTTAAGAGTGTGTACATAATATATTTTAATATTTAAAGCAACAATCCTTGTGTCATGTTTTATTTCTCTGAGCCTATGATTTTGGCAGGTCTGTCTGACCACTTTTCGTGTAGGTTTCCATAGCAATAGGCTGTCCTGGGCACTTCCTACAAAACTGCCAGGGCGCATCCCCACTGCCTTTGTGACCAGAAGCAAGGCAACAATGGTGAAGGCTCTTGCCCCTGGCCCCAAGTAGACAGGCTTTAGCCCAGACCTCTGGACTTCTCCCCCTTTCTGAATGACTCAGGCCCCATCTGTGAACTTTGGGGTTGGGGACGGGGTGGCCAGATACTGCAGTGGTAAGGCATGAGGTGTGTGTGGATGTGTGATCACGGGTACTTTGCAGATACAAGCGTCTGTAGCACGAGGGTCGCGTTGAGCTGTGAGTGCAGACTTGAGAGGCACGCACACACACAGGCACACAAGCACACACAGAGATGGCTCTGCTGGCAACCCAACTCCAGAGGAATGAAGAATTCAGGGCCTCTTCATAGCCACCTCGCAGCCAAGCCCCGCACATCTGCTGAGAAAATGCCAATGTGCCATGTTTGGGATCCCACAAGCCTTCCTGTGTGTTGGGCAGCTGGATAAGAGGTGTAAATTCATGCATGTAATGGTCAGAGGACAACTTCCATTGTCATTGCTTGAGCACTGTCCACCTTGTTCTTTGAAACACTGGCCAGGACTAGGCTGTCTGACCAAGGGATCTGCCTGGCTCTTTTTCCCTAGCACAGGGATTGTCAACGTGTGTGCTGTCATGTCTGGCATTTCACGTGGGTGCTAGGGAGCAACCTCATGCCCTCATGCTTTCACAGCAAGCACATCAGCAAACTGAGCTGTCTCCCTCATTTTGAAAGGCTTGGCACCTCCGCTGTGACCAAGGCCACTCTACTCATCACAAGTGGACATGCAGGTCACAGCACCTAAGGGCTGAAGCCCAGGCTCTCTCAGAGTTCCTGTCTAGGGAAGTGATGCTTCCTTCAGGAAGACACAAGGCACCATGCTATCACACACAGAGAGCCACACAGTCACATGGACAAACAGACACACACAGAGAAGGGGACACCCCACACGCTGGCACTCCACCTCAACCTGCACTGCTATTAGCACTTAAACAGGGTTATGAGCGATGAGGACAGGAAGGCTCTTTGTGTAGGCAGATGCCCAGGTGAGCCGACCTGACTTTCTGCCCTGGAACCTGCTGGGCACCACCAGCTGGGCAGTGGAACGCTTGGGCCTCTGTTGGAAACCTTGTCCTCTGGGCTCACGGCAGCCACTCCCAGGGGTGTGTGACCCTAAAGAGCCTGCTTGGCTTTTCTGTGCCTTGATTTCCTCTTCTGAAGAAGAGGACTCTGTGTGCCCTGCCTCATAATGGCTGGTTGTTGTTCACATCAGCTGCTGCAGTGGGTTCAGACACTTGCCTGGTATTCATGCTGGGGTCCGAACACCTGGCCATACCTCTCACCTGGGTGCCCCACTGAGGAGCTGACCAAGTCCACAGTAGCTTCAGCTTACTGTATCCCTGAATGACTCACTCACTCACTTTGTTGTCTGGGCACTTTGATATCGTCTGTGCATTTTTAGCCGAGACACTGATATTCAGTCAACCTCACCTAGAGAAGAGACTTTACAGAAATTCCATGAGTGGCCCTTTCATGAAACACAAGCTAAGATTTCCCTCCTTGGGGATTTTCTGGTTAACTGTGTGTATTTTTATCTGCCATGATTGGTCACCCTTAGTGTGGGCATCCAGGCACAGAGTGACCTCAACCCAGAAAAGGTTCCTTCTGAGGCCATCGTGGGGGGTGGGGGTGGGAGAAAGAGGAGTCAAGAATCACCAATCCAGAGACAGGAGCCAGGCCCCACAGGTGTCCCAGGTGCCCTCAAGATAACCAAGACTCAAGCCATTCCATCTCTTTGTCCCTCATGGTTTCCTCCTTAAGACAGGGCCCCAGGATCTAGATCCCTTAGGGCACCAAGACCTCAGGGACTCAAGCAATGCAAAGCCCCAGGGTGCTAGCGTCCAGAGAGCATCTGTGGAATACAATGACTCATGTGACCGCTGAAGGTGACTGTGTGCCCTACCTACCCTGCTAGTCATCACACCAAGAGGAAGAAATTCACATACCATGACAGAAAGCTCATGGTCCTGACCCGAAGGGCAGCTTTGAAGATAATCTTTTTTGCTGTCAGGGGGTTCTGGGCATTCTCAGGTTTCCCTTGGTGTCCTCAGAACTCCTATAGTCAAGATCCCCCTGTAATCAGAGAGCCAGTAGGGATAGCAACATCTTGGCTTGCCAAGGCAAAGAGACAAAGTATAGGCGGGGAGCACCCACGTTACTCCCAAGTGGGCTCAGCTGAGGGGGTGTCAGACAGGGCTGCCCTCTGGGGGCGGCGGCTTCCTAAACTCTGCCTCTTTTGAGTTGGCAAGGTTGGGGGCTCATTTCTCACAGCAGATCTTTCTAGGAGACCAGTGCTGTGTCCACGACTGGGCTGTTAAAGCTGTGGTGTTCAGTTGGCTCTTCTCTGGTGTTCACACACCCTGAGTGAGGCACAGTGGCACAGGCACAGAGTGGCAGAAGGCAGCAGCAGTCTGCCCCATACCTGGCTAGTCTCCAGCATCCTTGGGGTCAGCAAGTGAGGGCCACATTAACCAGGCTGCCTGTGTGGAGAAGACAATCCCAGGCCTGGGTGGCACTGATGGGAGCCCACAACATCCTCTTGGTCTTCTGTGAAGGAAACTTCTGGTAGCTGTGACGAGATATACTAAGCATCGAAGAAGAATGCTTCTGCTCTATGGCCTGGAGCTCTTTTCAAGTACCCAATGCCAGTGAAGAGTCAATGGCTGTTGGTCCGTACGCCTTTTATTCTTATATTCAGCTGAAAACAATCACATAATTGCAGAATTGCTTTAGGCCTCGGACGACACCTCCCCTTTCCTGGTCAGCAGACAGCTGGTAGAATAACTGTCTCTTTAGTTCATAGCTCCGAAGTTGGAAATAAAGGGGTTCCATGCCTCCACAGGGGCTGTAAACTTGGAGAGCTGGGTGCCAGGGGGTGGCATAGCTGGGATCTGCATGCCTGGAGGCCACATGCTTGCCTGTGTATACTATGGCCTAGGCTGTCAGGCCTGCTATGTGCTGGTCCCTTTCCAGCAGGCTGTTCCAGGCCGAACCCTCCCCACACCATGACAAATGCCATTCTCACACCCAGTATCCCATGGCTTCCTTGAATTGGTCCCGGATCCCAGGGCACAAAGCCCTCTGTGTCCCATGCCAACCCAGTGGAGATGGAGAGCATCTGTTAGGCCTCGTCCCCTTCCTGAGCTGGCCAGTCCCTGCTCCCTCAGCAGAGGCCTGGCCTGGAACATACCACTTATGGAGTAGCTGGGCCTGTTGCTCTCCCGAAGACTCCACTCCATGGAGTTGGAAGCTTGTACATCACCTTTCTGAGAAGTTGCTCGTGCACATATTCTAGACTATCTGACTCAGAGTCTGGAAACCTATGTCCTTCAAAAAAAAACCTACCCCATGGTACCCAGGTCCTTGGAGAAGCACTGACCCCCAGAGACCTCTGAGCAGGTGTGGCAAAGGTCATTATGGTTTAAGAGGGACAGGAGGGTGCAAGACCTCACTACCCTCCCAGAACCACCACAACCCAAGACCTTGCTAAGGCCCTGCGGTGTCCACATGTATTTAGGGTGGACCACACCCTCGCTGAAACAGTTGATGACATGTATTGTACTGGCATGGGTGCAATCTGAGAGGCCCTCAAAGGCCCACTGTGACTGCTGGAAGGTGCTCAGGTCACTGATGGCATCAGGCTGTGCCCCTGTAACCCTTTCCGGCTTGGTGAGAGGGTTGCTGCAGAAGAAGCATGCTACCCACAGCTCTGCTTCCTGGAGGAGTAAGCAGTAGAGCCACTGGCTCCTCTCTCATCCCCAACTGCTGTCCATGAGGCTACCTTCACCAGAACCTGAATGTCTAGACTGTGAGCTAATGAACCTTTGGTATTTCATTATAGTGATGAAAAGATGTCTGGTTCCAAACTAAACAGGAAGGTACAGAAGGACTCCAGTAATGGCTGCAGCAATGACCTTATGCAAACCTTGAAGACGGGATGTTTTGCATATATATGAGACAACACCTTCTGCCTCTGTCACATCAGCCTGAGAGGGCATGCAACCACAGGATCCTAGGACCTTGTCATGCCTAAGTGACACAACAAACAGAATCTGAAATGATAGGCCGAAGCCAAGCCAGATATTAAAAGCTCAGAACATCGAAATGAGCTAACAGAATATCACACAACTACCGGCTCTGCAGTCTTAGCCAGTCCTGCTGTGGATAAGCCTGCCGCACATCAGCCTGAGAGGCCATCTGGCGAGAGGGAGCTGAGGCAGGCAGAGGGTTAGGGAGGAGGCGGATACTGCAGGCACTCCAAGCAACGGAGAGTGAAGGTGAGGAACACCAGGGACATGGAGGCCACCCGATGATCAGGCAAACCTCGAGGCTGTGAAAATAAGTCCAGCTTTCTGCCCCACCTCCATGGCTATGACAGGGAGTGTCCAGGAGGAGAACAGCGCTCTACCACCCAGGCTCAGCCACAGCCGGAGGAAGCTGTCTAAGACATCAGGTCACGACTGACACTGGCCGAGGTGACCACCAAGCCTGGTGTGAACATCTGCCCTTGTCCTTCTAGTCACACCCAGGCCATCCAGAATCACTCTGCTCTGGCCATACACACACAGGCATGTACACATATGCCCACAGGAGTATGTACACGCATGTGTCCAGGCACACAGATGCAGAGCTGTGTGCTTACAACTAAACATACACACATCCGTATGCATATACCAGTAGGCATGTACTTATGCAAAGGCCCTGTCCCCTGCCCCAGGGGCCTTTGCATAAGTACTTCCAACTCCTCCAAGACACCTCTCATCGACTCTGTCAATCTGTGGTTGTTCTGGGAACAATTGCCACTTACTTCTTATTGTTCTGACTCCTCCGGCTATGCCTGACCACCTGGACTTTCTCTGAAGTGACACCTTCTATAGAATACACAGTGACTTTGCATCCACAACTAGAATGGCTGAAGCCTTTTCTCATCTACAACAGTGCCTAGCATACAGCAGGTGCTCAATGAGTGTTTACTGTACTAGATGTTGTATGGGACCAGGAGCCATCAGCTAATGCCACAGCCATGGTCAGGAATACAGAGGAACTGTTGGCAAGCAGGGGCTGGCCACCCCAACAGTCTCACACACAGATCTGAGGGCATGTAACCACAGCCTGCTCCATCCTCAGATCTTGTCATCCTAGAACCACTAGGTGGCCCTTGGTGGGTGGAAGCTGGAAGTCCCCAAAGGTCATGTATGAGTCAGGCAGGAGAGTATTTCAGGCCCTAGGAGCTCTCTATGCACGCTCTGTGAGGATCCAAGATAAGCGGAGCACGACCCCAAGAGATGATCAATTGTGCCAGGATTGACTTTAATCAGCAACACATTAGAGGGGTTCATGTGATAACAGTTTAATGACTGTTACAGAGATAATCTATTTTATTCTCAGCTGGTTCCCGTGGTAATTACATTTCTGTTGTGTTTGATTCATAACTTGATCATTTATTCCAAGTTGTGTTGGCCTTGGACCTCGGGCTCTTGGGAACTTCTTCAGAAGGAGCCCAGAATGACTGCTTCCTCCTATGCCTAGGCCAGTAAGGCATCCTCCTCATGTCTGTCTCTGCATCTGCCTCTGTCTCTCCCTCTCTCCCTCCTTCCCCCCTGCTTCCCTCTCTCCTCTCTCTCTCCCCTTCCCTTCTCCTCTGTCATGGTGGTGGTTGAGGTTGGCAGTCCCAGATCAGGGCACATCCTCTCCTATGGTGGAGTGCTTCCTGAACACACTGTACTCTCTAATCATGCTAGGGCCTCATAGGCTCTTTTACTCATGCCTCAGTTTCCCTACTTCCAGGAGAGGGTGTTTCACTGGGGTAGAAGACAGAGGCCTCCTTTCTAATGAATGCAGAGTTTATTAAGTAACTAGAGACACCCCCATCTTTGTTGGTCAGAGAAAGATGGCACAGCAAGTGGTGAGCCTGTGCTGGCCACACATGGTAACAGGTGATGCCCGGCCAGGGATGTAGCCTCCGTCTTCCCAAATACTCTGTTTACTGCTCTAGTATCTTCAAGGCTTGGCACCAACCTCTTCAAGCAGATTGAGAGTGACCTGCTTCTAACTAAATTAGCTAGCCACCCTCATGCCCCTTCAAGATAGTCTCAGGCACTCCAGCTTGTCACTGAAGCCAAGGCCTCTGACTACACTTCCCATCTTGTCCCCAGATCCACCCCCATCATTTAATTCCACAAGAGCGGTTGAGGAGCCCTTGGTGATTAACAGCCCAACTGCTGGGCAATTACCACACCTGGAAGTCACTAATTAGGAGCTTGATTAGTCCCAGGCCCCTTTATCACTCCATGACCAAGTGAATGTGGATTGTATCTCAACACAAGAACAAATGCTGTTGATTTCTCACTCTCCCCAGCTTACAGGCCCCTCTGTAAGCTCCTGCAGAGGGTCCAGGGAACAAATAGTGACAGGTAGGCTAGGGGCAGCCATGATCTTTATATAAACCAGGACCTGTCAGAACAAGGGTGAGAGGATGAGAGGACAGGGTGAGAGGAATATCTGAGAGGGGAGGGCAAGGGGCCGGCAGGGGGAGTTGCAGATGGTGACTGGAAGTGGATGAGCAGGGACAGTGTGTGGCAGGCCGTGCAGCTGGAACTCTGGGACAGCCCAGTGCGACCTCCATTGCTCCTTGTCACTTGTCTGTGGCAGGTTGTTTACTTGTTTTGTCTTGATTGCCCTTAGGAAAGAAGAGAATGGGTTTAGGAAAATGGACCACACAGCCGGTGTCTTGCAAATACTTCTCCCCTAATTAGATTTTGACCAGGGACATGATAAATGCTCAGAACACACTGCCATATAGGCTCTGCTCTGGAAGAAGCACCCAGGTCCCTGCTATGACTTGGAGGTGAGGCCTTCATTCACACTAGCTCTGGGTCACCTAGGAGGGGCATCTCCAGACTTCCAAGAGTTAGAGCTGACCCCTCTCCACCCTTCCCTCTTTCTCCTTGCCCTCTTCTGCCTTCACTCCCTATTCCTCCTCTCCTTCCTCTCCCTCCCATCACCTCCCTTCTTTCCCTCTAGCCTCTTTTCTTTCCCTTTCTTCTTTCCTTCCTTTCCCCTTCATCTCCTCCCTAGCCCCTCCTCTCCTAATTGCCTCCTCCCTCCTCCCTCTTCCTCTTCTTCTTTCCTTCCCTCTCTGTAGTTATGAAGCCCACAAAAGGGTCCTCTGTCTTCTTCTCCCTCAGGCTGGGTGGCTGGAAAAGTCCTGAGGCCTCTAAGCTAAGGAATTAGGAAGAGAGCTGGGTGAGGGTGTTCTTCCTTCCAGGTGGGTGGTGGTTCCTGAGTCCAGAGCCTCACTGGGTGGCTGGGTGATCTTGGCTCCCACATCTGGGTAGAGTTAGCTCTGTCCTCAGGCAAAGCCGCCCACAGACTCTTTCTGAGAAAAATGAGCTTTGCATCTCTATAAATCTCCCGCACCCCTGTGCGCAGCTTCCTGGCCAGGATGACAGGTGATGACTAAATAGCTATTCACAAGACATTATCTCCAAGCACCAGCTCAAATGAGGCTTTTCTCCGCGCACAGCTGAGACAGGCGCGTCCCTCTGTTTACCGAGGACAGCGGGGCGACTGTGGAGAGGCGTGCAGTCTATTACTCCATTAATGCCACAGTTGTGACTGAACGTCACGTTGTATAGCTCTGGAATGACGAAAACTCAGCCATGCTGAAAGGCACGGAGGGGGAAACGGGGAGGAAGGGGAGAGAGTCTGGTAAGGAGAGCGAGGCACGCAGAGTGGAGGACCCCCTGGACAAAAGAGACGCCCCTCCACCCACTCCCTCCGCTGAGGAGCCTTTGTCACACAGTTTCCCTTGCCCTGAGCTAGGCAGGGATGAGAGCGGAAGCGGCACCCAGGGGCTTTTCTTTGCCATCATACCCACAGCCCCCAACCCAGTGGATCCCAGCCTGTGGGTTGCAGGAGCCATGGCCACACGGACGCACCTCGCACACGTGGAACTCTCATTGCTAGGAAGGGGGCTTCAGGATTTGGACTGGCTGAGTGCCTGGTTATCAGGAAGAGGACTCATTTTGTGAGACACTCAGTAAATCCTTCAAAGAAGCCACATTGGTGCCTATCTCAGCAGGAGCCCACATCAATACTTTAGTCTGGAAAGGCAGATCCATCACGAAAGCCTCTGAAGTTAGCGGTCCAGCCAGGTGTGCTGGTGTGCCTCTGCAATACCAGCACCCAGGCATGGGCAAGAGGTCTGCCAAGTTCCAGCAAAGCTGAATGCAAACCAGGCTTTCTGTCATCCTCCTGATTAAGGTGGGTTGTGCTCTCCGCCTCCTGCCCATTTCCTGGACTTTACACCTTCCTTTGTTAACTAGTCTTCTTCCACTGCATGTGGGTTTGTGTGAAAGCCAGAACTGGAAGAGGCCATCCTAGGACCAATGAAACCCAGGCCCACATGTGGATACCTGCAGATTGCTGGGAGATGGCCCTGTAGCCTCTAGGACTGGGTAAGGGGCCAGTTCCTTTGTGGGACGCTGTTATCTGGTTCCAGGCCCAGTAGGCTGCCCCCATACCATGTGACTATCAAGATGGTGGTCACAGCACCTTTGTCACTCAAGTGACCTATCTCCATCCCACACTCAACCCTTCTGGGACTGATGCTTTTCCAGAAATGTCCTGGTGGCCTCAGGCCCTTTAAGGTGATCTGGAAGGTGGTAGCCATGCATAGGACTTCATGGAGGTTGAGAAAGCAAGAGTGCCATCCTGATACTATCGGGACCTTGGTGAATAGAGAGGATCCTGGCCATGGACACCCCGAAGGCTCCTGTTCTTGCTGCTTAGAGGACAGCAGAGTTTAGGGAGCAGGGGAATGGAAAATTAGGAATGCCATGGCTGAGGATGAACCGGCCTGAAGAAAGCCCTTTGTGAGGACCGGACAGGACATACAGGAAGGAGGACCGAAGCAACATAACCTCTGACTTTACCCCTGTCCCCACTTATCTGGTCTCTGCTCACCCCTGACCTCTCCTCTTCCATGCAGAGGCAGCATCTCACAGCTGATGTGGCTATTGTGCCCTGAGGGACAGCCCTCTAAGGATTCCTAGCAGAACAGGATAGAGTCCTTGGCGGAATTGTTCCTGGGATTAAGCTCTCCCCAGGGCTTTCCTTTCTGTCCCAATGCATTGCCTTAGCTGACCTGTCTGTCCCATGTCTGTCTCAGGGACACACGAGTCTGTAGGCTCTCATAATTCCAAGAAACAAGATCACTCTCCCAACTACCTCCAGGGGAGAAACAGCTTCAGATGGCATGACCCGATGACCTGCTCCCGCCATGTTTAGGGGAGCTGGAATCCCCTCAGGAAAGCAGGGGGACAAAAGAGACCCACAGCCACATTCATCTAATCACACCGATGCACAGAGCCCTGGGCAAAAGCCCCACTCTGCTTCCCTTGTTATCATTTCAGCTTTGCCATTTATTTCACAGCAGAGGGGCTGTGGGGGACATTAACATTCATGTGCTCAGCAGTGAGGCTCCACAGCAGAAGCTCCTCGGTAATGAGAAGGCAACACCCTACCAGCTTCCATTGCAGTGACTGGATGGTTCACAGAACCCGTGGCGGAGAAAACAGTCCCATCAATTTGCTTTGTATTACTGATTGTCCTGTTGGCTTTGATGTGGTAAGTGTCAGGATCACTCACAGAGTCAGATTGGTGCCGTGACCCCAAGAGCCTCTGCCTGCTCGGGTATTTTTCAGCTAACAGGTAACCTCATTGTCCCCTCTCACCACCACTGTGTCCCTCCTGTTTTGTAGGACTGACATTGTCTGACGAAACGGAGAATCTCTCTTCAGTGCACAGGCAGGTTCAGAATGCAGTTCAGTGATAGCCTACCAGGGATGTCACTCGGCACTGTTGAAGGAGACCTGGCTGCAAGTGGTTTCTGGGTCACCAGCCACACTTAGGAAAGCCCCAGAAGAATCCAGCTTTGCAGATTCCGCACTGGGATCTATTGTATGGCTTTTTGGAGGGGAGACACAAATAAATGTTTATTCATCCCAGACAGCGTACTGGCAACATACTGAAGAAACAATTCCACTCAAGACTAGCGTGGTGAATCAGTGCATTTTTCAGGATTTCTTACAGGACCACCTGTGACTGAGGTATCACTGAGAAACCCACAGGCAAGCTGCACCCCAGGAGCTCACTGCACAATTTGTTGTCATCTTCACCCTTTCCAAGGGTCTCCCCTCCCCAGCCACTATTACTGCTTGTATAACCATGGGCCCTGGGGATCTTGTAAACTTCAGGAGCTTCCTGTGTCTTGTAAGTTTTGTTTACTTTGTGAGTATTACATGCCTCCTTCCTCTTTTCAGGGGTTTCACTTTTGGGGAAAATCACTAGACAACAAGTGTGCTCCGGTCCTCAGCACTGTTCAGCAGAATCTTGTTCACAGGTCAGGAAGACAAAAAGCTGGGAGACTGCAGTAGCAGATATAGTCCTTGTTACCACGTGCCTGCAGGATGTCCTCCACAGGCTTACATGCTTGAACACTTGGTCTCTAAGCGGAGAGTACTGTCTGCAGAGCTTGTGGAATCTTTGGGTAGCAGGGCCTATCTGGCAGTAGTCATAAACTACTAGGGTCAGACTTTGAGAGTTCCAGCCCTCCCCTGCTTCTGGTCTCAACTCCACTTTCTGGTTGTTGTCAGGTAAGAGGGTGCTGCTACCATGGGCAGATCTACTCCTGCCACTGTGGTGGGCTGTATCCCCTGAACTGTGAGCCAAAATAAACCCTTCCCCCCTTAAGTTTCTTCTGTCAGATGTTTGGTTGCAGCAGTGAGAAAGGTTAACTAATACAGTCCTCAAAATCCTCTTCAAGTCTGAGCGCACACAGCTACCATGTCAGGTGCCAGTGAGAGGACCAGAGTCTGACCAGCTCAATGAAAAATGGGAGGAGGGCAGGACACATATACCATGGGATTCAGGACTTGGAGCAATGCCAGCAAAGCTCTAGGCTTCTTGCCACCCCAGATCTTCTCTGGACTGCCAGAAATCCACCTAGCAACCAGTGAGAATGACCTGTCCATCAACACAGTGGGAGGAGAATCCCACTTGTCTATCTTGGACAGTTCCTATGAACCTGGACCATTCTTGAGGTGTTTCTGACTGCTTAGCAGAGAAGGATGGAGAGGTCCAGTCCACTGTAGGCCCTGCAGGCCTGGCTATCAGGAACAGAAACCTTGGGACCCCACAAAAGGGGTAGAGTATGTCTTAAAGCAAAGGGACCTCTTCTGGTCTGAGAACAGCTATCAGGGTAGGCAGGGGAGTGCTTCTGGCCTGTGGCCAAGGTTAACAAAGGGTCAGTGGAAGCAGGTTGATAAACAAAAGTAGAATCTGGAAGAGGCTATAGCCTCAGAGACTCCAGATTTATCATGGACCTGAAAAACAGCTCAGAGAGTAAAAGTACCAAACTGCCAAGCCAGACAGCCTGAGTTCAATTCCCCAAATCTCAAATTATGGAAGAAAAGAACCAACCTCTCATGCATTGTGGTGGAGCATGAACACAGGCAGACAGATAAACAAGCTCTCTACCTCAGAACTACATCCCCAGTGCTCCAAGGCTTTTGTAAAAGTAAAATAACACATCATTTCTCTTTGCCATTGTGTTCCTTATAGACAGATGTACATTCAAAACATCATGTTGAGTGAATATGCAGACAGAGGGAGGAAGGGAGGGAGGGAGGGAGGGAAGGAGGGAAGGGAGGGAGGTGAGGGAAAGAAGGTATGCATACAAGGGCTTAGATTCCCGCCATTGTGATGATAATGGTATTTGAGTCTCCCTGGCAAGTCCTTGTGAATGTGTTGGAGGGGAGAGGAGTGATTTCTGCAGGGCATCATAATCTGATTTTGTTTTAACTGCTCATTTATTTGGGAACACAGTTTTCTTAAGCGCACTAATGTTCCTTTTCCCCTCCACGGTGATATTTTTAAGAGCCAGATTGTAGAGCCGTGCAGTGCATTCAGAGATTTCTGAGGGAAACAGGCAGCCGGCACCAGCATCTGCTGCTCCCCTAGAGAAGGAGGGAGGGGACAGCAAAGTTTGACAAACCTGGCTTTTTGGACTGTGTAACTATAGAGGCCCTTGCTCCTGTGGTACTTCCTGGGTCTGCAACCAAGAGGGGTTCATCTTGCCCCTTGGCACTGCAAGTGGCCTCCTGCTCATCCTGCATTGGAAGATGGACAGATGGATAAATGAACAATGGACAAACAGGGAGAATAAGCTCCTGCTGGCTTGAACCACCCAGTTAGAAGGCTTGTCACCAACCACACAAAGATCTCTGTAGGCCTGTTACTAGAGGGGTCTTCTGTGCTGAAATGTCCAGGTTCTTTGTGTCTTAAACAAAGAATTGAGCAAGACACAGAAAAGCAGCAGCAAAGGGATGGATTTATTAAACGTGAAAGCAGAAAGCATACTCCACAGAGTGGAAGCTGCACAAGCAAGCACTTCTGCAGAGCCCCTCACTCATTGCTGGAGCCAGGGGCTTTTGACCGCATAAGGGAAGGAAGTGGGCCCATGAAGGGGTAGACCTTTCTTTGACTAACGTAGGTGATTGACCTCCATGGATGATATCACATTATATTTACTGTGCATAAACCATGGTCCTGTGTTATAACTGTTTTTCTTTTTTTTTTTTTCCTTAGTATATGCAGAAGCCTCACGGGGAATCCCCCACCGGGTTTTACTTTCCGACTGTGGTTGGATTTATTTGTTTGCTGGAGGAAATTAGTACAGTTAAAGGGGCAATCTGACATAGTACAAAAGGAGGTCTTTTTTTGGTATTACTTTATTTATTTGTTTATTTTTATTTATTCTTTGGTTTTTCAAAACAGGGTCTCTTTATATAGCTCTAGACTGTCCTGGAACTCACTCTGTAGACCAGGTTGGCCTTGAGTGCTGGGATTAAAAGCATGTACTGCCTCATGGGGAAGTCTTTTTTAATGACTGGGTTCCAGGATTAACTTTCCTCTGACTCCTAGTCATATTTGTCTGCCCCTTCCTGCCTGCCTCAAGTCCATCCTGATTTATGTGGGACTTTTCACAGCTCCATTCCCATTGTTAGAAATATTTTGAGTCTGTGTGGCTTGGCCACCTTTGACAGGGAATTTGCTAAGATTGCTAGGTTCTTTGATTGGTTTGTTGGTTGGTTTTATGAGACTGCTTATGCTGGCCCTGGACTCATGGCAACCTTTCTGCCTCAAGACTCCCAAGTGCTGGGATTATGGATGAGGGCCACTTTACCCTTCTTCTCGTGTTTTAAACCCATTCAGCAAGGCTGTCAGTCTTCACCATCATAGCCCTGAGAGGGTCTCCCAGGAGCTGGAGAGCAGTTCCTGTTCCTCAGACAGCCTGTGTGTGAGTAAGTAAATGGCTAGGTCATGATCAAAGATAAGAGAAAGGACAGGTTGGTGGGGCCAGCAGGGAAGTGGAAGCAGATTGAACCCTACCTCTCTGCTTGACCCCAGTGAAGCCTGGGGTACAAATTAGAGCTCAGAGCTTATCCCATCTTGAGGGACAGAACTGGACTTTTGACCCATCCCACAAAGGTTAGTCAAGGAACTCAGCCTGGACGTATAGACTCCAACCAACTTTGACCAATACCTGGGCAGGGTAGGGTGATGATTCTATGAATAGTCCTGTTGAGGTCTTGGCTGGAGCTCTTTGCGCAGTGCTAGCAGGACCCCTAGAGATCCTGTGATGAGCAGGTATGTTAACACTACCGATCTGTAGATACAGTGACCTGCAAGGATGGGCAGCCTCCCTCACCTTTCAACACAACACTGTGTATATAGAGTAGAGTATATGGCTCCTGTTACAGGCATGGATCTGGGGCCAGAGGGCAATCGCTAATGTTCCCATCATCTTGTCTACTAGAAAAAAAAAAAAAGAAGATTTGAACAGAAACACATGGTTAGTAATAGAAAGGAAGATAGTTTTTTAAGGGAGAAAAACATATTTAACTTGGAAATGGGTCTGAGCTAGAGAGAGGTCAAGGCTCCAGAGAGACTGGGAGGCAAGGGCCAGGTGATCTTTTTATGAGCAAATCTGTATATCATTCACATTTTTTCAATGCCCTGTTTTGTCCAGACTCTAGTCATAGGATTCTTCCCCAAACAAAGATGTTCCTGCTAACCCAGGAAGTCACAAAAGTCAGGGCTCCATATGTTCAAATTTCAAGGCAAAGGCTCTCCTGATATCCCTGTCACTGGGAAGTTGCAAGGGATTTAGGAGTTCTATGCCAGGCACTGTGCCTGGAGACCAAATGCAGACGTCTTACTGTGTCACAGTCCCACAATGAGTCACCATGATAGAATATTTTCAGCCTACACTTTGGGAGAGCACAGCCCATCGCAGTGGGGAAGGCAGAGTTCACAGCGTCTAATGTGCGTCACAGCTTGCTATGTGTCTCCAAACTTGGGCTGAGAGCTGCAAAGATTGAACCCTCCAGCTTCCTCCAGTCCTCCACCCAGCTCTCAAAAAGCTCTGCAGCCTCAGGTTCCACAACTCCCGAAACATAACCACCAGCTGGGAATGATGTATTCAAACACAAGAGCCTGTGGGGATAGTTCCCATGCAGATCACAATGGATGGGTGTCCTGGATGGCTGGAGTGGGCTAGCGGCCACAAGAGACCTTTAAGGTGAAAAGCCTCCTCTGCTGTGGGAGGGGCTGGAGGAGTCAAAAACACTCAGAGCATGACCGGTATGCAAAGTATTGCTGCTAGCACTGAGCTGGTCTCTGGGTCACGAGAGTGGGTGAGCGTTGGCATGGTAATCAATGATAGGCACAGATAGGATCATGGCCATGAATCTCTCGAAGCAGCTCATTACTTGTGGAGATAGGAACGTGACAAGCAGATGCTGTAACTCCCCACCACACACGCATACACACATACATACACACACACACACACACACACACACACACACACACACACACACCGATGGGCTAGCAGCTCTGCTCTGCAGTCTGGGCCTTATCTGAGGGCTAAGGCGCCTTGGCAGGTTTCAGCATTCTGAGGCACACTTTGAGATGTGTGAGGTAAGTTGGTGGTGATGGCAGGTGGGACCTTGTGGCTCTGAGGCCTGTTCCCCAAGACACCCCAAGAAGGAAGAATCAAGGAAGTAAGTATATGGTTACCAAGAGTCCTCTTTGGTAAGCCACACTTCTCCTTATTGTTTTTGGAATCAGCCACTTCCATGGGAAAGTTCCAGAAGTTTGTTGACTTGAAGATTTGTTTACTTGGAGCCACACTTTTGACCATTACTTTGCAAACTCATGGCTTCCTCTTATCACTGTCTAATATATCCTCCTCTGTCCACCTGCCAAAGAGCCTGTTCAGGTCCCTGCAGAGAAAGACTGAGATGTAGCAGGCCGTGCTGTCTGTCTGAGGCTTTGGTCACAGATAGTGGTGTAGGTGACGAGCTCCAGCTCAGCCCCCAACCATTTCACACTGGGTGCCTCTTATGCTTGTGGAGGGAAGCAGCACCTCTCTTTGAGGGCTTGTCCAAAGTATAAGAAGAACATTGTGGGCTCACCAGCGTGTGGTCTTATTTCAGAAATGGTAACTCAGATGTACAAATGAGGTGACATGAAAAGAAAGTAGCGTGGCTATGTGGCTACACCCGTATAGGGTCGCTCACCCACCCCTTCATTGAGAGATTCTGTTATACCATGCATGGCTCCGTCCCAGTTCCTGTGTAAAAAGAGCAGTCCTTTTATCCCCACAGTTGCTCTGGTGCCACAGCTTACGTGTGCAGTTGCTCCAGTGCGCTAGTACCAGCAGAAATGGTCAGAAGACTGATGAGCCAACCAGCTGGGCGATAATGACCTCAAGTGGCCTGGCTTCCCTGAAAGCAGCATCATGGAAAGATAGGCCTGGTTTGATGGCATTGATACATAGAACCATCCCAGCCTAGAGAAAGGACACTCTGGGACAGACTCCTGGGCAGTGGCTGGAAACCTTCCCTTCCCCAGTGCCCTGTCTGATAAGCTGATCCTGGTTTGCCTGGAGTGTTGGGACATGGTGAGCACTGCATTGCCACTGTTAATAGTGGGATTTGTGGTGGGAATCAGCCCAATCTCAGAAGGCAGTGGAGATCACAGTTTGCCATGTGGGTGGCCACAATGCCTCTATGACTGACACAATAAAGGTCCTGGACACCCAGGTTTCTAGTCGCTTGGGAGAAAAAGTGCTGTCCAGACTCCACTGGTAGAACAGGAACTGTGTTTGGTCTCTCTTGAAGTGTCTCCTCGAGCCCCAAAGACCTGTCCATGTTATGGTCACCTGGCCTCTCTGTGGGTAAAGATAAAACTTATGTGATTTGTCCTTGAGGTTCTTAGATATTTAACAAGTGACAGTTGTGACTGGTATTCCTAGACTATAGAGACGATCCTGTTTTAAGTATCAGGCAGAACCTACACCTGGAACACAGCGTCGAGTCCAGACAGGATCTACAACATGGGAAGAGCAGAAACAAGGTTTCAGACACATTCCCTGCCTCTAGACTCCTGCAATGGGAGGGGTGGACACTGGGGAAGAAGGGTCAAGGGGAATTAAAGAGCCTGGCCAGATAGAGTCCAGGCCTTTCTTTTCTTCCTCTAGAAGGCATGGGAAGAGGCTGCCTGTGGGGCTCAGCACCTGCGTGTTATTTTTAGGGAAAGTTTTACACTCAATTATCCATGTTAACTCAACATAATTCATCCTCTGAAAAGAAAACATGCAAAAATTAGACACCCCAGCCCCAGAGCATTACTTCGGTCAGGCTGAATCAGCAGAGATCCCAGTAGGTGTTCTGAAAGTGGGAGAAGGGAGCTTGCCTTCAGGAGCCAGCGTCTTCTGGGTCAGGCTTCCATGGACAAACCTGTTGTGCCAAGGACAGATGCCTGGTCCCTTTGTTGTTTATTACTTTTATTTTTTTTTTTTCAGTCCAGGGAATGGAACTCAGAGCTCCTGCATACCAGACAAGTGCTCTGTTACTGAGCCCCACCCCAGCAGGGCAAACCCCTGCTCAGGTCCCACTCTGTCGGGCTCGGTGTCTTCTCAAGAAACTGTTTCTCCTGAGAGCAGACTTAGGTCCACTTCCCTCATCACCTCGAGACTTCCAAACATCTTAGTTCCACAGAAGGTGAAGAATGGACTGTTAGTTTACAGAGAGTTCTCCTGGGGACAGTCTAGGGCTAGTGACCAAAACCCAAGTCAAACCATTGTGAGAAAAGCAGGACTCATGTAACCAAAGAATCCAAGGAATCATCTAGACTGTGACAGGAACACACCCCTGATCCAGGAAGCTACAGCTCCATTTCACCCCAGGATTGGTTCCAAGAGATAAGAATATCAAGGATCTAGGGGTCCTTGGGTGGTAAGGGGTCCTGGGGAGAAAGGAGACCCAGAAAGACATGTGGTTGAGAACGGGGGGGGGGTGTCTCTACAGTGAACTCAGCATTTGCCTCCTTTAAATTATATGTGAAAATCCCAAGGAGGCAGTGTTGGGGTAGTGTTTTGTGGATGATCAGGCTGTGAGGACCTCATGCCAAGAACAAGTTTTGTGGAGGTTTTGGTTTATGATGTGTAAATATGTTTTTTATTTTAATCCCAGGTGTGGGATATGGAACTGTTCAGACTGTCCACAGCAGCAAAGTAGTTGCCTCGCTCAGGCTCTGAGAGGGGCTTTTTGCCAGCTGCAGATAGTTTAAATCAGAGGACTCTGGAGAGGGAATAAATGCCAGAGCCCAGAGAGAGAAAGGGAAAAAGATGACTATTGGTGTCCATCCCTGCTGCTCACTGCTGTTGATGTAGCTGGATGAGAAGTTGGAGATTTCCTGAAACAAAGGTTTTGTTTAAGAAACTTGAGTAAAATGGTTTAAAAGCTATGCCAACAGACTAGTGTTTCTGTATAAACATACTTGTAAAACTCTTCATCCCTCCTACTGAGTGAGGACCTAGAAAGAAGAGCCATCCACAAGGCAGAAGGGGTCCTCACTGGACGTAGAATCTGTCTTGTCCTTGGACTTGCAGCCATTTTTAAGCCACCCAGCCTTGTTGTATAGCATTGTGCTATAGCCATACGGGCCGAGATACATCTCTCCTCTCTCCTGAGGGGCATTCTTGTCTTATGATTGCCACCACAAGTAGATGCCACCCACGGGAGCCAAAGAAGGGAGAGATGCCTGAAGGGACCCCACCTGTCTGCATCCTACTTCAGCCATGCCCTTCTCCATCCCAGCTCCATTCCTTCCCAGACACACCCTCTCATCCATGCACATCCCACAGCAACAGTTCCTCTTCTGCCACCGGTGTCTCATGCTCCCTGCACTTACCTTGGCAGTCCTGCTGGACACTCCCAGTCAGCCACTGAGCAGAGGGGGCCTGGGGCGTGCGGCCAAGATGAGGAGTGTGTGCACAGTTCAGTCCATCAGCTCCACCAAAATCTTTTATTGTTGTGGGGGGTTTTGAAACAGAGCCTGTGTGTGTGTGTGGGGGGGGGTTGTAGCTTAGCCTGACCTTGGTCCCCTGATCCTCCTGCCTCAGCCTTCTGAGCACCATTCCCAACGTCAAAGCTTCTCTCGGAGCTTCAGTCTGACTGGAGCATGTGCTGAGTGCCTAGCAGGCAGGAGCTCTCCGCCTGAGCTTTACAGGAGTGTGTTTCCTGACTCTCTGAGGCAAACTTCCTGCAGATGCACCTGCCACCTTGCGATTCTGCAGTCACAGCACAGAATGGGCCTCCCTGGTCTAGAACCAAGATGTTAGTGAGTCTGGTCCTTTCTGGGGGGCCAATAAGCTCCCACAGTAGTCAGACGGGAGGGCGGATGGCTTCCTCAGCTGCCTTCTCCCTCGTTCTACCTCCTCTTCCCCTCATGGAAACCCTTCTTGGGTTTTTTGTTCCTCTGATGGCCCAGATAAACTCTTGTGCTAAGGCAGTTAGCAGCCATCTCTCAGGTTTTCTGGGTGTCTGGAGCCCATCATTTTGCAGACCCCGGTGCACTGTCTCAAGCTAATAGGGCCAGTTCCATGAACACTGGGCAGCTGACACCGTAACTTTGCAGATGAGGAAACCGAGGCTTGGAGTACCTCAAGAGAGGTAGCCATGACTGAAGTCACTAGGGCAGGTGATGAACACTTTGCCCAGGCTTGCCCAGGAAGCAGCACCAGCCTGAGGTGATGAGAGTTCCCAAGCTCCAGACAAGGGGAGGCACTCTCTCCAACACAGCAGAAAAAAACTAAGGAGCCTGGATATGGTGCTTCATGCCTGTAATGCTAAGGCTTGGGTAGCTAAGGCAGAGGATTGTGAGTTCAAGCCCCAGTTCACTTACGTGATGATTTCAGTGGTAGCCTGGGAAACAGAGAAAGACCTTATATGAAATAAAAATAGACAAAACAGAGCAAGAACTTAAGAGTCTGAAGACAGCCCCCCTGGGGCTCTTCTCCCCTTCTACTCTGCTTATTGTTCTGGAAAAAGCCAGTGCCCGGCACTGAGGGCAGTAAAGCAGCAGGGTCTCTAAGCAGGTACAGAGGGCCTCAGCAAGCCTGTGTCTACCAACCAAGTCCCTGAGAAATGCTGGGCTGAGGGCTGAGCGTGGGACACACATGTATGCAGGCAGCTCACAGAAAGGCTGGGATGCTGGGGGCACAGGACATGGGACAAGAGAAACACAGTTGACACTGAGCCATTGAGTACAAGGGGCAGAGGTGTCTTTGAATGCATGAGAAGTCAAAAGAGCATAAGCCAATCAGCCTTAGGTGCTGCCTTGAGGCAAGCCCTGATCAGGAGTAGGGTAGGGCAGGTGAACACTGCACGCTCCAGCACAGACCAGAGCATGGCAAAAATGCATGGTTTAAATGGGCCTGTTACAGGCAGTGAGTACTGGCTTAACCTCTTCAAATGTGAACTAGAAGGTTCTGGGTGTTTTGGCCACAGGAAGTGAAGGATTTCTGGGTGTCTTGAGCACTAGGAGAGCTGAGGACTGTCCTACTGTAAGGACCAAGGATAAGAAGGGGAAGGAGAGACCAAGGGGTAAACTACTGGGTCTTCAGGATGGGGGGGAGGACCAGTACTTTGTGTGCAGCCCCATAGCATCCCTGAACTAGCATCTCTGCTCGACTAATCCTGAAAGGTCCCTGAACTACAGCTTTAGAATCAGGATGAGGCAGTCGTACTGACCCTCACTGCTTGATAGCCCGTTCCGAGAGGACTTCAGACACTAAGGCAGGGTGACTTTTAGAAAAGTGCATAGGATTGTCACAGCATCCTCCTGGGAAAGAGGAAGAGGGTGTGGCACCGCCCTGCCAGCTTCTCCTGCTGGCCTGCATTCAGATGGAGCGAGTACTTTGTGAATGCTGTTGTTTCCTCAGAGTGGCATCCTGTGTTATTTGAAGAGTGTGCAAGACACTCTAAGCAGCCTTCACAAAAGGACACACCATTTTCACTGTATATATGGGGAAATCAAGGTTCAGTCGGTTTATTTACCTTGTCAGAGCTAATTGACAGGCCAAAGTAGAGCTGGGACTCCATGACACCCTATCCACTGCCAGGGTCCCTCTATAGCTGGTGGCCCTGTAGTTATATGTCTCAGGTAGTCACACAGTGAACTCTCGGCTGCCACCCCACTTCCTTTCCTGGTTCTTCCCCCAGAATACAGCTTGTGACTCCAGAGAGCTGGTCAAGGCCGATGGGTGATCTGGGGACATGAAAAATAAGGCTGACCATTCTACAGCTTCACAGACCCGGCCTGAGCCTTGGGAATCTGCCAGAAACCCCAGAGACGCTGTGAGCATAGCCAGACGGGGGGGGGGGGGGGGGAGAGAAGGAGGCGCCTCCCCACACATGAACATGTGTTGCTCTATTTTTAAGATCCCTCCTTGGAAGGCAGCAGGCCTTGGAACACGTGCAGTTTCCAAACTGTGAGATGGAGCACACAGCTCAGTTCTCCAGAGTATCCATGCTGACTATCCTCTGTCTGCATGCATTTATACCCCCACCTACCCACAGCCTCACAGGACGCCACATAGTAATGATAAACACAACCCAGGTAGGGTAGACACACACACAATGCCGGTGCCTGAGAGGCTGAGGCAGGAGGATCCCAAGCTCAAGGCCAGCCTCAGCATCTTTGCGAGAGTCTGTCAATAAATCAGAAAATAAAGGCCAGAGAGATTTCTCAGAGGGTGAAGACACTTGCCGTGGAACCAGACAACCTGGATCTGAGCTACAGGACCCACAGACTGGAACGAGAGGACTGACTCCCACAAGCTGTCCCCTGATCTGCATGTGCAGTCACACAGACACACACAATGAGGGACATATGGGCCTGTACAAATATAAAGACACAATACACAGGTACACTTTGTCATACATATGCCTACACAAAAGCCTACCACGCACGCACACACCATAGCACGAATGTGCCTGCCCCCCCACACACATACAAACCACACACACACAGAAACACACACAAGCACACTCAAATAAATAAACAAGTAAAATATTGACCAGAAATGGTGTTGCACAGCTCTGATGGCAGCATAAGGAAACAGAGCCAGATCTCTGAGTCCAAGACCAACAAGCTCTATGAAATGAGATCCAGACCAACAAGTCTACACCGTGAGTCCCTGTCTCAAAACAGCGACAACAAAAAAAAGAGTGAAAAATTTAATGAAGATAAATAAATAAACAAATAGATTAGAAATACAGTTCGGTGGTAGAGTGCTTGCTTAGCATGTGTGAGGTGCTGGGTTCAAAACCAGCACTACAAAAATACACAAGCAGCAAATAAATAAATGTTTGTTTAGAGGTTTCTTATAAAGCAATAAACAAACAAACAAATAACGGATGCAATATGATTGTAAATGCATTTAACTTTTAAAAAGAATTCCTTTATTTTTAATTATGCATGTTGGGGGCAAGTGTGTATGTGTGCACGAGCCAGACTCCAGTGGAGGCCAGAAAAGAGTGTCAGATCCTATGGAGCTAGAGTTACAAACGATTTTCTGTGGGGGTTGGGAACGAAACTCCAGCCCTCTGAAATTAACATCGAGCCATCTCTTTAGCCCCTTGTTTAACTTTTGGAACTCATTAAGAGGCCTTCTTGCATAATAGTGGTCTAGGTGCCCGAAGAAGGAGGCATGAAATCAGAAAGGATGATGCATCCTTTTACTGAAGCCTGTGGCACACAGTGAGTAAATGGTATTGCTGTTGTCTGTGTCTGTCTGAGCAGTGCTGGAGGTCACGGGGTCAGTTATCAAACCAAATAAACAAAGATATCAGCTCTTAGAAGGTGCCTCCTGTAGCCTTTCATTGGTGGCTCTTTGAACTTGACTTTCACACACAAGATAATAGCTAAAAATTCCACATAATGATGGGGACTCAGCCTTGCCCATAACACACAAGGAACCTAGGGAGCTGAAATCGTTTTGTATTCTAGCTACATCCGGAAACCCAGACCCTGTCAGCAGACCCTGGCCCTTGCTGCAGATGAGATGGGTCGGCTCTGGTCCTGGAAATGGGTCCAGGCCAGTAGCAGCTGTGACTCCCCACAGTCCACCCAGGTTTCCTGGTCCCAACACACCAGTAATTCATGCTCTCGGAGCTTTGCTTTCCCATAGCCTATGTGGGGCTTCAATTTGTCAGTGTGCAACTTGAGCCACAGAGGTTATGGCTGTGTCACCTATGGACACAGCTGGATCCAGTCTTGACCCTGGTGCAAGGTGCTCAGTGACACACTGTTTAGAGAGGGTCCCTTTTGGGGACACATGGGCTGAAGATGAAAACTTGCAATTAAAGGTTCTGTTGTGAGCCTTCCCGGCTCGGAGCAGAAAGAACAATCTAGAAGGGTCCAGAGTTGTGGTCACTGAAGAGCCCCCTCTGAGGGCCTGCACCGCCCTTGCGCATAGCCAGGGCCTTTGGATGGTATTTTCCTAGCTGGTTTTAAGCAAACACCTTGTCATAATATTTGTGCTAAGTTGCCATTTATGATTTCTTTTTTTTTTTTTTTTAAGCTTCAACACTATTGCAAAAGAAAGCGTTGGAGACAAGGCTGGCTTAGCCAAAAGGTCAGGACTAGAAAACCAAACATGAGCTCAATCTGCCTTTGAGATGGCCTCTCTCAGGTGGCTGCAGCTCCTGTGGCCACTGGCTATGGCCCACCTCTGGGGAACCTCCTGATTGAGGAGGCCAGGTTGTTGGGGGTTGGGTCTAGGTTAGACCAAGAACACCACAGGGCAGTGAAGTATGGGGCTGATATAGCCCAGTGCTACTTCCTTCCAATCATGTCACAACCAGCAGCTCCTACCCGCCCACCCCTGCTCATTTAGCTGGTGCACAGCGTCTGTCAGAGAACGAATATCGTCTCATCTGGGGCAGTTTTTAAGCCCTCTTAACCTGCAAAGTTGATGGGCAATCAACCAGAACCCATCAGTGCAGATTCAGTTTCCCTTCAACAAAGAAGAAGCTGAGGCTCAGAAAGGCAGAGGACGCTTGCACAAATACTAACAGCCCGTTCAACCCCACGGCCTCAGTCTGCTGTACTGGTGTCTAGCAAGGGGACACGCTTGTTTCCTTTGAACACTGCTTTCGTGTGTTAAGATTTCACAGATTAGATTTCACTGCTTAGCTTGTGTCTAAGCAGGCACTCCCAACACAGTTTGAGAGCTCAAGTTTGAGGGTCTCCCTGCTGACTGAGCCTGAGCCTCAGGCCGTGTCTGGATCCCTGTTGAGTTGAAGTCACTTCTCTCATTATCCTCTGACTCTCCGCAACCCACTCGGCTTTCCTAGTCCCAGGACAGCAGGTGTAGCCAGCGGAGTCTATACAGTCACAGTGGTCCCTGAGCCTTCCCTTCTGCCCTTGGCCTCAGCAGCTTCCAATGGGGGTTGTTTGGAGGAAGAGTGCAGGAGAAAGGCCAAGAGGGCCAAGTAGGGAAATAAAGGCAAGGGCCCTGGGACAAGCAAGATGGCAGCAAGCCTGGAAGCTCTTGCCAAGACCCCTGCCAAGGAGGACAAGATGAAACGACCCTTGTTCCCTTGGTCCAAGACGGGGACAGAGTCCCCTGGGAAAAGCTGAGCTGGGCTGAGTGCAGAGGCTGCCATGTTTCCTGCAAGGACACCCACAAACCTGCCCTGCCCCTTTGAAACCCTACAGGGCACTAGCTCTAATAGTTACTGCTAGTGACCAAATCCAGGTGAGTATAAGACGAGCCCATTATACTCAAAGGTAGCATAGGACCACGAGATTTGCACTGTGTTTCTGCTCTGTGCTTTCCCTCACCCAACCCTTCACAAGCTAGAGGGCCCCCCTGGGTGCTCCTGGCACCCCGCAGGCACCCAGAATGGAGGGGGCCCAGCCAGCTGTACAAAAGCCCTGCCATACGAGCAGGGTGCCGCCCCCTTCCCCGCCTTCCCCCAGTACACCCTGATGTCCCTGAGCAAGCTGCAGGCGACCAAGGGTAGCTTCCTTTTTGAGGTGGGAGAAGTTGGGACAATCAATCCAATCGAGCAATCGATCGGGGGAGAAGACTGTGCTGCCCAGGAGAGGTTGAAAGGAAAGCGCCAATATCCACTCATTCTACCGCACCCTGTAGGGAATCCTTGCTCCCTGGGGTGCTCATTCCAGCCCAGGTGGTCTCCGGGAAGGTGCAGGACAACCATAAGCCAGTATCGGGTGGGGAGGGGACAGTGGCCGTGGCCACGTCTCTGCCTCTCCAACACCCCCCTCCACTGCTGGGCGCGCCGCGCAGCCGCCGGCTCAGTGGAGGCGCGAGGAGCCCGGCAGGCTCCAGCGCAGCAGGAGGTGTGCGAAGTAGGGTGCGGGGAGAGCGCGAAGCAAAAGAGGGGGAACGAGGGTGAGCACGCTGGGCAGCCGTGCGTGCGCTCGGCTCTGCGCCACAGGCTCGCCCGAGGAATCACAAGCCAGAAGGGTCGCGGTCCTGAGGAGGTTTCGCCGTCACCAAAGCGTGCAGAGAACCAAGCACAAAACCTGGAGGTCGGTAGCATCCCGGATCCAGGCAGACTCGGGACCAGGAGAGTGCCAAGGAAGAGCAAAGCCGGAAAGCAGATCCCAGACTCTGGAGGGGAAAGAAGAGTGGATCCCGGTGCCGGCACGTCGCGAGCCCCAGAGCTCCCGGGACCGTTTGGATCCTGCGCTTCGCCGCTGGACGGCACGCCCCCCTTAGCTCCGGCACCCTCCCCTCCGGACGCCTCTACATCTGCCCCTGGAGGGACTTCCATCAGCAAAGGTGCAGGACAAAGCCGCGCACTCGGCGGCGCCCACCATGCACCTCAACAACTCCGTGCTGCAGGAGACCCCTGGTGAACCCGGCGCCCAGCCCTTCCCGCGGCTGCAGTCCGGACTGGAGGCGATGCTCCTGGCGCTGGTCTTGGGCAATGGCTCAGGCAATACCTCGGAATCCGTCCTGGCAGCGCCCAACAGCGACCTGGACGTGAACACTGACATCTATTCCAAGGTGCTGGTGACTGCTGTGTACCTGGCACTCTTTGTGGTGGGCACTGTGGGCAACTCAGTGACAGCCTTCACTCTGGCGCGGAAGAAGTCTCTGCAGAGCCTGCAGAGCACCGTGCATTACCACCTGGGCAGCCTGGCTCTGTCCGACCTGCTCATTCTGCTGCTGGCCATGCCGGTGGAACTGTACAACTTCATCTGGGTGCACCATCCCTGGGCTTTTGGGGATGCCGGCTGCCGTGGTTACTATTTCCTGCGCGATGCCTGCACCTACGCCACGGCCCTCAACGTCGCCAGCCTGAGTGTGGAGCGCTATCTGGCCATCTGCCATCCCTTCAAAGCCAAGACCCTCATGTCCCGCAGCCGCACCAAAAAATTCATCAGCGCCATATGGCTAGCCTCGGGGTTGCTGGCTGGGCCCATGCTCTTCACCATGGGCCTGCAGAACCGCAGTGCCGATGGCCAGCACCCCGGGGGCCTGGTGTGCACACCCATTGTGGACACAGCCACCGTCAAGGTCGTCATCCAGGTAAGAGTGTCTAAGTGGGGCCTCTGTGCTGCACCATTTTAGAGGGCATGCCAGGGCAGCCAGTTTCCTGTCTGGCTGTTTCTTTCCATTGGAGCCACGCAGAGACTTTTAGCAGAGTCACCTCAGAAGCCCCAGTGAGTCAAGGCGCCACCTGGGGAGACACAGCAGTGTCGCCTTGTGGAAAGAACTGAGCCTCAGCAGCACTTTCTTCTCCCTTGTCCCAAAGCAAGCCCCAGTGACACTATCCTGAGTGCTGCGTACTGAGAGAGCTCAGCTGCTCCTAGGAGGCTGGGAAGGGACAGAACACCTCCATTACCTCATTTCTTCTTCCTCAACTTTTCACTCAGTCCTCTCTCCCACCCTACTTCCTCCCTCCTGTTGAAGGGGCCTTGAACCATTATCAATGACTGACTTCTCTTTATCCACTGTAAGCCTGAGGGTGCTCTCAGGGAAGAGGGCTGCCATCAGCCTTTCAAGAGGCTACAGGATTGCCCGACCCCCAGGCTGGCTCCCCACGGCCTTCTGGCTGAGTCTCCTGGACCCAAACCCAAGAGCTAGAGCTTTAAACCTTGGCCTTGTTCCTGGTTGAGTTGCAGTTTCCCCACCTGTGAAGTGAAGTGACCATAACATTGAGGAGAGAGCTGTGAGAGGGTTCACGGGTCCCCAGAGCCGAGAGCACTCCAGGTCCTGGCTGCTGGGGATGATGTTTCTGCAGAGCAATCTGGGGTGTCTGGGTGTGGAGGGCTGTGTTGAGGCAAATAGGCCTGGGGTGCTTGAATACAGTCCTCTGTGGATCGGAGCATAGCACCACAGGAACCTGATGGGATTCCTCCTTGGGTGTCACTAGAAGAGTGGGGGTTCAAATTGTGGGGAGCTTCTCAGAAAGGGACCATGAGGTGGGAAGGGGGTATCCACAGGGGAAGCCAGAGCAGAAATAACATTTTCAGCCAGGCATGGTAGTGCCAACACACCAGAGGCTGCGGCAGGAGGATTATAAGTTTGAGGCAAGCTTGGGCTACACAGTGAGACCCTGTCTGGGAAACAGTGAGAAAGAGAGAGAAAGAAAAAGAAAAACGAAGAGAGAAAGTTTTGAATAATTTCTTGGCCCTAGACCCTGGGCAACCATGGAGGTAGAGGGAGGGTTCTTCTTCACCCCAGGGTGAGCAAAGAAGGCAGAGAATGGAAGGGTCTGGACAGGGGGCTCCTGCCATGTCAGAGAAGGGCCTCCAGGGAAGCTGGCTGCCCCATGTCTGTCACTTTTCTCACAAAGCCGTCCATAGACTCCCACAGCCTCCCAGCAAGAATCCCATGGTCCTTTTGGAAGCTACACGGTATGTCCAGGTGCTACCCAGAAACCAGAAATGCTGTGTTGGTTGTCATTGGCATTCAGATATTGGGCAGTGCCTAGCTCATCTCTGAGGTGGACCACAGGGTCAGAAATACACTGGTACTATAAGTGTCCCTGTGTAGGGTCCCTCCTGAGCTGCCATTCTCAGCAGGGGTGAGTCAGTGCTCAGTTTTTCTATCAAGATGCTGCACACATTCACTGGGTGCTTCGTGTGACAGACGGTGGGGACTCACCATGGCTCCCTGCTTCCTTTGAGCCATCGTGTTCCTCTCTTCACACTCCTGTCTTTGATCGGCCCATGCTGTTTGGAGACAACAGTCTCTTCGGCTGTAAGGCCTCATTAAGGGGTGTCTCCTCCCTCCCAAAGCTCTGCTGTCTGGGGCTTGTCATTGCTTGGCAGCTTCGGGCCCATTTGACTGAGTCCTGGTCACTGTCCATCAGCAATGCTTGCTGAGTACCCATCCTGGGTGAGGCTCCCCTGTAGCCATCAGTGATGGCTGAGTGTTTACTAAGTGCCTGCTGGATGCCTTCCTGCCTCTGGAGAACAGTTTCTATTTTCCCTTAGAGGACTCGGCCTCATTCTTGGAGTGACTGATTACGGTGTGTCCTTCGTCCATCTGACGTGAGCAGCTGACCAGGTCTCTCTGGCTAGAACACAAGCTGCTCTGGGTACCTGACGAGACCATTCCTCAGGAGCGTCATGAGCTCTCTCACTGAGCCTTCCTGTACGACTATCTACCATATGATGAAGTGTTTTGTTTCCCGGGATCATGGGGTTTGGGGTGCCCACCGAGATGTCTGGGGACCTGAAGCAGATCTGTGTGGCTGGCTTCTGTTCTACAGTGTTCCCAGGGCTGACCATCCCATGATTCCATCCTCATGACCATATTTGGAAGTACTGAAGTATTGGCCTTTTTCCAAAACAGGAGCATTCCCCCGTCTTAGTGCCTTCCTCGAGGACTGCTACTCTGCAGGCTTTAAGGATTCCATCTCAGGCCCTTGTAAACATAAGCTATTCAAAAATGAGCTGAGGGTTGGGTGGTAAAACTTCCGGACAGCTGAGAACATTTTAGAGGTCAGGTGTTTGGGGTAGGACCAGGCAGGCAGTGGGAGAAGCCAAACAGCAGGTAAAACCTGATGCCCAGCTCCTCCTAAAGGCTTGAGATCTGGCTGATACCCGGGGGCAGGAGGAAAAGCTGGAGACCTGGGGGCTTCATTGTGTCCTGAGCCTCTTGTGGTCCTCAAGCTGCCCAAGCCAGCTTCCTGCTCTGACCTCGGGTCTTCCAGTTCTGTGTTGTTAACTTTGGAGCTCGTGCCCCAGACTATAGCTCAGATAGGTCTCATGTTCACATGTCCAGGTAGTATGTACTGAATGTGTGTACATGGGGAAGATAGGTGAGCCCAGGGGGCTGTGTCCAACCCTCCCTGGCCCATCCTCTGCTCAGTTATCCTCAGAAAGCCTCATTTTCTTTAAAAAATGGAAGCATTCCTCTTACAGTCAGACCCAACTTTAAAGGCATCATCACCCCTACATAGGGTACACACTCCCTCCCAGAGGCAGGAGAGGCTGCAATCCACACACAGAGGTGATCCCTACAGCTGCTGCCTCAAATCTATAGCAGATCAGCTGCAAGGTGACACAGTGAGCACCCAGGCTGCTTGGGGATGACCAGGGAAGGAGAAGCACTTTGACCCCTCAAGGAAGAAAACTGGTTTCAATCGAGTTTATAGAAACCCAGTGTGAGGAAAGTTCACAGGTATGTGTGGGTGAAGCAATCGTGGGCATTGAATATTGGTCTCTTTTTTATATGCTTGTGGTGTTTCATGATCAAAGCTTCTAAAAGCCTCACATGCTATATACTCCTAGGTATAGTGGTGCATGTCTATAATCTCAACTCTCAGGAGGCTGAGACAAACCTATATAGTAAGATCTGGTCAGATGGGGCTCAGGACAGAGTGCAGTTGAATCACGGGGTTTGTGGTATGCCCCAAGATGTGTGGGGACCTGAAGCAGACCTGTGTGGCTAGCTTATGAAGTCTGGTGTCCAGACTACAGACTGTGACCGAGCCTAACGGATAGACTCGAAAGCCATGGGGAGCAAGGGAGACTGAGATGGGCTTCAGTAACCCTCAACTTGGGAATAGGGTGATCTGGCCTGACCTAGCAAAGTAGGACATGAAAGATGGGGACGTGCAAGCAACCCATGTGGGGTCCACACTGGGACCCTGCTTCTTAGAAGGCAACAGGGGCAGGGCCACTTCTTCATGTCAACCAGGTGGGTGGAGAGAGCCGGAGCCCTGAGGCAATATATCCAGCTGATTGCCGTTGTTTCCCCTGGGAATAAGGGTCAGTGTCTCCGGGAGATGAGTGAAGAGAAGGGAGCGTGGGGGTCCAGAGCTGGCATGAGTCTTGGAGGAAGAGCCTGCTCCACAGGCGCGCAGGGGCTGTGCATGTAGCTGCTGAAATAGCCAAATGCTGGGCTCCCAGGCCTCACCCTCAGACTTCTTGAAGACTGTTCTTCAAGGCCTTCATCTGCAGTCCTGCAGCGTCAGGGGCAGTGGGAGTTGTCCTCTGAGCAGAGCCTCATGCCATAGTCTCAATATGTTGTGCTGGGAGGCAGAGACTCTGGCTGCTCTAGTCTGATAATGTGACAGAGATGCCCGTGATGTCACATTCCAACAGAGAGGCCCCTGGGTCGGGCTGGGATGAAGGGCACTGCCAGCACATCAGACCACACACCAGGTGTAGAGATCTGTCCATCTGCATTTCCAAAATTATAATTATATAACCTTGCAAGATGTTCGAGCTGTTTGTGTTTAAGAGGAGAAGACCCTTTCCTCCGCTAGTTGCTATCAGTCAGTGTTCTATCTCAGCCATTGAAACCAGGTGTGGTAGCATAGGCCTTTAATCCCATCACATAGGGAGGCAGAGGCCCGCAGATCTTTGTACTCGAGGCCAGCCTGGTCTACAAAGTGAGAACAGTTATGCAGAGAAACCCTGTCTCAAGAAAGAGAGAGAGAGAGAGAGAGAACTAGAGTAGGGTAAGAACTGTTAGTCAGAAACTACCATCTTCAAGCCAGACACCTGTGTCCTCTGGAGGCCACTGTCAGCACCAGGGCTGGTTTGGAAGGCAAACCAGATATAGTTGGTAGCTTGGCAGAAACTCTAGTTCCTGAACCATTACTCAGGAATGAACAGCTTGGGGGTCACCCCAGAGCAGCAGTCCAGAGCTGGGTTCAAATCTCCACTCTGTAGATGTCCAACTACAGGACCCAGAATTCTTAGTTTCCTCATCTGCCAACAGCAGATGAATTAATTCCTATTAGATGCTTGCAGCTGCCAGGGACTGGAGGAGCTCTCAATTCACAACATGCAGAATTCCCTCCACTCCAGGGACCAACAAAGATAAGGCAGAATCATAGGCAGGCAAGGCCTCTTTGTAGAACAGCAGAACACAAGACACTGTTTCTCCCAGAAGGCTTTCTTTTTTTAGAGCCTGAGTAGTTCCATCATCCACCTTTGACACCCCACACAGTCCACATGACAGATGACAGTAGGTCAGGGAACACAGCCAGCTGGCCAGCACCTGTCCACCTCCTTTGAGAGATACTTACTACCTGAGGCAGAGTCCAGAACCAGCAGCTTATTCTGAGGAATCCTCCTCTGAGAACAAGGAGGCATTAAGATGGGAGATACAGCTTGGTAGGTCGAAGAAGGTCTCTGATAGGCTCCCAGAGATTGGCGTGCAGCATCAGGGAAGAGAGAAGAATGAGCACAAAGGCTCTGGGACAGACCTGTGCTTTGTGTGCCTGGGGAGAGGAAGCTGGAGTGGCTGGAGCCAGGAACATTAATGGACAGATGATGCTGTGGCTTTTACTTCAGGAAATGAGCAGCACCAAGCTTCCCAGCAGAATAGCACGGAGGCGTACTGTTTTAAGAGTACAGATCTGTCTTTCTGCCTTTCAGGAAACAATGTTGGGAACAGTAGAGTAGTGAGGAAGCAGCTGCCTTATCCCATTATTCCAGAAGAGTGGCTTAGCCTGGGCTGGGAGGGAGCAAAGGCCTGACAGATGCCAGATCCTCCCTCCCTCCCTCCCTCTCTCTCTGAATGTGTCCTTCTCCCTCTCCCTCCATCCTCTTCCCCTTCCTTTTCTCCTCCTGTCTTTCTCTTCTTTCTCTTCTTCCCCAACCCCAGATCAGCAGGGGTTAAAAGCACTGGCTGCCCTTGCGGAGAACCTGGGTTCAATTCCCAGCACCCACACAGCAGCCCACAACTCTCTGTAACTCTAGTTCCAGAGGATCCAACACCATTACCCAGACATACATGCAGGCAAAACACCAATGCACATAAAATAAAAAAATTAAAAAAAAAAAATCAACTTCCAAGACTGGATAAATTGCTCAGTTGGTTAGGAGCGCTGGCAGCTCTTCCAGAGGGCCAGGGTTCAACTCCCAGCACCCACATGGCAGCTCACAACTACCTATCACTTAATCGTAGGGTATCTGACATGGCCTCTGGTCTCCTTGGGTACTGCATATGCATGTTGTGCGCAGGCGTATGTTCAGGCAAATGCTCGCACACATAACAACTCTCAGGTTCCCTGGATTTCTCTGTTGTGTCTTCAATTTCATTTATATTAATATTTTTACTTCCTAAGTCTGTTTCCTTTGAGTTCCCTTTGTTCGTCTTCCCCTGGACTGACGGGCTGCTTTTCTTGTTTTGTTTTTCTGAGATATGGTCTCTCTCATTCTGTAACCCAGGCTGACCTTGAATTTTCAGCAATCCTCCTGCTTTCACCTGGGATTTCGGTGTAAGCCACCACACCCAGTTTCCTAGTCTAGATTTCTTATGGTAAAAACCTTTATTGTTGGTTTTAAACTTCTATTATTATTATTATTATTATTATTATTATTATTATTATTATTATTATTATTATTTTGAGACAGGGTTTCTCTGTAGCTCTGGCTGTCCTGGAACTCACTCTGTAGACCAGACTGGCCCTGAACTCAGAGATAGCCTGCCTCTGACCCCTGAGTGCTGGGATTAAAGAGTGAGCCACAAAGCCCAGCATGAACTTTATTATTTAATGCATAAATAATTAATGGTAGAAATTTTTTCCTAAGTACTGCTTAGGGGCATCTCAATTTTTTTTTTTTTCTGAGAGTATATCCTTTTTCATTCAAATATCTTATTTTCACTCCTGGGTTGTCTAGAAGTATTTTTACTTTCCAGATGCTTGGACATCCTTCCAAATGCCTTTGTGCTGTATCCATCTCTAACTCAATCCTAATATCTTCGAAGAATATGCTCACATGACGTAAATTCAATTTGTTAGAGATTTTTATACCCAATCTACATTGGTGGATATTGTACAATACAGAGGCAGAATGTTCTGTTACCAACAGATTTTCTATAATGGCCAATGGTTTCTTGCTGGTCTTCCTGCCACCCCTGAAACAGGGTTTCTCTGTGTAGCCCTAGCTGTCCTGGATTCACTTTGTAGACCAGGCTGGCCTCGAACTCACAGAGATCTGCTTGCTTCTTGCTGGGATTATAGGCGTGCACCACTGCGCCCAGCTTGTTGCTGATCTTTAATTTACCTCTAACTTTGTCTTTCTCTTTTATGAGCTCTTCCCATTCATTGCGGAGAGTTCTGTGCTTCGGGAAACATGGTCACAGTGCTGGCTTTTCGTTGTTTTTGTCTTGATGTAAGAACTAGCTGTATAACCCAGGCTATCCTTGAATGCATATCCTTCTGCCCCACCTTCTCAAGTGTTGGGATAACAAGAGGATGTCACCGGGCCTGCTCTACTGCCTGTTAAAGCCTTGACCTTTCCTTCCTCCAGGTCATCCTTTTAAGTTCCTCTGTGATCACCATAGGATACAGGTAAAATCGAGGTCCCCTCTTTGGATTCTTACTCTCACCAATGAAAGAATGAATTCAGACAGAAGCTCAAGGATGGTTTTCCTAGAATTTAAAAGGAAAAAACTCTCAGGGCAAGTGCAATGTGAATCTCAGCAGCTGCCTGGACAGAATGGAGTGGGGAAAAGCCATTTAAGCCATCATGGAAGTCAGACATGTGCCGGCCACGTGGCCACGTAGCTGAGGGGAGGGGACTTTAAAGAAAGAGTAAAGAAGCCCAAAGAGTCAGAAACACAAACACGGTTTGGGCCAGCATCCAAAAGAGACAGAAAAAAGAAGAGGGGCGGGGGTGCTGTGCCTTTCTGATTCAGGCTTCAGAAGACAATCCAGCTAGACCTCTTGGTGGCTTATGGGATTCTTGCACTGGGGAATTCTAGAAAGGAGAAGTATAGTATTTTGCCAAAGGGAAAATTATTCCCCTATCTCTTTAGCATAGTTTAAGGTGACCATACCTTCCTGAAGGTGGGCCCTTGGGCAATGATTGACCAGGCCCAGTGGGGATGTTAGGTCTTTACCCAGGCCAGAGATTCTAAGCTCTTGGCCAGAGGACTCTTTTTCTTCTTAATGGGCCTTTTTGTGACTGTCACAATCCTGTGGGTGGATCTAATGATTGTCTTTGCCTTTGGGGAGAGGCATACCCCTGAATCTTTCAGTGGTAACTTGGGAGTGTTTCCTGAGCATTTTAAGCTTTGTTGGGGTGTCTTGGGTTATGTTAATCTCCTGGAGAATGCTGGTGCACTTCTTGAAGTGGGCAGCCTCAAGCAAGAGCCGCCCTTTCGGTTGTACCACCTGTTGATGGTGGTGCCAACATCGCCACTGTTACTAAGTCCCCAGTTCTTCCCTGTGTACTTACCGTAGTCTTGACGCATGGCTGTGGCTCGGTTCTCAAACGCTTCACTGTGTGTTACAGCTGTGTGGCATTTGAAGACAATCCCAGGGCTCATGTCGGGTCAGATGTCGCTTCAGTAGGTCCCTTTCTATCTCCTGTCAGGTCTCCTTCCATGACCCTCAGTTTCTAGGGCTCCTTTTCTCCATCCTCATTGAGGAAAGGCCGAGTCTTTCACCTCAGGCTCTTCCGAGTCACCGCTCTGTTTGGTGCTGTGGTGAAGGCTCTAGTAGGGCCTTCCCTGCACATCCCTAAGCATCGAGAATCTGGTAAACCCAGCACCATGGTGAGCCACATGTATGCCTCCCTCTTCTCACTGCTCTACCTTGGGGTCCACTCCAAGAGACTTCTTGTCAGTGGCTCACTTCTTCCTATTTATTTGCATATTAGATGCTTTTTAAATTGTTGATAAATTCTGTAGATGACACATTACAGAAATTCTATGTTCTGTTACATTCCTTTAAGGAATCTGATTTCTACTCAAGCAAGAGATTCCATAGCTGATAGAGCATCCTCGGTGTTGTTAAGGCTGGATTTGATGCTATGCTGAGTGGAAGAGAAAATACACAGAGAGAGAGAGGGGGGGGGAAGAGGGAGACAGAGAAAGAGATGTATATACAACAAATGTTTTTGTTTTGAGAGAAAAAAAACCCCAAATGTTGTTTTTGTTTTGAGACAGAGTCTCTCTATGTAGTCCTGGCTGTCCTGGAACTTGCCATGTAGACCAGGCTGGCCTTGAACACATATAGCTGTACGTGTGTGTGTACATTCATACACACATAGTTATATATGTGTATATACGTATATACAAACATAGCTGTACATATATATGTGTGTGTGCATACATGTATACATATGTATACACACACACACGTGTTTGTATATTGATGGGGGTTTGCTTCAGCCTGTTACGGCAAGGTCAGTGTAGGTAATCCTCTGCCGGAAGATCAGTGTGGTAACAGCCTCCCCCCTCTGGTTTGGCTCTCAAAGAAGCTTTCCCCGTTCTGTCTGCACTTAGCCCTGCCAGAAGAGACTCCACAGAAAAGCCCTGTGTGGATTCACACAGCCCAGTCGCTGAACTTGGCCTCACCAGCTTAAGGAGCTGTCCTGACAAAGACTCCAGCTCCCAAAGACTCCATCTTACAAAAGCATCTCAAACAGCAGACTGGTAAAGAGCCTTTGGTACTGGGAACAGTCCACATCGTGTCAGAACACAGGGCCCAAGGCACCTGGTGATGGTTTATGGCTGTTTATAGCTGCAGCTCTTGTCCAGTATCTCAAATGAAAGTCTTTTCCTGACTAAACACTGCCTACATTCACAAATATCCCAGCAGCTAAGATGCAGAACTTGGACTTGAAGGAATTATTACAACCATGTTGTTAAGAGGACTAACAAAGGACGGTACTTACTCCACAAACATTCAGTAAGTCTGACACTAAGACATAAAAAGAGCAGAATTGTTTGGATTTCAACATGTTGAGCCAGTTGTCTGTGAAAAGGTGAATTTATTGTAAATTCCAGTAACTCTCCTTTCGAGTATTTAAAGGTTAAGACCATTCTTGGGAGAGCTTTGTTTTCTTGTAACTCAAAATCGGTTCTCTTTAAAGACAATGCACTTCCAGCTCCTCCAGGTTGAGAGGACCCAGGAGCTGTTTGGAAATAATCTCTCCCTGGGAACTGTTAAGACGTAAATATTCACAGCCAGCCGTCAGCCCAGCACATGATTTCCAAGAGTTCGGGAGAACCACCCAGTTCCTCAGGGAGAGTGGTGCAAAGCACATCTGGGTCATGTCATTGGGGATGCTGAGAGCCAGCCGTCCAGGCTGTAGGCTTGGTCTGGATCCAGGCCGGATATGCACAGTAGGAAGCAACTGTCCAGTCAGATTTATTGCTTGAGGAAGAGGAGGAGCCATCCCACCTGGCTGACAGCCCACCACAACCTGCCTCTGGGACCCTGGGCCCAGCTCATTGCAAGACTGGCAGCTGGCTGGCCTTTGCCAGCCCCCTTTGAAGACACAAAACAAGGTGGGCTTGTGGTCCCACCCTAAGGACCCTCAGGCTCAGCTACCTGAAGCTCCGCTCCTGGGGCCCAGCACCACTCTCTAGAAAAGTATTCAGACTGCTGTGAAGCCAGCTTTGAAGGCCTCTCCACTCTGGCGTGGTCCCTGGGGGTGGGGGTGGGGTTGTCTTCCTATGACAGTTGTCAGGAGTAAGAGACACTGGTGTCCCTTAGAAGAAGAGCAAGGAAAGACAAGGGGAAGAAGCCACAGTCTCTGTGTGCCAGCTGGTGTGCTTTTGGGGACAGGGACAGAATGACCATCCCGAAAGCCTCCTCTGTCCCTGTAGACCTCACACAAGTCTGAGACGGCAAATTTTGCCTAGGCTCAGAATCCATTTTTCTGAGGTGGGCTGTAGTCCTAAAGGACCTTTCCTCGTGAGGGCTGAACTGAATTCCAGGAGATGAAGTTGGTGATGTGCCTTGATCCAGACCCTGACTTGCAGCACTGCAACTTAAATCCAAGCAGAGAGGGATTGCTGGCCTCTGCACCTTAGAGGCTCCATCATCTACTCAGATGCTGGAGCAGTAATCTGGGGTCACCAGGGTAACACCGTTAGCAGAAGAAAGTGTTTCTGGAGCAGCTAGGCACCCCTAGGGCCCCCAGGCTGTCAAATACGCCTGCAGCCTGGAAGGCGGTAATTGCAGGGCTCTTAGGCACGTTAGCGCCTGTTAAACTTCCTGCAATTAATTTTCCTGACAGCTTGTTTAAAAGGAGCCATCTAATGTATTAAAAATACCTGTGTTTGTGGCAGATCATCCAGGCGGTGCTCACAGAGCTTCTAAAGAAAATCACCAGGGGTGTATGTCCACGCTTTAAACTGCTCTAACCCCAAACAAGTTTGTCTCTGTTGTGAGAGGCCCAAAGCCTCCAAGAATCTCTAGAGCTTGTCTGAGATCTGTGGCTATCATATAAAACAAGGCTTGGCTTGACACTGCTGGCTCTCAACTATGGGAATATATTCTCTTATGGTCCCAGACACCAGAGGTCCAAATTCCAGGGTGTCTCTCAGAGCCATGTATCCTCCAGGGGCTTTAGGAGGCTCCTTCCTCTTCCAGCAATGAGGGACTCAAGTGTCTTTGGCTCGTGGTCACATCCCTTCAATCTTGCCTTGGTCTTCACACTACCTTCTTCTATATATATCTGCCCTCTATCAATATTTGTCATGAGGTTTAGGGCCCATCCTGAACCAGAACAATTGCAGCTCAAATTTGATTATATCTACAAAAACACTTTTTGCAAATAAGGCTACATTTACAGACTGAAGACACACACACACACACACACACACACACACACACACACACACACACCGCCACCATCATGTTATCTCAGTATTTCTTAAAGAGAGAGGAAAAGGCTGAATCCAACATCTGGTCTCTCTGGTCCCAGGGCACGGCCACTGCTGTTCCTTGAGATATACCTAAATGGTACCCTGGGGACTTTAATAAAAAAAACTGGAAGGATCCAGATGCAGCTTCAAAAATGCCCACCCCAGTCCACAGCTGTTGAAGATGAATAATTATTGAAGATGATTCCTAAGGTCAGAAAGATAAGACCTGGAGCTGGGCTTCTTTCTAGACTCCTTTACCAGGGCAAGGTGGAACACAGGGAGGGGAAAATGTGAACGCCTCTCATTCCTTCTTCTGCCTTCTGGATGACCGCTGAGATAGAACAGCCCCATTATCTTCTTTCTGTTTTGTCGCATTCTATGCTGAGTTGTTAGGCGCTGCTGCTACTCTGGCTAGGCTCCTTGATAAATGTGAGCGAGGCCCCCCCAGGAGAAAGCAGGGCAGCTCCTTGGTTGGCTGTCTGTTCCGACTCCCCACAGCTGCGTCTGGATTCCATCACTACCCACACCTCTCATTGACCTGGGGTGGAAAGGACTCCTTGTCACCTGACCAGCTGCCCCAACTGCCTGGCCACAGGCTTTTCTAAGTTGCTAAGGGGAATGTGCCAGTGGATTCCAGCAGGATCCTAGGCCACAGTATAATAAACTCAGGAGCACATCGATCTGGTGACAGCACAAAGGGTTGTCACTGCCACAATATCCATGGCTTGAGTCCTACCCATTGGCTTCTACTGTCTTGTAACTTGAAGTATGTCCCAGAGAGTCTCCGATAGGGCCCAGGCCAGAGAAGTTGCCACTATGGAAATGCTGAAGTGCTGGACATTACTAGGCTCAGTTCCCACCATAAGCATCACCTCAGGTTGGGCTGCTCAGCTTCAGGGTATCCTCCGGTACAGGCTAGAGAATAAGCCCTAGGAAGGTGTGGCAGGGCAGGTGACCCTGGTCAGGAGGCTGGAGGCTCTTCCTTGCACTCCTGAATCCAGTTCTGTCTGCCTCCTGGGTCTTGTGGCTCCCAACGTTGCCCTGGTCCTGTTTTGGGGAGGGGGGGTACAACAACGGTGTAATGAGTTACATAAAACAGGCCTACCCAGCCTGCACCCTGGTCTAGGACCTGACCTGGACTATTGCAGCATTATCCCTCAGAGGGTGAGCGGCTATGATTGACGCCAGAAAACATTTCAACCTTTCCCATGGACGCCCACAGAGTTTTAATGGCATTCTTCCTCGACCTTTGTAACTAATTCACAAAACAAATGGGCATCCTGTTGGGCCTTCTGATACTGGCCAAAACTGTCAGCAAGACTGTATTGTAGATTAAAGCACAGGGCTACAGAGCAAGACCCTGCCACAAAAATAAAAATAAAAATAAATATCTGAGCACGGAAAGTGGAGGAAATGAAGCTGCCAGGAGACTACCATGGATGCTTGGGTTCTCAGGAGCCTGTAAGGAAGGTTCCTGCTGAGAGAGCTACCAGTAAGCAGTGCTCCTGTGCATTCCTCCTGCCTCAAAAAGAGCTCTGTCAGGGTTTAAAGTGAAAAGGACAAAATATTTAAGAAAGAACCTGGAAGGTGCCCATGGGAGCCAGTTTTACCTCCCTGGGCAATAGACCCCATGCCAGCTGCCTGCTGTCGATGCACTGCAGGCCTGCTGCACCCAAGAATGCCCAGGCTTTCCTCGTTACTTTGCTGTTTGGGGTCAAGCAGTGCCATTCTGAGCAAATAGTGGGATGACAAGGCCAAGCCTGGTTCCCTGCTACCCTTTTTGAGTATGGAACAGACTCTTTTAGCATGCTTCTAAGTCCAGCTGCGTTTGCCCATCAGCACTGGGACTGATGAAAACAGATCATTGTATGTCTGTCCCTCCGGGTCTGTCAGGAAACTGGACCCCTTAGGGAACAAGTAGGTTCAAATACCAGAGTTCATCAAGGAGTGAACACTGGAAGTAACCAGGACGGTCACTGCCTGAAACTAAGGGCCTCCTTCCTCAGAGACAAGGGCCAACAAGCAGATGGGTCTAACACCAGGACCTGCTCCTGGAGAGGCTACTGAGCTTCCAGTCCCAGCAGTGCAGTGACCATGTATGTCCCCTCCTCAGCTGCCTCTATGCACCCCATCCTGAGGGGATACTAGAGGCTGGATAGCAAGACGGGTTTCAGGCGGAAGTGGGAGCCTGCTGTGAGGTAGGAAATCAAGTGTTTCAAGGGCTTCAATAATCCCAGCATCTAATCCATGACCAAATAAGAGGATTTGAGCTGCTTGGGCTTTACATACCTTCATTTCCCCAGACACACACTGGCCCCCGCCTACTCAGAAGGACCCAGGCTTCCCTCCTCCTCTGTCATGAGTCCAGTGCACACCTGAGTTTGAATCCACTCCAATGGATGAACAAACAGAAAGCCCACTGAGTGAGCGAGAAAGCCTCATCTCCAGCATTCACCAGCCTTGGTCCTATTATTATTTATTATGATGGTTCTATTTTTAAAGATGGAGAGAGCTCATTCCTTGCTGCCCCTTCACTGGAGCTGTGTGGATTTTGGGTGCAAACAAGCTGTTGTGGTTTCGCTGCCTGCCCATCTGGAGCTGCTACCACAGGCCCCGGTCAAGAGCTCTGTGGAAGACAGCACACGCTCCCCTGGGGGCCCGCCCCTATGTCTCACTCAAAAAGAGAAAGAAAAGAAAGGAGAAACACTGTGTGCTGTGGGGGGAGCTGGTCTCAGGAAGCTGGAGTTCCCACCAAGCAGATTTAGGGATGGTTGCGAGCAGAGTTGAATCCACTAGGCCACCTGGTCAGTCTGGCCAAGAACCTAGTCATGTGTCACCTGCACCCAGACCCAACCTTCCTGGGTCATTACTCAGGACAAAGGAGCTTTGGGAGACACTGGGAATAGTCAGGTGGATTTATTTTGAAGCAACCACAGCTGCCCAACTAACAGGGTACTCCCAAGACTTTCTTGGCCACCTCCATCTTCTAACTAGATCCAGAAAAAGCGATATACAAAAGTGAGAGATGGATATCAGGGCCTTGTCCAGACCCAGGGTAGGGAGTCCACTTTGAGGTACTTGTTGGTCCCAAATCTACAAACACACAGTTTCCTTCCTTGCCTGTCATCTGCAGAGTCACCCTAACTAGCTCTCTTGCTGTGACCCTGAAGCAGCTGGTTCCAATGAGGGAGGCTGGGAGAGAGACCAAAATGGAGACTCAGGAACTGAGGTGTCCAGTTCTTGAGAGATGAAATACGGGGGAGTATAAGAAACCAGGGGCCCCTTTTGCTTGCATGCAGTATTGATGGCAGCCTCTGTGCTAGAAGAACCTCCAGTTGAGCTGAGAGCCTGACCAGGAAGTTTTGCAAAACAGGGACCTTGCAAAATGCGGGCAGGCCCTAAGACTTCTGCAAAGCAGCAACCAAACAACCCAACAAACCAAAATCCTGACATGCATGATATTCATAAGGACAAAGAACACCTGGAATGTTCGTCATTGCTGGTGGAATGCAAGAGTGCAGCCGGGAAGCAAAGGAATTGGGAGTTACAATGACTTTGGGATGATATTTTAATGTATATAGGTGTTTGCGTGCATGTATGTCAGTGTGCCACATGTATGCCTGAGGAGTCAGAGAGGGTGTTAGATCCTTTGGAACTGTAGTCACAGATGATTGTGAGCCACCATGTGGATGCTGGGACTAGAATCTAGGTCCTCTGGAAAAGCAGCCAGTGCTCTTAACGCTGAGCAAGCCTCAGGAGTTACAACTATGAATGAACACTTTATAGCAGTTTTTGTAATTTGTTTGAGACAAAGTCTCACTGTGCCACCCTCCACTTGTTAGTTTCCTCTGTGAGAAAGAAGTTGCATTGTAAGGTACATTGTCACAATTAACAAGTGTTGACAGATTAGTCAAAATTGACAGCTCATACCAGGGCTCTCACTTGGTGTTTCACATTCTGTGGCTTTGGATAGATGCATGGTACCCCATCATGGGCAATAGCTACACTGGCCTCCCCCCCAAATTCTGCAGGCTTCACCTGTTCACCCTCCCCACCGCAGCTCTGGGCAACATTTTTTTTTTTTAAAGCCAAATCCATATTACATTTTCCAGAAGACGGTGCAGCTGGAGTCAGGCCGCTCTTTCGGGCCAGCCTCTTTCCTTTGCTAATATTCATTCAAGGCTCCTTCATGTCTTCTCCTGGCTTGGAAGCTCATTTCTTTGTATCACTGCATTAGATACCATTATTGTTTGGTTGATAAAGAACATCTCAGTTGCAATTATGACTACAGCATCTTTAAATGTATCTGTGCAGGTTTTTGTGTGAACATAAGCTTTCAGCCCCCTTAGGTTAAAAAGAAAAAAAAAAGAGTGCAATCGTGGAACCTCATGGTATGAATAGGTTAGTTGTATGAGACAGTGCACCCGTCTCCCACAGCAGCTGTGCTCTTCTGCGTTACACTGGCAAGGATGAACATCCAGGTGCCCTTCACCGGGAGCGCGTCTGGGGCTTGTTTTAGAACATTCCCCTTTTATTCCATTAGTGACTTTTTTCTCATAGCTGTGAACAAACACCTGACAAAGAAGCAAGTAATGGAGGGAGGGTTTATTTTTGGCTCACAGTCTGAGGGTATGCTCCATCACGGTGTGGGAGGCACGCGAGTGAGAGTGGCTGTAGGCTCAGCGGCAGGAATGTAAGGCGCTGGTGACATCGCACCCATAGTCAAGAAGGCACCTGGATTGCTTCTTTTTCCTCCCATTTTGCTCAGTCCTGCACTCTCGACACTGAGATGGGCCCTCCACACTTCTTTCCTCCGTTAAAGCTCTCTGGAAACACCCTCACAGACATGCGCACAGATGTGTCTGCCTAGTGATTCCAAACCCAAAGGGGCTGAGCTGATAAACTGAGGCCTTCAGTCCCGTAGGGTGTAATTCACAGCACCACCTCACAGGCATAGTTTTCCATCAGTGGATTTTCTTACATGAGGTTCCCAAGTAGACTTTTGCCCAGTTTCTGTTTGTTTTCTTATTTATTGTTTCCTTATTTGTTGTCTGTTTTGGACCAGCCTATCAAATGTGTCTTTTGCAAAGGTGTGGCTTCTTCTTTAATCTTTGCTTTGGTTTTATGAGACAGGGTCTTGAAACGTAGCCGAGGCTGGTCTACAGCCTCCCATCCTCCTGCCTCAGGCTTCTAATGCTAGTACAGGTGTTATAATATCATGCTGAGCTTTGTCTTCTTATTCTTTTAACAGTATCATTAATTTTAATAAGGCCCAGTTTATTGGTTTTTCTTTCATGGAACATTCTTCTGTTTAAAAGTTCAGCTGGCTCTGATGGCTTACATCTGCAACCCCGGCATTTGGGATGAAGAGGCAGAAGGATCTGGAATTCAAAGTCATATGAGGCTACATGAGACCCTGTCTCAAGAAAACTAAATAAATAATTAAATATTCATTGCTAAACACGGGCTAATCAACTTTTCTTCTTTTTTTATTATCCTGAACACACACACACACCACACACACACACACATGCATATTTTAAAACAGACACAATGTTGTATTTCTGTGAAGAGTTCTGATTAGTTCTTGGAAGGTGTAGAACCCATCCTTTCACAGGTAGTTGTCCAGGGTGACGCTTCCTCCACATACTACCTTGGTCAGAGACAGCTGGCAGTCCTGGGTGGGTCCATTTCTGTGCTCTCTGCTGGCTTCACTGACCACACCATCTTGATGGTGTAGCATTGTTGGAAGTCTTGGGCTTGGTGTGTCAATGTGAGCATATGCCAAGTGTCTATAGGTCTTCCAAAGAGGACATGAGGTCCCCTGGAGTTGATGTTACCAATGGGAGCCACCCAGCATGGGCGCTGGGGACCTAACTGATGCCCTCATCAAGAGCAGCAAGCACTCTTAACCACTGAGCTGTCCCTCCAATCCCTTTATCTTTTTAAAAACAATATCAAGTTTTTATCTGCGGTACATTGGTGATGCTAGTGACAGCGAGGCAAGTGCTCTGCCACTGAGCTACACCCAGTCCATATTCCATTTTCTATGTTGATATAAATAGTATTTTTAAAGTGTTTACATTAATTACTTAGTATGCAAATGCAGTATTGTGGGACTGGACAGATGGCCCACTGGTTAAGAGTATATACTGCTCTGGCAAAGGACCCAAATTCAGTTCCCAGAACTCACATTGGGAACTTAGATCACAACTGTCTGTACTTACAGGTCCATGAGATAACCAATGCCGCTTCTGGCTTCCACACATGCACACGCACACTTGCACACACACACACACACAAATAAATAAAACAAATATTTTAAAACCAGACACAGTATTATATTTTTTAATTTCAATTATTTGTTGTTGGTATGTAGGAAAGCAATTAGATTTTGTTTATCAACTTATATCCTACTTTCATGTAATCACATTAGTTCCAAGAGTGTCAGTTCTTTGGTATTTTCTATGTAGATGGCTATCTACACGCAAAGCTCTCTCTTCCCAACACACACACCTTTCTCCCTTTCTTATCTTACTGGCTATGTTTTGTTGTTGTTGTTTTGTACAAGGCTAAGTTGGCATGGTGCTGGGCATACAAGGCATTACCTTGGGGCTTTTGTCACCCACCATTCATAACTCACTAAGAGTTCAGCCATGAATGGGTTTTGGATTTTGTCAGAGCTTTTCTATTAATGTGATTGTGTAAATTGCATTCAGGAGAACCATCATTTCGTACCTAGGGGAGAAATCTCATTTAATCATAGTGTATAACTCTTGGTATGCTTTTTGGGTCTATTTTGTGCTTGTTGTAGTCAGAGTTACAATTGCTGTGACGAAACACCATGGCCAAAGCATTGGGAAGGAAAGGGTTTATTTGTATTATTCTTCCACTTCACAGTTCATTATCAAAGGAAGTCAGGAAAGGAACTCAAGCAGGGCAGGAACCTGGAGGCAAGATTCGATGCAGAGGCCATGAAGGGGTGCTGCTTACTTACTTGCTCCCCATGGCTTGCTCAGCCTGCTTTCTTATAGAACCCAGAACCACCTACCCAGGGGTCCCCCACAACACACTTAATGTGCTGGGCCCTTCCCCATTAATCACTAATTTTAAAAATGCATGTCTCTAACCTTAGCACAAGCGAGGAGGCAGAGGCAGGTGGGGATCTCTGTGAATTCAAGGCCAGCCTGTTCTACAAACCGAGTTCCAGTATAGCCAGAGCTGTTATACAGAGAAACCCAGTTTAAAAAAAAAACAAAAAACAAAAACAAACAAACAAAAAAACATGAAGATAGATAGATAGATAGATAGATAGATAGATAGATAGATAGATAGATAGACAGACAGATAGATAGGCAGACAGACAGAGCCATAAAGGCTTGCCTACAGCCTAATCTTATGGAGGCATTTTCTCGCTTGAGGCTTCCTCCTCTCCAATAGCTTTAGCTTGTGTCAGGTTGATATAAACTAGCCAGAACAGTGCTATTATAACAAACTGCTACACCAGGCACTTCATGTTTCTGAGGACTGAGAAATCAAGATCAAGAGAATACATTTGTAATGCCTTACTTCTTCTTCTTCTTCTTCTTCTTCTTCTTCTTCTTCTTCTTCTTCT
>NW_026596234.1:1230848-1348849 GCF_907164565.1 Psammomys obesus | reverse complement strand
CTTCTTCTTCTTCTTCTTCTTCTTCTTCTTCTTCTTCTTCTTCTTCTTCTTCTTCTTCTTCTTCTTCTCCTTCTTCTTCTTACTCCTCCTCCTCCTCCTCCTTCTTCTTCTTCTTCTCCTCTCTCTCTCTCTCTCTCTCTCTCTCTCTCTATATATATATATATATATATATATATGCTTGCTTGTTTTTGTTTTGAGACAGATTCTCTCTATGTAGCCCTGGCTGTCCTGGATCTCACAATGTAGACCAGGCTGGCCTTGAACTCACAGAGGTTCACCTGTTTCTGTCTCCCTAGTGCCGGAATTGAAGGCATGTGCCACCATGCCTGGCTTGGTGATGGTATGCCTGTAATGTGGCAGAGGCATCAGGGGATTAGAGAGCAGATAAGAGAGAGGGGAAGAGGATCAGACTTGCTTTCATAGCAAACTTACCCCAAGACAATGAAATTAATCTGTCTGTGAGGGTTTCTTAAGGCCTAAACCCTCCCGCTGGTTCCTACTACTCAACCCTGTTGAAGATTGTTTCCAACGCATGGGCTCTGGGGAACACACTCAAACTGTCACATGTGTGCTGCTGTGTTTGATTCACTAGCACGTGTGTTCCTAAAAGATGACCATCTACCTACATTCGTCATTTTTGTGGCTGGTTCTCACAGAGTGATCATGAGGTCTATCCTGAGCTTGTCTTCTCAGAGAGAACAGAGAGTTGTGTCACTGTCATGAAAGCATTTGGCAGGATCCACCAATGAGCTGTCTGGGCCTGCTCCCTCTTGTGCTATTGAATATTGATTAGATTTCTTTAATAAAGACTCCCAAAGCTGTTTCTTCTTTGGGAGCTTTGGTGGGCTCTGTATTTGTCCATTTTATCTAAGCCAGGCGTCTTCAATGTGTGGCCTGTAAGCCACATTCATTTCAGGATAGCCTGGATCTGAGTGTCTGAGGCAGTGGGCACTCTTCAGGTTCTGGAATGTTCTTTGATGAGAAGCCGCCATGGGCACCAACAGGACCTGTCACCTCACTGCACAGACAAGGCACCCCAAGCAAACTGTGGTCTGAATGCCACAAAAGAGCCTCTCTCTCTCTCTCTCTCTCTCTCTCTCTCTGTGTGTGTGTGTGTGTGTGTATGTGAATATTCATGTAAACATCAGACTTGCAAATTCAAGCAATTCTGAGCGCCCGCTGCCACCTTTTGGATCTGTCAGAGAAAATGCATCTTACAACCTCTGCAGGAGCCCCATCAGCCTGTCTTACCATTCACAGCCCCAGGAGAGTGAGAATTGGTGCTAATTTGGTGAGACTGAGGTTGTAGATGGTGGTTCCCTCCAAAGCAAACGGGAGAATCTTGGGAAAGGCTGTGTTTCCCTGGACAGGTGGCTCCTCCAGGCAGGTTCTAGCCCAACCTTCCCATTCCTGGTTCAAAAACAGTTCTAGAAAGCTCCTCCACTGTGATTCACCTGCAGCTCAGGGTGAATCCCTGTAAAAGATGAAAGAAGGAGATACACGATTAAGTAGTTCTCTCAGCACCACTCCTTTTGGTTTTAAAAATCCAGGCATGGCAGGGGGTGGGGTTGTTGGTTTTTGTTTGTTTGTTTGTTTGTTTGTTTGTTTCTCTTTCAGTTTTTGTTTTTAAAGAAGGTTCTCATAGAACTCAGACTGGCTTCAGATTGCTTTGTGTACAAGGCTGGCCTTGAAGTCTTGAACTTCCTGCCTCTCTCTCTCTCAAGAGCTGGTATTATAAGCACACACCATCATGCCCAGCTTTGGTTCCCACAGTTGACTGGGGTCTCAGCTATGACCAGACTGAAGGTTGTGAGCTGTCTGAACAGTGTTCCCATGACGAGCAATTACTGCAAGGATTAATTGCTGTGCTCAGTGTGTAATTACTACACATCAGCTAATGGCTCATGCGGTGGAAGATAGTGCTGAGCTCAAATCTAACCCAGAGGCTGGGGTTTCTACTGACCATCTTTGTTTTTCAGATGAGGTGAGTAGAGCTGAGCGGGGAACACATCCGTGGGTCCTGGGGACTTGCCCTCTGACCAGCCTGTGTGGCTGACCCCCAGGCTCCTCTCCCATCAGCCCAAAGGCTTGGCTTAGCCTTCCTGCATTCCACCTCTGAGGTTTGATCAGGAAGCACTCAAGAGGTAGGGAGAGAATGTCCAGTGAGGTTTTGTAGTGCATCTCTAGAGTGTGAGTCCTATTCCTACCCGACGAGATCTTGGTGCAGCTGGCTAGGTTTGCACAGGCTCTGCTGATGGGCCTGCAGAGACAGAAAGGGTTGCAGATCCTGTTTCTGGAAGGTGTAGCACCCTCTCCTTACCCAGTGAAAATGTTTCATGAGTAGCTTGAGATGAATGTCCTTGGTCTTCTTCAAAGTCATGTATCCTGATGGGGAGACATGGGAGCCCAGGATCTCAGATGACCAGAAGCAGGCCAAGGACACTCTGTAGGAATGGCAGGAAGATGAGATACTGCCCTGTGGGGCTGAAGGGCAAATATCTTCCAGGAGAGTAGATAGCTGCCCTGGCTACATCCAGATGCCCTCTTCAGGAAGGGTGCCCAGCTTTTGAAGCATCAGTAAGAAAAGGAGCATAGAGCATACGATACGTCACTAATACTGTCACATTCTTAAATAATATTTTGGATGTATTTAATTAAATAAAATGTTATTAAAATTATCTACAACCAGCCATGGCGGCACACAACACTCAAAAGACAGAGGCAGGAGGATCAGTAGTTAAAGCCATCCTGGGGCACATAGCAATAACCTATTCAACAAAACAAAACAAAAATATTTCCACCTGTCTCTAGACATACATACTCTTGTATGTGTGTGTGTGTGTGTGTGTGTGTGTGTGTGTACCTCTGGTGTCATTCCTCAGGTGCCATCCACATTGTTTTGATATGCTCTCTTACTGGTCTAAAACTCACCTATTGTCAAGGTGATTGGCCAGTGAGCCCCAGGGACAGTCCTACCTCTATCTCCCCAGTGCTGGAATTGCTAGCTTGCCCCACCACACCAAAATTTTTCATTTAAACAGGATTCTCAGCATCAAACTCATATCCTCCTGCTTGCAAGGAAATCATTTCACCAACTGAGCCTTCTCCCCAGGGTAGAGCTACCTTTAAGATATGACTGCTTTCGGGGCATGGTGGCACACACCTGTAATCCCAGCACTCAGGAGGCAGAGGCAGGTGGATCTCTGTGAGTTTGAGACCATCCTGGTCTACAGACTGAGTCTAGAACAGCCAAGGCTACACAGAGAAACCCTGCCACAAAACAAACAAACAAGATATGATTGCTCTTCCTTACAGCCTGCTTCTTGTTTGTCCCTACCCCAGGACAGGGGCACTTTGTAGACATTCTTCTGCATGCCTGGGAAGGTCCATAGTCTACCCCACCCTTTCAGAGCAGGATACCCTCTTCTGAAGACTCCTTACCAGCCCTGGGGATCCCAGTGTTGAGTAGAACCGGCAGGCTTTGTCCTCAGTCATTCCCGGGGAAGGACAGGCAGTAGCTCAGAACCAAGCAGCCCTCTGTCATGAACAGTGTATTTTGAAGCCAGAAGACCAACACCAGCTCAAGCCCTTGCTGCTTAGTGTCAATCCTGACAGATCACCAGGGGCTCCATTCCTGCTTGGTCCTGAAGACCCAGCAGCACCGAATGCTCAGAGGAGGCTATGGGGAAGGTCAGCCTGCCCCAAACACTGAATGCCAAACACCCTAGGTAGTCCCATTCACAACAAAGCAAATCTCCAAACTCCAGTGATTGCAGAGGAGGTAGAAACTTGGATAAACCCACAGCAGGGGAGAATGAATGCCTTATTTACCTCAAAGCCTGGTGGCATTTGAGTTGGACTATTTCTGTACAAAAACTACAAAAAAAAAAAAAAAATACCCAGCGTTCAGCCTGGAAACGCTCAGTCTAACAAATGAACCAATTATGTCCTTGTGACAAAGCCATTATTGTAAGGGAGATGAGATTTCTTTCTTTTGGAGTGGAGTGGAGGATTCAGGGTGACATGATCTCAGCCCAGGGAACACACCTTCCGTGAGCCCCTCCTTTTGCGGTTCCTCCCCTCTGCATATCCTCAGGGACAGCAAGGGTATTTCCCTGCTACAGGTAGATAATGTAGGGTTATGGTACTTGCAATTGACAATTGACGTTAGTAAAAGAAGTACCGGGCTACCTCACCAAAAGGGATGTTGGCTCGGGACTGCAGAGCAGCCCTCTCAGCCTCACCCAAGGCCCATGGGTGAGGGATCATCATTACTAGCTGAGGTTTTCTGCCAAGAAGTATGGTTTGGATTCTGTACCCATCCATCTACTCCTTTATGGAGGCCCTGTTTATAGGCAGTGCTTCCCAGCTCAACCTGAGTCCCTCAGTGGGAACCATTGTGTGATGACTGGAGACTGCTGGTGGCTCTGTGGAAAGTTTGCTCTATTGCTCATTCCTGCAGTAACAGGCCAAGGAGAGGGGCTGGGGGTGGCTGGGGGCACTGACTGAGGCAATGGGCCCTAGGCCCTGCTCTTAGGTGCCCAGCCCAAGTGGAGCCAGGCAGGAAAGGAAGGCAGTCAGGCTTGTTCCTGGTCCAGGTCTGGGTAACTGTATTCGGCACTAGGGAGACCTAGAGAGCTGGGAGGCAGCTCTCCCTTAATTCTTTTTTGTTGCTGTTGTTTTGTTTTTCAAGACAGGGTATCTCTGTGTAGCCTTGGGTGTCCTGGACTCACTTCTATAGACCAGGCTGCCTCCCTGAGTGCTGGGTTTAAAGGTGTGTGCCACTGCACCTGTTTTTTGTTTTTGTTTTTGTTTTTGTTTGTTTGTTTGTTTGTTTGTTTGTTTGTTTTTAAAGACAGCGCTTCTCTGTGTAACCTCCCAGAGCTTGCTATGTAGACCAGGCTGACCTAGAACTCAGAGGTCCACCTGTCTCTATCTCCCAAGGGCTGGGATTAAAGGCATGTGCCACCACCAACCGGCTCTTCTTTAATTCTTGAACACAACAGAAAGGTGTAAACCAAACTGCCTCAGAAGGAAACCAACATAGATGCTGAGTTTCCTGATGGGCAACCAAGGCTGAGAGCTGGGAGAACAGTTCAAAAGAAGATAGGCCCAGCCACTGTAGACTCAGTCACCCTAAGAGTCCCTGAGTCTGGTTGTAGGGTCCTGCCATGCCGCTCCCAGGTAACAATCTAAAACCATACCAGAGGGGTGTGGACCCCCCAGGAGCACGATAGATAGGCACTGACCACACACCTTCCCAAGGGTCATGGTGAGGGTTCCAGGCCCCAGGACCTTGTAACACCTGGTAGCCCCCTTGCCTCTTCAAGTGCTTTCAGAGCTCTAGATGGGCCAGCAGCAAAAGCAGGAACTTGCTGATTGCCAGGGCCCATGTGAAACCCTCATTGATTCAGGCAGCCCTTAGACCTCCAGAGAGCAGAGAACACTTTTACCTTGGTCCAGCACCCCAAGATCACTTTGCCTAATCCCACCCAAGTATGAACAGCAGCAAAAAGCCAGTTCTTCTGTACCAAGGCTTAAGGAGAATCTGCCAGGTCTCTGGTAGAACCTAGGATTGGATTCAGGGATAAGTAATTGTGAAAGGAAGATAATGCTTTGCTCTCCAAGATCTGCAGAAGCCCCAGCATGACCACAGAGTGCACTGACTGATCCTCAGGCTGATGAGAGGGACCCTACCCTCCCACTGTGTCCCTGTTTCCCTTCTCATTACTGGAAATGTTAGGAAGTCCTGCTAGAGTTGCCACCTTACTGAGGAAGGAGGGTATCCCAGCTTGGGGTTAATAGTCTCACTAATAAAAGAATTTAAGAATGGATCTAAAAACTTGAGGATAATTTTCTTACCATTTAAAAGAAAAACTCTAGGAGAGGCAAAGTGTAAATCTTGGCAGCCTCCCAAAGGAGGAAGAAGAGAACACACTACGCTTTTTTACTTAGGCATGGAGGTTTAGCATGCAGGCGGCCATGTGGCAGACAGGCAACTGAATGGCAAAAGAATGGATGGCTTTAGAGAAAGAATGAAGAAGCCCAAAGCACCAAAGGAAGCATACTTAGGCTCTGGCCAGCATTCAAAGGAAAGAGACAGAAGAAGGAAAAGTTACACCTTACTTGGGACTCTGGCTAGCAGACCTAACGGGCCCTGATGATGGCTCTGCAGCCATTGCACTGATAGGAATTCTAGGAAGGAAAATACATTATATCATTAAAGGGATAAATATTCCTCCCATATCTTTGGCATAGCCTTAGGTGAATCTGCCTTCCAGAGGGGTGTTCCCATAGCCAGGCAGTTTGCCTGCCCACCTGGAGTAACTGTTAAAAGAGACACAGTATGTCTCCCCCCAGGAGAAGATTTGTTCTTCGGTGTAAGAGGCAACAGCTTTCCCTTAACGAGCCTTCAATGCTACTGTAATGTTTCTTTCAGCCCTTACAGCTAGGGCTTGTTATTGTTTCTGTTTGTGTGTTTCTGAACAGAGAGAAATTGGAAAGGTCAAGCAGGCAAGAGCAGCCAGGACTGTTTCCTCGTGTGCTTAAGGTCCTAGTTGTTTGGCTGTACTGGCCTCCTCCAAGATCACTGTTTAGTCATCTCCTTGATGGCTGAAACTCTCAGACTCAAGGGGTCCTGGTGTTTGCAGTGTGTCTGTGTATATATGCCCATGTGCATCTGTGACTCTGACTGGTGTTTCCATGTGTGCTTGAGAGCCTTTGCACACGTGCAGCTTCCAGGACTGTAGTGCTGATGTGACTGAGAAAGCTGGATGTCAGCAGGCTGTGGTGTACTGGCTGGGACAAAGCTACATAGAGGACCTGACTTACTTGAGTCTCAGAGAAACAGCCACCTGATCCTCTTTCTCCCACCTACAGCTGACCTTGACTCCATTTCAATCATGAGAATTTGCCATCGACACTCAGCCTAGCCTTGCTGTGCAATTTCTCCTATAGCTGCTATGGTCCAGGAGAATTTACAGACCAACGCCTGAGTGCCTTGAAGTGGCCATTTCAAAGTCATCAAAGGAAACTCATCTAGCCTGCAGGAACAAGATTGGCAGGGCAGGGAATGCTACCCTGAAGGAGCCTGGCTGGACGGCTGGATGAAGCCCATGCATTCCAATGCCTGGAACAAGGCTTCCTGCTGCTGCAGTTAGCATCCAGGTCAAAGACAGAGGCCAGCAGCAGCAGCATGGAGAATAGGCCACTGACTCTGATGAGGTGGCAGCTCAGCCTGTCCAGTGGGTGCAGCATCTACCTTCCAACCAAACAGACAAGGAAGGGTCCCTTCTCCTCTCTCCCATTTTTTTCTTTCCCTTCCTCTCTCCCGTTCTCCTCCTTCTTTCCTTCCCCCTCCTCCTTCTCTTTCTATCCTACTCCTCCCCCCCTTCCTCCTCCTCTTTCTGTTAAGTGCTTGTCTGAGACAGGCGGGAGAAAGGCAGGGAGAAGGCGCTCATGCTGTCTTACACTGAATCAGACTGGAATGAAACAAATCTCATTCCATGTACGCCATGACCGTGCCTGACAAGGCATCCCAGCAAGGGTGACTGACAGCCCATGCCATTCAACAGAATGTGAATTGGGATGCCATGTGCCTGTAGAAAGTGGGCTTCAGTGACGTGGGGGTAGGTTCTGCAGGGGATAAAGCTGCATTGTCAGATGAAAGATGTCCAGGGGAGCCACTGGTAGGGGACATGGGTGTCGGTGGAGACACATTTGGGGAGATTTGCGTAACTGGAGCAAACTCACCTCTCATCACACTGTGTGCACAACTATAAGGAAGCTGCCTTCAGAGGCTCTGGAACAGCAGGCAAAGCCCAGCTTGGCAGGAGAAGGCTGGATTAAGCCATGAAAGAGTTTCTGTTCAAGCATATCCCATCCTTAGGGTTGTTTTAAATGAATGAGACTAGAAGATGGTTTCTTTCCTCAGATTCCCTAGGAATAGACCAGGTCCTCAGCCATGTGTGCCAGTCTAGGCCCATTGGAAGCCATGGCTAAAGGCATATGGTGGGGAGGACAGTGTTTGATGGTGTTTGATGGTGGAGGTGCTGCCTACAGGTAGCATCTTGCTTCTCCTCCTGATCCTTCCCACTCCTTCTATACACTGAGCACGGGAGTGACAACTGTCCCCATGGCTATGTGGGTCCCCATTTTTCTCAAATGGACTGACATGACCGGCACTCAGTATGTGTTCCATGGCCATCAGCATGAGTCTTTCAGGCAGGAGTCAGCAAGTTGAGACAATGATCTGCCATTGACAGTGTAGACACAGCCCACTGTCTATTCACGTGTTGTTTGTGCCTAGTTTGGGTTGTGATGGCCAAGCTGAGTGGTTGTAACAAAGATCATGTGGCCCACAAAGCAAATTCACTCACTCTCTGGCCCTTTACAAAAGGTACCTGTGGACTCCTGCTCCAGGACATAGGAGTATGGGAGAGGAGAGACCTCAGGGCAGGATTCAAATGGTTCCCACTGTCATGTCAGAGGCACTGATGACCCACCTCGCCTTAGCTCAGTCAGGCTTCTTTGCTTTATGGGCCCAATGACAGGGCTCACAGTAGTCACTGTGGACCTTCTTACTATCACTCTCAGCAAGGACCCAAAACTGGACATGGCACAGGATCCAGACTGTGTACTTACAAAGCCAGGACTCCACAACCCCAGCACCCTGGCAGAGGTGGTGAAAAGTCCATGTGATGTAACCCTGCCTGAGAGCTGGGGAACTCCTTTTAGATGCCACCCCCACATTGCCCCATCGCCAGGTCCAACAACAGTCCTGATCCCTCTCCACCTGTAGCTATTCCCAATGTAGACTGCCATCCTTGATGCCTGCTCCAGGTTCTGCCTACCACGTCAGCAGAGCACTCCAAATACACACACAGCCATGTCACTTCCCTGTTTCTCAGACCAGGCTCCTTCCTGCCCCTGTCAACCTCTCCTGGCTCACAGGATCCCAGATAGACAAGTGTGCAGCTCTCTGAAAACTATCATACTATTGAGCTCATCTCTGCCTCCCTCCAAGGCCTCCTACCTCTCACCACCTGGCTCCTCCAACTTCTACAAGTAGGACACCTTGAAAACATGTATTTAATAAGTGACTGCGACCCTTACATAAAATAAGGCTGGGACATATAATGCCTTAGATGGTGCCAGAGGGGTGTAGAGTGGAAAGAGATAGAAGTAACCCCAGAGGAGAGATGGGCAGGCTCAGCCAGCCATAACTTCTGGAATTTCCAGAAAGAGCCAGATTGAGCCACATCTGCAGCCTGCAACACAAGCTGCTCCCAGCTGGAAACAGTAACCAGAAATTGCCTGTCTGCTGACGTTGGCTATGCAGCATAACAATGCTGAAATACCCAAGGCTCCTTCTACACGTCTACAGAAGAACATCAAGACTGGCAAGCTAGTCTGAGGCCGTGAGAGGGCTGTGAGCCTGGGGGCCCCCCTAGGCCCCTGGCTCCCAACATCCAGAGGGTTGACTCATGGCCTGACAACGAGTGAGTAAAGCCCCTGTACCAGTCTCCCTCCTGCCCTAGAAGCAGATAGGGCAGACAAAGCTATAGTCAGAAGCATGCCAGGTCCACCCTGTCCTCAGAGGGTATTTTAGCCCTTTGGATCATGAGGGGAACGGTCAGGGCCAGACAACTTAAGGTGATCTTTCCTGCATGGAGTTTTAGGGAAATGACAGCCCAAAGTGAGGCAGGAAGGGGTCACTTGATAAGACCAACTCTGCCTGTCCTTCCTTTCCCAACCTTCTCCCCAAGCTAAAGAGAAAATCCAAGAGCTTATGCTCAGGACTCTGATTCACAGACCCTATGGAGAGTGTGAATTTGAATTTGCATGCTGTGTCATTCATAACACCAAAAAAAAAAAAAAAAAAGAAGAAGAAGAAAAGAAAAGGCTCTTTGTTATTATAAAGAAAAGCTCCAAATGGGTGTAAAGGACTAATGAATGTAGGACCTAATGAGGTAATAGGACGTAGTGAAGGCTTGCAGACTGGGGAGGGGAAAGCAATTCTTTGCTTCCCACTCCTCTCCCCACCCCCCTTCTCACCGGGTAGCATTTAGGCCACTGTTTACTGCTTAGTTTCCTCCTCTTCCAGCCTTCCAGCCTCAGGTGTTCCTCTGACTGTGTGTGCACGTCCACCTGTATACGTGTGCAGGGGGGTGGAGGCTTCCTCCACAGTAATTTTGGAGATGTCCTTTCACCGAATCTAGAGCTTACCAGCTGCCCAGACGGCTGGCCATCAAGTCCCAACCAGCCTCCAGTCACCACCTCCCCAGTGTTGGGGTTACAAGCCTGTGCCTCTGTGCCTGAATTTTTAAATGGGTGTTTAAAAAGCAAGCACTTTATTGACTAAGCTGTGTCTCCAGCCCTCTGCTACCAATTCAGATGCCCTCAGATGCCCCACAGCCCTACCCAGCAGGAAGAGGTGAGGCCCAGAGCCTGGTCAACCAGACAGAGGCCACAGCCTGGTTTTGCATAAGTTGTGAGTGCATCCTCTGACATACTTGATGTGCTATGTGGGGGAGAGGAAGGCCTCTACCAGCCTCTTCCCTCACACTGGCCATCTCTAAATCCTCTTCCTGTGGGCAAGGACACGCCCTTCTGTGTTCACTATAATCAGATTTATTGAGCAGGGACAGAGCACTAATCCCATTGAGATGGCGATGTTGAAGAGCCAGATGTCCACGGGGAAGTGCGGTGGCCAGCCTTGGCAGTAGGTGGTAATTAGAAATTGGGAGGAGCAGGCAGGATATTTGCTGCACTACCCACACAATTACATGGCAAGAAAGCACTCAGCAAATTGTGGGGCTGGAGATTCAGCTGCTGTGCGTGGCCGGCATGTCCCATACTAAATGTTCTCTCTGCGACGCACGTGTGTCCTGCTTGCAACCGCTGAGCCCCAGTATCCAGCCTTGTCCTGGCCTTGAAGAGCCTCCCTGCCAAGCCCAGCCGAGGGCTTTGCATGATCACTGGAAGTATGAGGCTGATGTCTGTGAGTCCCGGGCTTTCTTGGCATGGAACAGAGAGGTTCTTGGATGGCTCAACCTCTGTCAAGGGCTCCAAATGCACTGTTCTGAGCACTTGGCCTGATGCGTAATCTTTCAGTGTCAAATTAGCATCCTGCAAGGCGTGTCAGCAAGCCTGATTGAATTGGCTTGGGTTTTTGAAGCAGAGACACAGGAGATGCATCTTAGCCAAGTGGGAGCTGCTGTTGAGAACACATTACCCGTGAGAGGAAAGGCTACTGTCCTAGCCTGATGCGGACACAGTCATGGGCTGAGTTCAGCCAAGCACTGCTTTTCTGATTGCAGGTATAAAGTGAGCCTTAGGCACAAGCTGGGTACAGAGATGGGGCGTACCCAGCAGTACCCAGCCCACCTACTCTCTGCTATGCTGCCACTGAACTTGTTGGGGATTTTGAAGTCACTTGCTGCTGCTTAGCAGATGTCCCACAGATCTGAACACTCTAATGGGCTTTTTGGCTGGCATGTATTTGAGGGGGAGCAGAGAGACTTCAGTCCTCCCTTCCCTGAGGCCTAACTCCCATATACAGGTTGTTTGAGGCCAGTTCTGAGAGGGGAAAGAAACACTGACACATCTTGTCGCCTGTTTCTGCCCTCCAGCCAGTAAAAATTGACCCACAGCACCAGCTGTGCTGAGGGTTCTGGCCCAAAGGCCAGGTCCTGCACCCAATCCTGCTGTGCTAAGACTTCCCCAGGAACTTAGTGCTCAGCACAGGTGGACAAGGGCAGAGCTGTTGAGAAGGCCATCTCCCTAATCCGATTGAGTTTCCAGGCTGAGTCTGTGGTCTCCTGACAGCCAAACTGGTGCCAGGCCTGCCGCACAGCCAGGCGCTGACAGGATGCAGATGCTCAAGGTTTTCTGTCGCCAAGTCCTCAATCAGAAAGCAGCCTCTGTGCCCCTGGACAGCAGGAAGGAGGAGACTCTGACCCTCACGTCGAAGGTGGCCGGCACACAGAGAGGTGGGAGGCTAGTATGTGCCACCTACCAGCAGAAGGGCTACAGGGTGGTGCCCACACTCTGGTTACAAGCCCTCTTGGCGTCGGCAGCTGTCTGTGGTGCTGACCGCTCATCTGAGGCTTGAGAATCACCCAGCAGATCTTCCAACTGGACTCTGTCTGGGATCCAGCCTCTTCCAATAATTCCAAACCAGACAAGAAGGACGGGGACTCACAGTGGAGTGGGGGAGGGAAGTAAGGAAGTGAATAGAAGCTGCCCAAAGAGGCTCTGCCCCTGGGAAGCAGAGGACAGGCTTGCATGAAGACGCAGCCTGTGTGTCATCTGGCTGGGTCCTGTTCCTGCACTGTGTCCCTTCTGAGCCACCAATCTCCAAACTTCAGTTTCCAGTCCTGGGAAACCTGGGGCTCACCTGGGCCAAAGATGCCACTCTCAAATAGCTGGCAAGGGTGACAGGGCTCCAAGAGGAGGCTGAGGCAACATGGCATCCTGAACCTGCCACTCTTTTGGGACATTCTAGAAGAAGCTGCACTAGCAGTTTTCTTATCCCTTGAGCCCTCTCCTCCTGTTTAGCCACTTGAATAGAACCTGGCTCCCAAGCATTCCGGGGGTTCCCTAGATGACGGCTTCTTTGTCTTTTCCACACTCCTGTTCTGAGAGCAAACGCGGTGCATTCACTCTCATCCCAGTGAGATTCTTGGCTATGCCACTTGACGAGAACCCTCCCCCCTTGCTTCCTGGGCTTCAGCAGCCCACCTGTGAAATGAGAATAGGCCCACCACATATGTGCTTCTTTTGTCCCCAACATTTCCCACATCTGGGAATAAGTGGTGGCTTTGGCGTGACACTGGGGCTCTCGTTCACACCTGGGCATCTGCTGCAGGGCACTGGACATGGAGTTTGTGTGGCGAGGCAGTTATTTCAGCTCCAGTTCTAAAAGGGCACCTGAAGCGTGCACTGCCAGCCCCCATTCAGGTTGGTTAGGGTTTCTGCAGAGCCAAGCTGGGCCTTAGAGGAACTCAGGGAGCCATCCTTGCTTCCCTGGACACTCTCCATAAACTGTTATCTTGGGACACCTGGTGCTGGCCAGTGCCCCAGGAGCAGATACGTAGGGACTGGCCAGCTAGCTCAGTGGTAGGCATTTGAGTTCACTCTGATTTTATTATTTCAGACAAGGCTGCACTGACAATCTTGATATCAGATGCTTCTGGTGTTCACTATGCCGTGATGCCTGGTGTTAGTAGAAATGGAGAAGGGTGGCCAGGAAGTGTGAGGGCACTTCCTGTAGTGCTGGCCTGTGAGGACTCTTCTACCCGAAGCCTGTCCAGGGATAGCCCATTGCTGAACCTGTTCTGGCTGGGGCTCTCCAGCCACCCTTATGAAGGAGACAGTCCCCTGCCAGGCCAGCCTAGACTGGTCCTGAAGGTAACCACACAGAGGCTTCTCATACTTCTCAGCTTTTTTTTTTAAGCTCTTGGGCTTTGCAGCCTCTTAGGCCCCTTCCCATCCACGGGGCCGCTTGCTGGAGTAGGTGAGTCCAGCTTTTTATCTAAACACAATGGGCTGACTTAGGGGTGTCGGAGGCCCCGGTACTGTTCTGCAGGGAAAACGCAGGTGAGGGCGAGAGCTCAGGTCAGGGATCTGACCTGTCTTGGTGGCCTGAGTCAGGGGTATGCTCCACCAGTGCAGGCACTGTCATCTGTTCACACACAGACGATACATCTCCCTCTATCCCATCCATGTACAAGCTTAGACCCCCCTCCCTGACCACTGCTTCTCTTCTACTCTCATCCTTCACTCTGCCTCCCTCCTTCTGCACCGAAATAGAGATATAGGGAGGGCAGTGGCTGAACTAGCCCTGTTCCTCACAGGAACCATCCCAGCTTCCTGACAAGAAACCTCAGCTTGCTTCCTCTGCCCACCCTGATGGTAATCCTGCGTACTCCTGAAGGCACCCAACAGTGGGGCAGACCTTCAGTCACTCTAAGGTTTCTCGTTGAAACCTGGAGTCTCTCTGGGATCTGCTCGAGGTCACAGCTGCCCAAGGACGTGGGGCTCCTGTCTGTCTAAGGTTCAAGTCTACACCTCAGCCTCCAGCCCCCAACTCCCAACTCCTCTGTCACTCTCCGGAGACCCTCCCTCATGCTCAGAAATTTCCATCCCAGCACTGAGTGAAATAGCAGAATCCAGGGTGGAATAAAAGGCAGGAACACCAGAGGCTGGCATGCCCTTTGGGTCCACTGTCCTCCCCAGGGCCCCAGTCCAGCTTTATAAGCATGATGAAAAAGTGGGTGGCCCAGAGTGGCCCAGCATCTAGCTGGTCTTTGGACACTAAGGGCAGGTCTGCTACCCATGGGAGTTGGTCCAAAACAAAAGAAGAAAAACAGAGATACCAGGAGAGACAGACACACAGAAGGGGAGGCAGAGACAGCGGTGGAAGTAGGGGGTTGGCAACAGAGACCCTGCATGCTATGTGCTGCCCCTCCCTAAGACCAGCAATGCTGAGTCTGGCTTCTCTCCCCAGCATGCACACGTGCCAGCTGTGTCGGCAGTGCTGCCCTTCCTGCTCTCCTGCTCTTGGCCACATCCCTCCTCACTGCTCAGAGTCACAGAGCAGAGTCGTCTGGTGTCATCCCCTTGCAAGTCTCCCGGGACACCCAGAGCTGGTTTGGATAGGCATATGGGAAGATGCTCTAGGTGATTCCAGTTAGGTGGGTTAGCACCGAGGCATCCTGCTGTGAACTCAGGATGACCCTCAAGCTGGCAGAGGCCGTAAATGTTACTCAGGCTATCCTGGGGCCAGGGCTGGAGTGCCCATGCAAGTTGGAGGCAGACAGTTTGGAGGTTGGGGGATCAGAAAAGGGGTGAGCCTGAGAACCTGAGGTTTAGGAGCATGAGAGGCCACTGAGGGCCTGGAGCCAGCCCATCTCACTGCCCTGCTCTGGCTCTAGCCGGCCCTAGAGATAGTTGCGTGCTGCCTTTGTTCAGTGAGGTGTGGTATTTTAAATGTTTTGACATTTTAAATCTGTGTTGGATACATCAAGTGTGTTTAATTCCACTGTGACTCACCAGGAATCGAATTAGTGTGTCTCCTGGGATGGGGCACAGCTGGGCCTAGAGCAGCTAGAAGACTTCTTGCTTGCCCTCTGTGGGCTTCCAATGGAGTGACCCCCTGGGGGAAGATGGAACAGTCCCTTTATTCTCAAGGACAGAAGAGATGCAGCTTGGGGAGGACATAAAGGGCCCAAGAGGTTGATGGTGCTGACTCGGCACATGCAGAAACACCTTCCCTGGAGTGGTATGCACCCTGCCTGGTGAGCCAAGCTTTATGCAAATGGCAACCTGGATTGCCTCTTTCCAAGACCTTCCCAGGGATGGTCTGGGGCTACCTGGGAGTGGAAGGCAAGGCCTTTCCGGGTACTTCAAGCAATCCAAAAGAGGCTTGGGGAGTCCAGCGTACTCCAGAACTGTGGGTGGCTACTCCACTCATTCCAGGTATCTTGTCATGGCTGTCCTCACAAGACAGTGGCTTTGCAAACCATGAGCTTTATGCCAGCCCTGTTCCCCACGTGTGTCAACTAGGACATGTGCACATTTGTGTGGTTTTGCTCCAAGGGAGCCTCCTGAAGGCAAGGGTCAGCTGGACACTGCCGAGGAAGCCAGGCTGAACTCATACAGGCTAGGAAACAAATTCGTGTCCAGCCGCTTCTGAGTTATTGGCCACAAGAATCTCAGAGATTCCGTTTTTGCAAATGTAAAGTGTACGTAGAAGGCCTTGGCTGATGAGTCGGGCTATCCTTCCCCAGAGCTCTAAGAGGAACCAGGTGGGTGGGAGGATGCGTGGAGTCATTTGTGTGACCTGGTGAGCAGGCTGGATGGGGTGTGGCCTTCCTAACTTGTCAAGCACCCCCCAACCACAGTCCCCAGGTCTATGTGTTGGTCTGATGGCCGCCTCTTGCTCTTGCAGGTTAACACCTTCATGTCCTTTGTGTTCCCCATGCTGGTCATCTCCATCCTAAACACTGTGATTGCCAACAAACTGACTGCCATGGTACGCCAGGCCGCCGAGCAGGGCCGAGTGTGCACTGTAGGTGCCCAGGACGGTTTACAGCACAGCACGTTCAGCATGTCCATCGAGCCCGGCCGTGTCCAGGCCCTACGCCACGGAGTCCTTGTCTTACGTACGTAACCTTAGACCTGTGGGGCTCAACCCAGAGCTAAGTGTACAGACACGGGATGGTTGTGGGCCCTCAGCTCAGCATCAGTGCTCTGCGCTCTCCACTCCCTTGTACCTTCTTCACTCAACCAGAAGCTGGGTACTGACTCTGAGCTTGAAGCCTTGCCCATGTGCATAAGCTTTCTTGTGTAAATCAAGGCTCTGTCAAGGAAGCAAGTATACCCCAGACATACTCACAAATGAAGTCACATGACCAGACCTAGCAGTTGGAGACCTCTATGGAGGCAACATCTAGCTATTCAGGTCCTGGTAACTGAGCTACAGGCAGAAGGCATGCCAGGCAAATGCCTGGTGGTCAGACGGTGTGTGGCAACAATGTTGAGTGGAAGAGGTAGGCCTGAATCCTGCAGCTGATGCAACTTCAGGAAACATCATCAGGTAGGATGGATGGGAAAGACACAGGAGAGAAGTCTTTATCCTCCAGACCCATGTCATACATTTTTGCTGTGGCTCTGGCTCCTTCCTGGTCCTGCCCCTTTCAAGCTTACATCCCAGCAGTTCTAGGTGCAGTCTCAGGGCAGAGCTCATGATAGCAAGGAGTCCCCCAGACTAGCCCCTCAGAGCCCAGAGTGCCTGGCAGCAGACCTGAGTGGGCTAGGTGGCCTCCCTCACAGATGTCCCCACCAATACCCACAGGCAGCAACTGTGAGGACTCATTCTCAGACACCTCCCCCCAAGGACATTGCTAGACTCCAGAACAACCACCTCAGTTTCCCCTACTAACCTAGCGTCTCTCAGAGTGAGTGGGGCCTGTCCTGGTTCTAAGGAGGAGACTGAGGATGAAGGTAGAGGGGAGCGTCCAAGACCTCAAGCAGAGTTGTATCTGGGATCTCCATGGTCAGTGCCATCTGAGGACATATCTGGACCAAAAGCACCTGTCAGCTGCATTTTCCATCATGCCATAAGGCCCAGGCCCACCCTATAGAATGCATGCCGTTCCATCTTACTGAGCTGGCACATCTCCTCTCAGGTCAGCTGAGGATGTACTCGTACCCTCAGCACCCAGGAAGAGTGGCCTAGTGTCATTCTTTGCCAACTAGCTGGGCCTGGTCGCTGTTGGCTCTAGTAGTGCAGCACTCAGTTTCTCCCTCACCCATGTCAGCACAGGCTAGAGATACTGTGGCTGTGCTTTTGGGGACTTAGAGACACCCACCGGGTGACCTTTAGAGACCCAAGATACCATAGATCTGCTTCTAGCAAATTTGACAGTGGGATGAAGACTGAAGAAACCATGGCTGGTAACCTAAAGGCTGGAGCCAGCACCTTGGAATAGTTGTAGTAGTTACTGCCTTAGTAAGGCCCCTGGTGGCTGCTCACCTTCAGGGTTGTCCCAGCTACGATGAACTCTGCATAGTCTGACAGAAAAACCAGTTCTCCCTGCCAAGCAGGGCTGCAGTGCAGGCAGGCCAGACAAAGACGCAGGCAGCAAGAGTAGAGTATATAGACATGCTCCAGTGACCCTTGCCCATTGCTGTCCAACAGAACTGTTCCTAGGATACCTGTCAACCCTCTTGGCTGAGAAACCCAAAGGGGGGCCTGGAGATTCCCCACAGGTGGCAGAACCTCCCTTTCTGCAAGTGCTGCCCGGGCAATGGCTCCTTCAAGGCTTGCCTCTCACGGCGACCACAGTCTCCTACGTCCCTGTCCTTCCTCCACAGTAGCTGTAGTGGAGTAGGACAGGGTCTTGATGGAAGGAGGGAAAGCTGCTACTGTGTACAGTGAGGACCACAGGTGAGCTGCTCAGAAGGCAAGCAAAAAAAGGGAGGCAGAGATGCCTAAATCAGTGCCCTTCAGAGTATGTTCCGGGGGTTCTCTAGGGACCTGGGGGTCATGGACACAGGGTCAGGTGATTCTGTCTAGCACCCTTCCTGGGTAGTCTATCCCAGCCTCAGTGGTTCATCTCAGCCTTGCTGCCTGATGCTTCCCCTCTGGTCTGAGACAGGCAAGTGCCCTCATAATTGTTTCCACCTACCCTCCACAGGACCAAGCTGGGCTTGCTCAGCTCTGTGACTCAAATGCCCAGCCCTAGAGACTGTCACTACCCACCAGAATCCTGCAAGTGGCTCTTCCCTTCCTGGCCTTGAGGTTGCATTTAGTCTGCCTGCCCGTTGCCAATGAGTGACTGGCTGGCAAGGGCATACCAGTACCTCAGACCCACTCTGTGTGAATGTCTACTTGCACCATCATGCTATGCTGTTCTGAAATCTAACATTGCCAATTCACCTCCAGCCCCGTCAGCTTCACCTAGGCCAGGTGGCAGAGTTGAAGGGGAGAAACCACTAGGTACCCTCCGGAACCCCAAGACGCACAATTTTGATTCCAGTAACTTTGGGAGTCTTCATCTTAAGGGAAAAAAAAAACTGAAAACCTTGAAGCCTGGCATTGTATAGAGGAGGAAATTGAGGCCAATAAGCCAGAGCCACCCCCATCTGAGTGACTCAATGTCAAGCCAAGTGCAGGGCCAGTCTGATGCTCAGACCACTGCATTGCCCCTCAGAGTCCTATATCCTCTGCTCGGAGGGAGCATCATCCCAAAGTGCGTTTTTTGGTTTTTTGATTTTGTACCAAAAATGCATAGTGTAAAATATTCTACCGTAATCATTGTTATATGTGCAGTTCTGGGACAGCAAGCAATTCACACTGCTAAGCAGAAATTTCAGACCACCCTCTATGTACAGAATTCTCCACCTGTCCCCTAGCCCAGCCTGAGCCTGACTCTTGGAGGGTCCTTGTATAAACAGAATCATACAAGATTCGGTGGCTAGTGAGTCTCGACACACAAGACGCCTTCCAAGTTTGCCCCTATTGGAGCGCTCACTGGACTCTTCTGCCTACTTATCGCTGAACAGTGGTCCACTGTACGGTGCTCACTCCGTGTTTCAGGAGTACCCATTCCGGTTATGTGCACAGACCACGTGACCGCAGACCAGCGGGTGGCAGATCCACCTGTCTGTCCACAGGCTCCCGGTGTCTTCCACTTCTGTGATTGGTTAGGAACGATACTATTGTGGATGTGGGTGCAAGTATCCCTTTCAATTCCTGTTGTCAGTTCTTTCGGGTCAATTCTCGAAAGATGAATGGGGGTGCTGAACCATGGTTTTTGTTTGTTGCCTGTTTTGAGAAACTGCCGTTTATCACAGTGGTTGTGGCATTTAACGTTCCTGAGTTTGTCGTTGGGTCGTTTTGTGTGTGTCTGCTTTGTGTGTCTGTGTGTGTGCCCATGTGTGTGGAGCCCTGAGGTTGACATCAGATGTCTTCCTCTTTTGCTCTCCACCTTCTCTTTCGAGCCGGTGCTTCTGACTGAAGCTGGAACTCACTGATTCAGCTGCCCCAGCCTGCAGCTCCAGACATCCCCACACCTCTGCATTGGCCTGCAGTCTCCTAGCACTGGGCTACAGACACGCTGCTGCAGCAGGTGTCGCCATTGTTGTTGTTTTGTTTTATTTTACTAGAAAAGAAAAAGGTCCGTGACCTCAGGATGTCCTCTGTCTCTTGTGGCTCTCTCTGTGTTTCTGAGGCCCGATGACTGTTTTGCAGGCGCTGTGGTCATCGCCTTTGTGGTCTGCTGGCTGCCCTACCACGTGCGGCGCCTCATGTTCTGCTATATCTCCGACGAACAGTGGACTACGTGAGTACTCAAACTCCAGCAGGTGGGGACAGAACTGCCACAAACCCCACAATCCACAAGCCTGTCTAGAATGAGAGGAGGGCTGCTGTGAGCCTGTGGGTCCAGGGAGGATGGCTGGTTGAGAATGGCTATAGATGAGGATGGCCCAGGAGGTCGGAGCAGGCAGCAGATCCTCACAGTCATTCATGCCCGAGACAATTGCGTTGGATCTGAAGGTCCTCTGGGCCACAGCTACTCCAGGCTGGACTTGAGGGTCTTGACAGAGTCATACAGAGACTTGTCACAGCAAAGGGAAAAGACGGGGGGGACAAGTTCAACTCCCAGCTGTAAGCCACTTGTGAATGCTGTCAACTGGGCAAATCGTAGGAGACTCGGGAGACTGGTCATAGTGCCCCTTCTGCTAAGCATGAGTCAGGCTCCCAGAGGGAAAGCAGGCAATCAGCATGATCCTTATTTGCACAAATGAGTCAGCGGATGGTGAGAGTAGTTCTGATTGCCAGTCTAGATGCTGTCCAGATGCCACACAGCCACACAGCCACACAGCCACCCACTCTGTGAGCTCTTTCTGTACCAGGGCAAGGCTGCCTGGTATGTGAGTGACAGCACCTTCAGGGTAATAGGCACCAGTGGACAGGACATAGCTTCTGCGCCCAGCAAGATATTAAAGAGCACAGGAGCAGCACTAAGTGAAGGCTTCTGAAGGCCAGGCATGCCTGAAGACGGGGGTTAAGATCAGCATGAGCGGACGCACCATGCACAGACATCAGGAGCCTTAGTGGTTCCTGTCTTTGTTGTGTGGTTCGGGACCAGTGGGCCCTGAGGCCTTAAGACACTGGGCTTCTGAACAGAGCCCTGTGGACAATTAAGAGGAGCTGCTAGGAGAAGGAGGGCAAAGTAGAGAGGCCATGCCCAAGTGGGGCTGTGGTCAAAGCCAGAACCACCAGATCCCCTAGGAAGAAGGCCTTAGGGATGCTTTGGTAACCTAAGCGGCCACACTGCACATGATAAGGGCTACTGAGGTCCAAACAGCTCTGCCCTTCCCCAACAGATTCCTCTTCGACTTCTACCACTATTTCTACATGCTGACCAACGCTCTCTTCTACATCAGCTCCGCCATCAACCCCATCCTCTACAACCTAGTCTCTGCCAACTTCCGCCAGGTCTTCCTGTCCACACTGGCCTGCCTCTGTCCTGGGTGGCGCCGTCGAAAGAAGAGGCCAACGTTCTCCAGGAAGCCAAACAGCATGTCCAGCAACCATGCCTTTTCCACCAGCGCCACCAGGGAGACCCTGTACTAGGCCCTGAGTAGGTTGAGAGGAGGCCTCAGCCTGTGCACCGGGCAGCATCCCTCCCAGGCCTCCAAGGGTAAAGTAGCGGCCAGTCTACACCATGCAGGTGAGGCTGGGCCACCCTCAGAGGAGGCTTCTTTCTTTCTAGTTTCTCTTTCTTTTGTTCCTCTGGCCCCTCCTCCCCAATCCTCTATTCCTGCTCCCTATTCCTCTCCTACCTCTAATTTAAAAATCAGAACAGAGGCTGTTTCTCTCCCAGCCCCTCAAAGAGCCTTTAACAAGAAGAAATTAGCACTCACCAAGGACAGCCTCCTTTGTTCCCAGACTAATGGATGTTTAGAAAGAAGAAATGACAGCATCACATTGGGACTGGGCTCTTGGGCAGATGGGCTATTGTAATCATATCATCACCTTGTAGCTGCACCAGCTGTGAGACAGCACTGAGGTTGGACTTGAGCTCAGGGGCATAGGCTCCATCTCAGCCTCCTCCTGCCTCTACCCGTGCCCTGGTCCAGCAGAAATCATGACTCTCTCTGAACCTCATGTTCTGACCCTTCCTTGGCAGGCTAGCACACTGCCTCTCCCTGGGTAGCCCAGAGAAGCCCTCAACATTCTCTTTAAAGTCTAGGCCCCACAGCTGAAAGCTGAGGAGATTATATTTCTGACTACACCCTGAAGAGGTGCCCAGTCTAAAAAGACCCAAGTTTCCACATGCTCAGAAAGGACAAAAGGGCTAGCCTGGAATCACACAGACCGAAGACTTCCTCCACTCTAGGTCTATGTCACCCAGGACAAGCCTCAAGTGTCTTTGCTGAAATACCTGCACTGGGACCTTGACCTCTTGGATCTACAAAAGGACATGGGATAAGTGGAGCTTGTACCCTCTCCCCTGTCCAGGAGGCTTTGGTGGAGGCATGCGCAGTCCTGTGCCTCTTACGCAGCTGCATAGACTAAGGGATGGCTTCAGGGCAGGACTCCTGAGAATGAGGCACTAAGCTGGGTCCTCAGCAAGATGCCAGTGTCTGAGACTCTGCAGGTGAGGAAAAGCCAAGCACGCAGTGTTCAGCTGGCCAGCAGCCCTGGGATGAGGCATGTGTCAATTTGTTACCCGCTGCCAAGCAGCCATCCTGGCCCAGGTTCTAGGCGCCTGGAAAAGCAGGCACCCTTCATCTCCGGGAGCTGTCTCTAAACAGGACAGAAGCGTCTAGCCTCCAGCCAACAAGGCTGGCTGAGCGTTTGGAGACAGTCCCAGGATGCCCAGGGTGGGAGTAGCAGGAGGGCCAGAGAGCCAAGCTCAGCCTTTTGCAAAAGAATCTGGGGCCTCCATGTCTGGAAGAGAAATGAATAGATGGGCAGCTGGCCTGTAATAACAGTATTACCATGGAACATGGGAGGCCCAGTCATGGCCCTGGGCTAGCCTCTGCTCCCTCTGAACTATAAAACAATGGGTTGAAAGTCAGGGTATCTGAGGTTACACAGAAATATGGGGAGGGTGTTCAATTACTTGAATCCCACAAAACATCGCTGCTAGTAATGACTCCTCAGGTCATCAAGGGCAGGGCCTAGGAGTCAGGCTCACGGCTGACACCAAGTAGATGTCATCAACCCAGAGGGAGGCCTCTCCACATCGCTACATGGGAGCCCCTCCCGGCCCTGTGGAGCCTCCTGGCCCAGTAAACGGTTCACAGGCCAATGCTTTACCATGAGGACTTCACCTTAGACTCAAGCCAGGCAGCCCCGCGCTAGGCCCCTACCCTGGGTGTCTAAACCTTGGGCAAGCCATTCTTCTGAGTCTTGATTTCCTCATCTCAGCTGACTGGGAGTGTCTTGAAAGACCCAGCCTGGCGTAGGCAGCAAGAAGATACCCTGAGGCTGAGCAAAGCCAACACTCTATCATGTGATCCCCCAGAAATGTTGTGGCCTCATTATAGGGGTGGTCCAGGCTGTCACTAGAAGTCCTTGCTGTTGTCTTTAGTGTCTTGTGTGCTTGATGTAGTTAGGGACACACATCCATGTACCCCCAGATGCACCTATGATCCTGGTCAAGATGGAAATAGTTCAGGAGGCTGTCTTGCATGTTCTGGGCCTCAGGTCCAGAGTCTCACAAGCCCAGTAGTGATGTGGGGATGGGTCATGGGTCAAGCATCTGTCAGAAAGTTGCCCGTCACTCCACACTGCAATCAAAGAACACCCTCTCCATATCACCCAATAAAGAATAAAGGAAGCTGTGTACATCCAGTTTGGGCCTTTATGTATGAATCCTTTCACACATCTGTTCATTCATTCAGGCAGGTATGGGCTTCTATCTGCCTCTTATAAGCCATGGGTGGGGGTCATGTCTTTCTAAAGACTGAGATATCCTGTCCACTTCCCTGCCCACCTTCTCAAAGAGTTAAAAGTCACACATACACATGAACACACACACACACACCTGCTACCAGGCTTCACACTTGTTCTCAGCAGACACAGCTCCACAGATGGCTGTTTTAAAGCTCTGATTAAACATTGAAAACTAAAATTTTGGAATTTAGACAATATAATTTTCCTTAAAAGTTAAGAAGTCTACATCTAGAATGAGGAAGAAGGAGAAATGCTTTCTGGCTTTAACTCAAATATCAAGTGGCCCAATCTGATCAGGTCTGCACTCAGAGGATAGGCAAGAACCAGAGAAGATGATGGCGATGATGATAATGATGACAATGATGATGATGTCAACCATGAACACTTTCCGGTCTTGCCTCCAGGACAGAAAAGGAGACTCAAGGCCAACAGGACTCCTTCCCCCAGCCTCAGGAGCTGACACCCTCCTGTCTATAAAGCTTACTCCCCAACTACCTGGCTCTTTGGACCCTCTGGCCTTAACTGCACTATCACTAGCTTGCCTAGCTTCTCTCTCTGCTTTGGGATTATAATCTGTTTTAGTTGGGGTTCCTATTGCTGTGATGAGACACCATGACCAAGAACAACTTGGGAAGAAAGGGCTCAATATAACAGTTCATCATCAAAAGCAGTGAGGGCAGGAACTCACATGGGGTGGGAACCTGGGGGTGGGGGTGGGAGTTCGTGCAGAGGCCATGGAGGGGTGCTACTTACTGGCTTGTTCCACATAGCTTGCTCAGCCTGCTTTCTTATAGAAGCCAGGACCATCAGTCCAGCGGTGGCTCCACCCACAATGGGCTGTGTCCTTCCCATCAATCAGTAATGAAGAAAATGCTCTACAGGCTTGCCTGCAGCCTGATCTTATGGAGGCATTTTCCTCTCAGGTGACTATAGCGAGTCAACCTAGCCAGCACACAATCCCTCTCAGTGTTCTTGGCCACAGAGATACAGTCCAGAAGACGCCTTTTCACCTGCCCCGCTCCATCATCCTGCTCTTTGAGGAGACAGAAAAATTACCTTCTTCCCAGGTTGAACAGTATAGGAGACCAGCAGCTTGGATGAGTACCTGAAGCCAGGCGGAGATGAGAATTGTGTCCACTTGCCTAAATATTGGGTGAGGGAGGTAGTTACAGTCATGTATGTATGCGTGTACACACACGTTAAATAAACTGAAGACTCAGGGCCACTGGCTTTGAAGCCACCCTGCTCAGCACACATTTAGATGCTTTCTGGACCGAGGTATGCCCCTGACTCACCCCTTTTCTACCCCGACCTCTGCCTCCTGCCACAGGCAGGGTGATAGGATACCTACACTCCAACCCTGCCCAGGCTGCCGGGGAAGAGGCAGGGCCCTGTCTACGACTATAAGGTTCTTCTGTCAGACATGAAAGAAGATCTTCCAACAGAACCTCCAAGGTTCCTTTCTCTTCTCCCAGAGTCTTCAGTGGACCTCATACCCTCAGAAACATGTAAGCCTGCTGACATCACCCTCCAGGCCCTGCCTTGCCTGTGAAACCAGAAACTCAGGCCTAGGAATCTGTGCTCCTAACAACTGCTCCAACAGGATTCTTCCTGAAGTCTAAGAGTCATCATATCCTCCCAGCCTCCCATTCATTCATTTATCCATCCATCCATCCGTCCATCCATCCATCCATTCATTCTATCTGTCTGGCTGGCTGGCTCCCTCCGACTGACTCCATCCCCTCTCTGGTGAAGGTGTTAGGCTGTCATATATTACAGAGAACTCCTTCAACTCTCCCTCACAGACATGGAGAACTGGCTGGCATATAGATCCAAGAGACACACAGACAGGAACACCAAAGGAATGAAGTACCAAAGACAGAAACTCCAAAGGAATAATGGTGGAATTCCAGGCTGGTCACAAAAGTGAGATTCAGGGACAGCCAGCATGTAGCCTCGACCCTGGCCCCTCACACTCAGTGTGTCCTACTCAACCTACAATCTTAGCAAAGCCCCTCCCTGCTCTAATCATGTGAATGTGTCTCTCATTCTGTGACCTGGACAGAAGAGGAGGCTGCCAGCTCCATCACTATTGCTAGGCAACAGGGCAGGGCTTGGGAGTGAATCCTATGTTCTAAACACATTTGAAAGAAGAAAGGATGCCAAGCTTCCTGTGTCTGCGAAGCTCCCCTCCCACCGCTCCCTGCAATTATAATCTGAATTCCAGTTTTTATCGAAACGCCATGGAAACCATGTCCAGGCTGAGTTTATGAAAGAATGATGCTACTCGGACCAATGTGGGGGGAGGCAGGGAACCTGAGTCAGAGAAGCAGGCAAAGAGCCAGCAAGAGGCAGACAGAGGCAGAGAGGGCAGAGGTGGGCTGCCCTGGGATTGAAAAGGCTGTCAGCACCTACTGCATAGAGTGAGAAAGCCTTTCCAGCACAGGCACATACACACACACACACACACACACACACACACACACACACACCATGCACACTCATACACACATAGATACATGCACACATACCAGCTGTACATGCCACTGTGTGAGAATACACTCTTAAATGAAAGCCTCATTTTTCCTAGCCTAGAGGCTAGAGGTACTAGCCTCTATCCTTGTGTAGAGTACTTCCCTCCCCATCCTCTTCCCCATTTCATTCTTCCTGGGGTCATCTCTTAAATAAATAAATGACTGACATTCAAACCTTGTTCTCAGAGCTACTTGCTGCAGGGGACTTGTGGTGACTGGGGATGACCTGTAGGTTAAGAGCTGGGCTGGTGGAGCCAGTAGGAGGAATGTTCTAAGCAGAGGGAGAGCTCTTGTAATCACCCAGGATTCCTATGACTCCAAGGCCAGCCTCTCCTGCAGGGTCTTGAGGGCTTGGCCTCTCCTGTAACACTCTCAGAGGCTGCCCTGACCCTGCTGAGCCTCCAGGAATGGCCTTTCCTAAAGTGCCTCAGGGATCACCTTTCCTGCATGTTACAAAAGCACAAGATGGTAACATACCAAGCCGTATGTACAAGCCCTCACAATGCAAAGATCATCTTTTACCCCTTCTGATGGGGAAACTGAGAAAGGGAAAGTGGCTGGCCTAGGGTACAGGAGATGTCAGTACTAGACCAAGGACTAAAACCAGGGTCCTTCCCTCCACCTACACAGAATCTGGGTCTGAATATGCACAGCTCTCTGGATGGGGCAGAGATTTTACAGCATCTTACAAAGCACAGTGCTGAGATTCCAGTGACCCAGACCCAACTGGCTCACAAGAATTTGTGAATGAGGTCTCTCTGCCACTGCTGCTCTAGCAGGAGGTAGAGGAAACTCGAACTCACAAACCCACAGCTGCAACTTAGGTACCCAGCAGGGTCCTAGCTGCCCGAGAACAGCAGAGCTCTGAGATCACCCTGAGATGCAAGGGATTTGCCCTCCTAATTATGACTGTAGTGGGTAGTTGCAGCCCCCAGAAAGGGAATCAAATGTCACGGCTCTCCTATGGGGACAGAAGGGAAGAAGGATGTCCTGCAGATTTTAAGCAAGGAAGGTGCCTCTGCTCTCAGGGTCTTGGGATGTCCTCCTCGCCACTGTCCTCTGGTCTGTTTAACCATGGACTCTAGGACTTTGATGGCTGGCCTCAGAAAAGGGCAGTCCCTTTGCACAATATGTGAGGGCATTCACATGCCAGCAGGAGATTATATAATTAAAGCTGAGGCCACAAGGTTCTGAGCAGAGGAACTGGCTGTTCACAGTGGGTATCCAGAAACCTTCCCCCAGGAAGGTTCGGGAATACAGAAAGGACCCTCCTCAGGCTTTGTTTTCTGACATACAAAGCCACTAGACCATCCTCTTAAATTTTAGCTATTCACTCCCTCCTGCTCCCCCGACCCTACCCCATTTGCATATGGTCCCAAAAGATGCCCAAATGGGTAGGAGAGTAACTGAAGGGAAGTCTCAGTTTTGCAGCTTTGAGGAGACTGTCACCCATGCTGGGTCGCCCACACTCTGAATAACCCCTCATCCATTTATTTTTGTAAGTAAACCCAATAAACACACGTATTCACGAGCTAGATGAACTTGGGTGGAATCATTACTTGGTCTGTCATTGGTACCTAGAGGTATGATTTTTCTCATCTCCTCAGGAAAAGTTAATGCAACACCGCCATGCTCTGATACCCACAGGTAATGAGCCAGGATTTGAGGCCAGGATGGATATTGTTGTTGGGTCCTCAGAGGTCCCTGTAAGACTAAAGAACTCCAACTGTAGAGGCTTCTAAGGGCCCTGCCATAGTCTCTGCCATATGCTGTGGTATTAAACAAAATTACCCAGGCCAAGGCTACAGGCACTCATAACCCAGTAGCTAATCTCAACCACAGGAAGCTGTACTTGGCCCCAGATACTCTGGCTCTGTCTCATTTGAGCACTCTGTCCCACCAGCCCAGAGACCCTTCTTTTTCTAATGTTGACTCCCAACATATTACCCAGGAAAATTTATGTAGCACCTACTTCATGCCTTCCTCCAGGGACAGGTACAAAGCTCAGCCCCTCACCTAAAACAGTTAGATCCCTTGAAGAGATGAACCAGGGTATTCACCTAGCCTCCTCCTCATTGACTCTTTCTTCCTAGACAGGCAACCAGGAAACTACAGCTTAGAAGCAAAGAAGCCCATGGACTTCTGACACCCAAAACTGGGGCTCTGAGCAGTTGTGTGGGCTTCCAGAAGCCTGTGCCAGCTCCAAACCTGACCTCAGGATGAGGGACCCCCAGATATGTAGGGTTCTCTGCCAACTCCTACACAGAGGGGCTGGCACATGGGCCCTTAGCGTTAGATGTCCTAGGCCTTCCTACCATGAAGTGGGGAAAACCTGTGATCCATTGCAATAAAACCAGGTAATATTCCCAGCCTGGCACACAGTACCTGGGGCAAGCACAGGCTCACAGGTCTGTCCTGCATTGAGAAGTGCTGCCTCAGATGACGCTGAGGGCCAGACCAGACTGGAGGAAGAAGGACACAGGGGAAGATGCGGAGGAGGGCGAGGCTGCAGTGCAGCCAGCCCAGCAAAGGAATAAAAACATCAGTGTCTGGGGCTTCCAAACAAGTAAAGGGTCGAGCTGGTGAGGAACCTTATAGGTGAAGCTCCAGGTCCCTTTTCCCTGCCGACCTCTTTTAGGGCCCTCTGTACCCCATGTTTTGCACAGATGCTCATTCAGCCCACTGCACAAACATCCTGGACAGAAGTGATCTAATAAGGACCAGGACCTACCTCTGCAACCTGCAACACTATGAAATGGTGGGTGAGCCTTGCTCATGCAGGCTGGAGCAAGGCCAAGAGGACTTCCAGGGAGACATGGCTCAGAGACGGGCCTCAAGTAAGAAAACTGAAGTTCCTGGGTGAGTCTTTGGGGATCTTGCTGGATTGCGGTGGCATTCAGAGAAAGAGTGATTTGGGAATAGCCTGGTGTGGGAGTCTAGGAGCTTAGGGGAAAGCAGCAAGAGCAGAGAGCTAGACAGTCCCATGGGCAGAATTTGTGAGAGAGCCACTGGGACCTTATCCCATGGAACAGCCTCATTCTCTGGGTGGCTGAGGGCATGCGATGGAGGTAACTTGAGGCCTGGGACTAGGCTGGGGAAGGAATGGAGCAGGCAGGGCAGACACCCCTACGGGCTTTCCACTTCTCTTCCCAGACAGATGTGGGGGACACAAGACCAAGCATCCATCCCTCACCTGACTCTTTCCAACTGAGAAGTAACACAAGCATCTGTGCTTAATGCCTCAGCTTCCTCCCTCCCAGCCATTCAGTGTAGCTGAGGGACCCTCCTCCTTTGAGGTCATTGTGCTAAGTGTGGCTAAGGGGCAAAGACAATAATTCACCCTCTCAAATCCCAGTTTTGCCCTTTCATGTATAGCTGCCAGGTAGGGCCGTGCACTCAGGAGTTCCAGGCCAACCTTGGCTATATAGGGAGCTTGGGACCAGCCTGGGTTACTTAATACTGTGTTTCAAAAAAACAAACAAACAAGCAAACAAAAGATGCAGTTGGGTATGTGGGGGAAGTGACATACAAGTACAAGAGCCTGAGCTTGGATCCCCAACACTCATTTTGCCAAAAGCAGTGTGGCGTGTGTCTATAAACCCAGCACTGGATGAGCAGAGACAGGGGGTCCCAGCAGCTTGCAGGCCAGCCAGCCTAGCCTAAATACTGAGCTCCAGATTCAGTGAGAAACCTTGTTGCAAAAATAAAAAATAAAAATAAAAATAAACCCACAAGGTGGAGATAAGTGGGGTAGCATATGCCTTTAATCCTTGCACCCAGGAGACAAGGATAGGTAGATCTCTATGAGCTGGAAGCCAGCCTGTTCTCCACAGAGTTCAGTCAGCTAGGGCTATCCAGGAAGACCTTAAATCCAAATATATGTATTTGTATTTATATATGTGTGTGTAACTATATACATATGAATGAATTATATACATATGAATGAATTATATACATATGAATGAATTATATACAAATGAATAAATTATATACATACACACATCATGTACATGTACATATACATATATACACACACACATATGATGGAGGACTGGAGAGATGGTTAGAAGCACATAGTACCCTTGCAGAGGATCTAAATTCAGCTCACAGCATCTATGTCAGGTAGTTCACAACCACCTATAACTTCAGCTGCTGGAGGACTTGATGCCTCTAGCCTAGTGAGAAGCCACTCATGGGCACAGACTCACACACATAAACACAAATAAAACAATAGAACAAATCTTTTATATATATATAAAAGATTTTTATATATAGGTCTCCTATATGGTGGAGACCTATCAAGGAAGATAACAGAGTGGAGGGAGGAGAAGAGGGAGGAAGAGAATAAAGCAGTTCCCTGCTCAAGGCTGAAAGGCAGAGGCTGAAGCTTTCTCCCAAGGCTGCAGCCTGCACAAAAAATGCACTTTCATAGTCTGGGTGACAAGGTGACACTTACCGAGCAGGCTGTGCTTCCTGGCTCAAGTGACATTCAGATAGGAGACTAGAGTGTTTCCAATACCTCTGACTCACCTGCTTTCTTGAGAGCTTGTGTGAGAAGGCACCTAGCCCCCCTGTCGAGTTCGACCCAGCAAACAGCTGAGCTCCAGCCGTGATTGCTTGTAAGCAGACCAGGCAGAGCCTGGTGGTACTTAATAGACACTCAGATCTATTGATCAAATGGATGGAAGAAAGGCCACTTCCTATGCCAGCGCTGCAGAGGGAAGGGCTGGGCCGTCTAATCAATATCCCTCTCCGTACACAGCGTGGAAGCGTGTCCCTAATGTGGGAGTCAGGGTTCCACTTCTGTCCCCGACATGTCCTAGGACAGGAGAGAGCGTGGTGCCTGGCACATGATAGAGGTGGACTCAAAGCCTCCATAATGCCCTCTGGGTAGACATTTGTGTCTTCTAAGCTGCAGCCACCCTCACAGCTCTGAACAGAGCAGACAGCAAGGATGTAGCCAGCTATATTCTTAAGCTGGCAGCACCTGCCGAACACCTCGTGCATGAATTCCTGCAGGTTTTCCGCCCGTGGTCGTCTCTCCCCGAAGCACTGTCTATAGCTCAGGACACACATGTTTGATGGGTTTACTGCACTCAGGAATCCCAGAAGTGCCATGGCTCCTAGAGCGCTCTCTTGAGGCTGGACAGACCCTGAGCTCTGCCTCCTGATGTCCTCTCAAGACATTTTGCCAGCTGTCTACCCCATTTCACCAGAAGGCTGACACCATGCCTCATTTTCCCGCAAGGCCCATAGCTCTTCTGCAAACTGCTGACTCTGAGGCTGTCTGTACCAGATGCAGATACCTTGGCAGAGACTGTGCTGAAGGACCACTCTCTGGGGTAGACTCGGACCCTCAGCTCCCAAAATGAAGCTGAGCAGGGCAGTCTTCTGGAAATCTGTGATTTCCACAGCAGCCCATAGGACCTGTGGGAATCAGAGGGATGCTCAACGCCCAGCTCCCTCCCCAGTGCCAACAATAAGAGTAACTGAAGCCCAGAGGCCCAAGTCAGGATTTCTCTGTGGTATGGCTGCCTGTAAGTCACCCATGCTTCCATTAGTAACACCAATAGGCTCGTTGTTCTCTGAGGCAGATGTGGATGGAGGCCTGCCTTGTTTGTCAGTGCATCTCTCTCTGATATCAATAGATGTTTCTTTGTCTCACTGGGCATGCAGCACCCCAAATCTGCACTTCAGAATTGTGTTCATGTGGCCGGCAGACTCTGTAGGGAAACCCTGTAGCTTTCCTTTGAGGTTGCCAGAAGAATATTCCACAACATTTCCCTTCCTTGCTCTGCTAGTCACCAGAAGCTCAGAAGAAACCTTGACTCCTCGGGCTGTGGATTTCCTCTCCTAGCGCGTGTGGAGTGACCAGGCCCAGCACCCTTACTGTGGCTGTCACAGGTGACCGAGCACATCCACCTTCTACTGCTCAGTGGATCCCAGTCGTAGAACCTCCTCAGCCTGCCCACAGTCCACTGGGGACCAAGGGGGACCAGGTCACGTGTGCCACTTACTTTTTGGACCGGAAGACCCACAGCTCTGTTTGAAATAAGTCTCTTGCCTTCAGCCTTTCAACCCTAGGCCCTCTACCTGACCACTCAGCAAAGCCTGAAACCCCGAGGAGCAGGTAGAACTGTTTCCAACCCTTACCTCAGCGTAACCTAGATGTGCAGTGGGACCCCTGAGCAGACACTGAAGTACTCTAACCTGATAGGAAAGAGGCTTCCCCGGAGAGGTAGGCTCCAGGCACATTCTTTTGGGCCAACAATGAGCTTGGCCATCAGTTGCTATCTCTGTTCCCCAAAATAGCTGTACACAGCCACCTAACTGCTACCCTTGGGCCACCCACAGGCCTCTTCCCTCTTTTTGCTCAGGAGTCACTAGCTGTGGCCCTTGCTGAGGGGTCCTTCCCCACCCCAGCCCTCTCTGGCTTCCTAGCTTGCTGTGTACTTTCTTGTTCTCTCACAAAAGCATTCATTCTCTGGTGAAAATGCTAAGCATGCCGGAGTATACCACACAACCGAAGTCTTACTAAATCCCACCCAGAGATAATCACCACTAACAGATGGGTGAGCATGCTGCCTGGCGTTCCACGCAGCTGCAGGAGTGTACATATATACACACATATATGTCTAACTTGGGAGCAGCTCACACACTTGCTTGCCGAGGCTCAGACTGTTCCTGCCAACAGCCCCGTCGTGGCAATGCTCACAGCACTTTCCTTCCCAGTGAGCAATCACAAGCCCTCATTCAGATTCTGAGATACAATGACATCTGAAAGCAAAATAGCCTGTCTTGCCATGCATGGTGGTACACACCCTTAATCCTAGCACTTAGGAGGCAGGGTAGGTGAATTTCTATGAGTTTGAGGCAAACCTGGCTTACATAGTTCCAGGTTAAAACAAAAGTCCTGTCTCATGCAATATAGAGAGGCCTCGTGTCCCTACAGCATCGAAGCAGAGAGCCACACCTCTCTACTGGGGACAGAGTTATCATCAAAGGCACCCTGTAGCTTGTGCATTAGTGAGCAGTGGGGAGGGCCGGGGAGCTAGCTCACTGGGAGAAAAACACTTGCTATGCATGTGAGGACCTGAGTCCTAATCCCAGGACCCTCATAAAATGAGATGAAAATCTGTAATCCTGGTCCCCCTAGGGTGAGATAGACAGCAGGATTCTGGGAGAATACCCAGAAGCTGTGTGCCAGCTAGACTGACAAACACAGGCCTGAACATCAAGAAGGAAGGTGAGGACCACAGTGCCTGAGGATGTCCTCTGACCTCCGCATGCGCACTGTGGCATGCATGCACCCATGCTCATGTACAGTCACAAACACACATACATGTATGCACATACCACACACACACACACACACACACACCACCACCACCACCACCACCACCACCAGCACCACTACCACTACCAAAAAAAAGGAGGCGAAGGAGGAGGAGCCATCAAGATGGTTCTGTGGGTAAAGCACTCACTCTACCCTGACACTTACCTCTGTCCCTGGGACCCACGTGTTGGAGAGAAGCAGACCCACAGGCTGCTGCCTGACCTCCACACGGGTATGCACACACGCAAATAAGTAAATAGTGGACAATCAGCTCGCCAAATGGCCAGCCAATACCAAGCAGTTAGCTCTGAGATCTTAGAACATACAAGTAACATTATACAGATTGAGCAAGTTATATTTATGTACTTCAGAGTATACATATTCAATATGTGACAATAATTGAAGAAAAAAGAGGCCATGATTTTGAGGCGGGGGGGCTGCATAGAGGAGTTTGAGGGGAGAAAGGGGAAGAGGTAAAACAATGTAATTATATTTAATTCCAAAAATTATTATAATAGATATTTTTTTTTATTTAAAGAAAGGAGAAGGAGACAAAGGAGGGGAGAGACAGGTAGCCAGACATGGGTGGCACATGCCTGTAGTCTCAGCTCCAGTGAGGCTAAGGAAGAGGATTGCCATGAGTTTGAAGCCAACCTGAACCACATAGCAAGTCCTCTCCTTCCAGAGTTGTCAGAGGGGGAGAGTAGAGGGTGGAAGATCTAACTTTCCCTGCTGAGTAGATAGTTAGGTTTGTTACTTTATTTTTATTTAATTTTATTTTTCAAGACAGAGTTTTTCTGTCTGTCCTAGAACTTGCTCTGTGGATCAGGCTAGCCTTGAACTCAGAGATCTGCCTGCCTCTGCCTCCGGAGTGGAGTGTTGGGATTAAGGGTGCGCACTACCACACACAGCTACGTTTGTAGCTATCTCAAAAAAAATAATTTTTTTTAAGTAGGCTAAGTATGTGTGTGTGACTTAGTTGATAGAGTACTTGGTGGAGTCCTTGGCTAGAATGGTCATAAACTAGGCATGGTGGACCATGCCTTGGGAGCTGGGGCAGGAGGATCAGAAGCCCATGGTCCCCTTCAGTTATACAGCGAACTGGAGACTAGCCTAGGCTACAAGACTACTATGTTCAGGTTTAGTGAGCCGGCTCAGTGGTTATGAATACTGATTCCTCTTCCAGAGGTCTTGATTTTAATTCCCAGCAACCACATGGTGGCTCATGACCATCAGTAAAGGGATCTGCTGCCCCCTTCTGGCATACAGGTGTATATACAGCAGAGCGCCCTAGAATAATAATAAAAAGATACTCTCTGCCCAAATATTTCACTTCTTTAAAGTAACAATCGTAGCTGTGTGAGGTAGTGCACACCCTTAATCCCAACACTCCACTCCGGAGGCAGAGGCAGGCAGATCTCAGAGTTCAAGGCTAGCCTGATCCACAGAGCAAGTTCTAGGACAGACAGAAAAACTCTGTCTTGAAAAATAAAATTAAATAAAAATAAAGTAACAAACCTAACTATCCACTCAGCAGGGAAAGTCAGATCTTCCACCCTCTACTCTCCCTCTGACAACTCTGGAAGGAGAGGACTTGGAGTCAGTGTGAGGACAGTCACCATCACTCACATTTTTTTTTCGTGTGTGTGTGTGTGTGTGTGTGTGTGTGTGTGTGTGTGTTGTTTGTTCCTTTGTACTCACACTCATGCTAATCCTTGTGCTTCAGCTCGGAATGCTAGGGCCACAGGTGTGAGTGAACAGCTCACTCTTTTTTTTTTTTTTTTCAACTTTTGTTTCATTGTGAAACTTTGCAGACAATGGGAAGTACCTGGTTCCCGCTCTCCTCAGAATTCCAAATGTCACACAATTGCAAAAACTATCTACAGCTGGCAAAACCACACCTCTGCAGGAGCATGAGGTAAATCACAGTCAGCTGATACAAAAACATGTTCTTATAATATTTCTGTGTTTTTAAAGAAAAAAAAATTCTCACTACAGAAGTCTATAAACACCAGGCATGCATGTGCTGTATGCACACACATGCAGGCAAAACACGTACATAAAATAAAATAAAATAGATAAATCCTAAAAAAGGAGACAAAGAATATATTCCTTAGGGAGCTGAAGAGATGGCTTAGTGATTAAGAGCACTGGCTGCTCTTCCTGAACTCCGGGATTCAATTACCAGCACCCGAATGACATCTCACGACTGTCTGTAACTCCAGTTCTGGGAGATCTGACACCCTCATACCAATGCACATAAAATAAAATTAAATTTAAATTAAAAAGAATACATTTCTATTATTTTAGGGCTCCTGACTGGTGCTGTCAGACAACTCCAAGAGCCTCATCCAGGGGTCAAAAACCCATGAATTCAATGTGCCATTAGAATGTACACGAACTCTATTGCTGCCAGGGCCGGGCCATTAACGCTCTCAGAGCTCATGAGACCTAGCCCAGGTCACTGCTGACATTCAATAGTCTTGACCAGGCTGGGGCCGCAGTCTGAGAGACAAGCCAGGCACCTCCCTGGCAGGTTCATGCTATCATTCATGAGCCAACCTCTTAGACTTCCATGGCCCATGATGTCCTCTACAGCAGTGCAGACACTGGCCCTCTGCTGGCCATGCTGCTGCTTCTGTCTAATCACAGGATACACACACACACACACACACACACACACACACATCACACCTCTCCTAGAGCACGAGACAATCATAGTTAACAGCTGTGGACAACCTGATACAGCCCCATATCCCACGTCTGTGATCAAAACAAAAAACACATTCACATAACATAATTGGGTTTTTAAAGAAACCGAAATTCTCATTACAAACAATAGACCAGGAGTAAAAGGAAACTGGTAGAATTCCATTGACCCCTTCATTATTTTAACCATTTTCAATTAATTTTTTAGCTGTCATACAAAATAATTGGTTTCTTTTTGATTTTTTTTAAAAAAGTTTTTTGTGTGTATTTATATAGATGTGTGTGTACCATACGTATGCAGTGGCCCTGAATGCCAGAGGAGGGAATCAGATCCTCTGGAGCTGGGGTTACACAGGAGTTGTGGGTCACACAATGTGGGTGCCAGAAGCTGAGCTTAGGTCCTCTAAGCCACTGAGCCATCCCTCCTGCCTCCACATTAGAGCATGTCTGTCTGAGATCTGAAATGTATGCCACCAGATCTGGGTTTATTATAGTATCTTCATATCCATATCTGGTACTGTATCTAACTTCAGTGCATCCAAAGTGCTATTCCTTCGACATAGATTCAGTATGGAAAAAAAAATGGCTGTTTTTCTACTGAATCTGAAATCCAACATGTATCTTATATTCCCGCACACTCAATTTAGACATGAAATTTGCATTGGTGATACTTGATCCATATTTAGATTTTGTAAACTGCATAGTTTACTGAAGCTTTCCAATGACTGGATGAAGGATGGAATTTTTTATTTAAGCCTGTGTTATTGTTTACTAACTTATGTGTATCGGTGTCTTGCCTATATGTGTGCCCACGCACCATGTTCATGCCCACAGAGGCCAGATGAGGTTCTTGGATCCCTAGGACAAGGGTTACAGATGGTTGTGAGCTGCCATGTGAATTCTGGGACTCAAACCTTGGGTCTCTGGAAGAACGGCCAGTGTTCTTAACTGATGAGCCAGCTCTTTTAAGTTTAAGTTATTTAAAAATAGAAGTTTAAAGGCCAGCAGTGGTGGCACACACGTTTCATCCCAGCACTCAGAAGGCAGATGCAGGCAAATCTTTGAGTTCAAGGCCAGCCTGATCTACAGAGCAAGTTCCAGGACAGTCAGGACTACACAGAGAAACTTTGTCTCAGGAAAAAAAAAAAAAAAAGTTTAAGGCAGGCATGTTGATATACACCTTTATTTTTCGCACTTGGGAGGCAGAGGAAGGTAAATCTCTGTGAGTTCCAGGCCCGTCAGAACTACACAGTGAGACTATCTCAAAAAAGAATAAAATCTGGAGAGACAATTCAGACGTTAAGAATATTTTCTGCTCTTAAAGAAGACTCAGATTTCACTTCAAACACCTACATCAAGTGGTTCACTGCTGCCTGTCACTCCAGTTCTAGGGGATGTGGTGCCCTCTTCTGTCCTCTACAAGAACTACATGCTCAAGGTGCGCATATAAACAAGCAGGCACACACACACATACACATAAGTAAAAATAATTTAAATACTTAAAGAATAAGAGTTTAAAGTCTAGTTCCTCAGCTGTACAGGCCCCATTCCAAATGATCCTCATGGAGCTGGTGGATCAGATGTTGGGCCTGATGGCAAGGCCTGTCATCCCAGCTCCTTGGGGAGCTGAGGCAGGAGAGTTGCAATTCCAAGACCAGCCTGGACAATTTGGCAAGATCTTATCTCAAAGCAAAACAAAAAAAGATCCCCCAAACCAAAACAACTTGTAAAAAGTAAAAGGAAGGTGGAAGATAGAGATCAGCGTTACAGTCTTGGCCTAGCATGTGTAAGGCCCTGGTTTTGATTCCCAGTACTGGACAAAAATCAAAACAAGACAAACAATAACAACAACAACAAAATGCCAAGTAGATTATGAATGATTTCTGACATCCTGGTGCTGACTCAAGACTTTAGAGCACAGGGCAACTCCCTCCTGGGGCATCTCTGGTGCCATACAGAGAGCCTGCTGCTTGTCGCTGACAAGTTGGAGTTCTGATGCCCAGGTGCTGCCCCGGCAGGTAATGCAGGTAGGGACATAAGGCACCCATAATGACATCACAGCCCCAGAGGAAGGCCACCTCTGAAGGAGGCCTGGGCTCCCCATTCCAGACACAGAAGAACTGAGGTTAAAGAGGTAAAACCCTTGTTCAAGACTCACCACACACCATCATAACACAAACTAAGACCCCTGTCCTACTATGGGAATGGAGGCAGGTGTTAGGTTCAAAAGAAATGCCAGTTTCCCGATGTCCGAAAGGCAGTCCAGTTAGTCCAACCTGGACCATAAGAGGCTACCTGGGAGCTAAATAAAAGCCAGCATTCCTCAGAAACTTGTGAAGCTGGTTCCCATCTACCAAAAGGAGTCATGTCCTGTACCTCTGACAGAGGGACATATGGCTACCCGTGGCACCTCTCAGCATATCAAAGCCCGCCCCGGCCTCCCTCAGTATCACAAGCACCTGTTACACATTTCCAGTCCATGCTGGCCTCCCAGCCCTTTTTACCTCCTCCCCTGGTCTAAACTCCCTCCAGTTCACAGCCTTCCCTCATGAAGCCACCCATCCTTCTTATAACCCAGCTCTTCTCACTATTTCTCTCCTTTCCCATTCCTTCTGCTCTTCTCGCTATGCCATCTCTACTCTCCCTGACATTGTTCTCTCTCACAGATAGCCAAGGCCAGTCCACTGACTGTGTTTGGTCTACTTCTCTCTCTCTCTCTCTGCTCTATCTTCCAAATGGCTCGAATGTTCTCTCTCTCCTATATCTACAAAAACTTTCTCTTCCCTTTAACCATACCACAGAGTGGCCATTTGTGCTTATACATTAGGCACATGTGGACAGGGGGGTCCACATAGCTTGCAGCCTATTACTCCAAGAACCACCTCTACCCCCACCTCTACCCAACAGATAGGACCTGATATCATATAGGGAGCCAGTTAGTGTGGTAGCTTGTGTCACTGGCTGTTTGTCCAAGCCAGTCATTTCTCTTAAGCCCAAATTGCCTTTAATCACTTCATCCTCTGTCCGGCAGTCTGGCTCCTCCAAGTGGCTTAGTCATTCATCTGCATTAGAGAACCATGCTTCCAGAGGCCTAAGAGAGTAGAGAAAAAGCACCCACTCATCAGCTCTCTAGCTCTGCAAGGCCAGGCTTCTGACTTGGATACAGAGTATACCTCCAAGCTATCCCACTGTGTGGTCCCTAGACTGTCTATTTTTGTAGACTCGACTCTGACTGATGATGTAGATCACGACCTGTCCGATAGACCTTGTGATGGCACAGATGCTGGTCTATCCGATAGTATAGATCTTAGCATGACTGGTGGCATGTGCTACAACCTGCCAGAGGTGATCACAGGGCTGAAGGGAACAGCATATCCCTTCCTCTAGCCACCATGAATCCATATACACCTATTGCTGACGATAATTCTCTGTACCTCTCCCCACAGCCCATCCTCTATCTACATATCTGCCCACATCACTCACCACACATTTAATGACACACTTCCATGTGTGAAAAGCCAGGGATGGACAAGTAAATAGGTCAGTGGGGGAGGGGGAGCAGTTACTCTCAGTGTTCTATAGTTCACTCGGTGCTCAGTGTTCTATAGTTCTATATATGTAGCTCTATAGTTCTACGCCATGGGTCAGACTGTCTCTCTGAGAGGTGGCTTAGCAGCCTACATTGCACTAGAGGTTCTGGCAGTCTTAGGAGCTGATTCCCCAAGGGTGAACCCACATTCCCCTGAGCAGTTGTCCCCCAGGACCAAACTGGTACAGAAAAAAAGAGACTCAGCCAGGGTCTGGGATGTAGCAGAGGCTTAAAGGGCCAGCTCTCACCCTTATGTTCTCTTCTTCTTTCTTGACTCCAGACAGAGCAGCTGGGGCCACAAGAGGCCTGACCTTTTGTGAGACAACGTCTGTGGTCAGGAGAGATTGTCACACATAGTCACATCAAGGAGTTTCTTATGCTGGCCCTGGCCTTGCCTTGCATGCTCTTCCGCCCCTAAAGCCTGCCTCTACCTGAAGCCCCACTCCCAACATCCCTTTAGAAATGGAGGGGTATTATTCCCAGGCCACCTTCCAGCTTTGGTGGAGATAACTAAGAACCCCCGTGCTTGCCAACTTCCGTAGTCTCGAGGGAGAGCTGGTGTTGGCATTCTGCAAGTGTTACCAGGAAGTACGATAAATGCACAACAGAAAGCAGAGAGAAATTAACTCCCCCAGTTCAGAAAGGGAGAGAGACTCTCCTTCGGCTTTTACTTTGAATTTGTAATTGAGATGTTCTTGACATGTGTGTAAACCATCTTAAAAGCTAAATAAGCCTCTAGCGGGCATTCAAGCTGGGAGGATGGGGCACCATCCATCTCTTTGAAATTAACACCAGGGAAGATGGTGCCTGCCCTACAGTCCCTGCCCGAGGGTGGGAGCTTAACTGCCTCCTGTCTGAGAAACGTCCGGAAGTTTTGCTTCCTAATTAGCAAGCACAGATGGGTCCCACAGTCTCCAGGTGGGCTGGGGATGACATGTATGTGACAAATGCTGCTGTCAAGTCCTCCCACTGGAGGAGCTGGCAACTGTTTACTCTGAAAACACGCAGTGATGCCTTGTCTGCCTGGCGGAAGGCAGTAAGAAGCTCTGTCATTTCAGGCTGTCAGCAGTCACCTGGGATGCACTCTGTAGCCAGCAGGTCATTGGTCAGCCCATGTTGTAACTGTTTTCTTTCTTTCTGCCTTCAGGGCAGGGGTTCCATGGGGCTAGAGGGTTTGTTTCTCATTATATTCATGTAACATACATGAGCCCCCTCAAGGCCACATGACTTGGAAGGAGGGTGGCAGGGGAATCCTGTAAAGCTCACCAGATATTGTTTCCCTCCTGACATGTTTCCTAGCTTTCACTTGACTTTCATGCCACAGATGAGGCACCTTCAGGGGAGCACACTGGACCCCAAGACACCTGTGCTTGCCACAGAGGCAATAGGCCCATCTACCCCCCACATCCCTGGCACACACCCATCCCAGAAGCCAGACACCCTGTTTCCTACCCACCAGCCAAATGTGTCTTTGATCCTGTTTTCATCCAATCAGTTGGTCCCCACTAAGGAGCAACTATTGGCGCTCAGTGATTAAAAGCATGCAGCGCTCTCCTAAAGATTCTGAGTTCAGTTCCCAGCACCCATGTTGGATATCAGGTACAAAGGGAACCCCAGTTCCCCAAACTCTATGAGGCAGCCTAGATATCCAGAAATGACCTCAGACTGAAATACAGGAGGATCTCTGGCAGGTAGATAAAAGCGAGTGTCACTCAGGAACTTGTGAAACCCATCCATTCCCATCTGCCAAAAGAAGTATTTCCCTTACTTCTGACAGAAGGGACATATGACTCCACCGACAAATACCTGTGGCTACATATCAAAGTCCACACTGGCCTCAAGGCTCCCTCAGTCCCTACTCACAAGTACTTGTTATACATTTCCAAGTCCATGCTAGCCTCCCCAGGCTTCCGAGAGAGAGAGAGAGAGAGAGAGAGAGAGAGAGAGAGAGAGAGAGAGATCCTTTTATACTGGCAAGGTTTCCCCCCTGCTCCTACTATCTCTTTCTATCTCCCTACTCTCATTATCCCCCTTCTCTTATAGACAGCCTGGCTGTGTAGTCTGCTGTCTTTTTTCTCTACCCTGGACTCTTCTAGATACCTCTAGATATAGTTTTTCTCTTATGCACAATAAAAACCTTTCCTTTAGCCAGGCATAGTGGCGCACACCTTTGATTTGGCGCACTTATGAAGCAGAGGCAGATGGATCTCTATGAGTTCAAGGCCAGCCTGATCTACAAAATAAGTTCTAGGATAGCCAGGGCTACACAGAGAAACCCTGTCTCAAAAACAAACAAACAAACAGAAAAACAAACGTTCCCCTTAACCATACCATAGAGTAGTGTCTTAGTCACCAGGCCATTTTGAATATGTGGTCTATTTTGTGCTGAGTCAGTACCCCAATTATTTATTTATTTGTTTACTTATTTATTTATTTGTGTACTTGTGCTATGGGTAGGAGTGGTGTGTGTGCCACAGCATGTGGATGGAGGTCAGTATACAGTTTTCTCTCCTACTTTGTTGAGTCAGGACCTCTCTGCTGTTTCTGCCATGAGGCATATTTCAGGCTAACTCTCTCAGTTCCTCTGTGTCCACCTCCATCTCACTGGAACAGCACATGGATGCTATTGCATTTGGATTTTTAGTTTTTTCAAGTTTTTTTTTTTTTTTTACATGTACAGTGTTTGGCTTAGACTTGTGACAGTGGCCCAGGAGGCAAAGGAAGGCACTGGAGGTCCCCTGGAACTGAAGTCACAGATGGTTATGAGCTGTCATGTATGTTCTGGGAATGAAACTGGATCCTCTGGAGAAGAGGCAGTGCTCTTAACTGCTGAGCTATCTCTCCAGTCCCTCACATCTGGCTTTTAAAAATATGTTCTGGGTTCTGAATCTTGCTATCTTGCCAACCTAGTGCCCCAATTTTGAGATCTAAAGAGTGATCCAGACCTCTGATTCTGGTACTCATTGACCCAGTCCATGGCCAGGCCCTTGAAAAAGAGGAACTTGGTCTCCTCCTGACTTTCTTTCAGAGATCAGATGCTGTTCTACCAGGAGACCAGAGATTTCATTCACAAAGTAGCTGGGGGATCCAGCTAGAGAAGTTTAAGGTTAAGGGGAGGGTATGTCAGCCAGAAGGACCTGTAACTTATAGGGACTGAGGGATGCCTGCAGCCAGGTCCACTTTGATATGTTAAACAGGCACCTCAGTCGTTTGCCCCAGGTTTGAGACCTAACAGATACCATGTAAGAGACCAAGCTCTCTATTCCCCAAATATGGTGCTAGAGAGGGTTATTTAGCTCAGGAGGCTCTCTAAGTAGACAAACCCTGGGAAAGAGAGGTCAGAGGTCAGATTAGCACATATCCCATCCTCTCAACCTCCCAAGCAACCTGGAAAAAAAGGGCCAGAATCTCTGTTGAGTAACTTTCTTGGTCACCTTGACAATCAACCAGACAGACACACAGATCACTTCTCGGTGCGGACAGGGAATGGGGGACTTTTGGGTCTCACCACACACAGCTCTTCCCAGACATATACACCAAAGTAGGTACTGGCACACACACACTTGCCCACAGGGCACACACACAAGCATACATCCTTACTCTCCTTTATCCTCCATGCAAGTCACCCGAGGAGTCACAGGCTCTACATAGTCCCCATGACTCATCCTCACCCAACCACCGTTTTGTGACCGACTCAGGCTCGGATTCCTCCGACTCTAAAAAGGCTCCCTGAATTATTCTCTGTGGAAATCCCTGAGCTTGAACTTCCCACACACATTTCCTTCTTGATGCATCACAAGGAACACAGTTTGGACATTATACTCACCTGGGTGGGCACCTGCACTGAAACACACACACATACACTACAAACACACACCACACATACTACACACACACAGAGACACACACACCACACACATACACATACCACACACACAACACACACAAGCTCACACTCAGGCTCACACATGGGCACACACAGACTACCCCTACTTCCTGACTCTGGGTGTCTTATCAATGCTGAGCTGCATCCCAGCAATCACTTTTCCACCTTCTCTATCTGGGTCTCATGTCAGTTTCCTATCTCCTCCAGCACAGGGAGAGCGGCTGCTGACCTAGAAGGTCTCACAGGCCTCGCAGGGCAACAAGTAGGAGAGAGAGGGAGGAGGGGAGAAGAAGGGCTTGAACACTCTTGAGGAGATTTTGGAGACAGAAAGAAAGCCTCTGTCAGCTCCCATGCAGGCTCATGACTGAACAGGGAGCAATTAACCCTTTTCCTGACAGATTCACTCCAACAACTTAGTGAACCCTCTCCTTGCTGTTGTGTGTTTTGACATGGACAACACCAAGCCTCTTGGAGAATTTGATGTTCTTTCTTGGCTTTTCAGCTTGGTGAACCCAAGTCCAGATCAAACCTCTTTGAAACTTGAGACAGTGCATCCTCTAACTTGTCTCCAACGCAATTCCATGCTGCCGTTTCTGTATTAGGGTGATTTTGATGATCTTGGTCATAATCTGAAGCTGGCCAGTTTAAGTGCCACAAGAGGCAAGAGGTTTCCCCATACTGCTTCTACATCACACTTTGGCCTCCTTTTTCTTGTCACAGGTAGAATTGTTCAGTTTTTAAATTTTTCTTCTTTGTTATAGTCATCAACTATATCACTGTGGAGAACAGAAGAAATGGTTCATTTGGTCAAAGCACTTGCTCTGCGAGCATGATGACCTGAGTTCAAAACCCAATCGCCCAGTTTTGTTAAAAACCAAACATGGATAAGCATGTCTGTATCCTCAGCCTTGTGAACCCTAAGCATTCATTGGCTGGCCAAAGGGGCAAGTTTCCAATTCAATGAGAGAGCCTGTCTCAGGCCAATGGGACATGGAATGACAAATGAAGACACCAAAGTCCATCTGTGGCCTCTGGTCTACACACAGGGTCCCTTGTACCCAAATTCTCTCATCTCTCTCTCTCTCTCTCTCACACACACACACACACACACACACACACACACACACACACACACACCAACAACAGCAGCAGCAGCAACCAAAAAGTTAAACATTCACAGTGGAAACATTCCTATTCCAAGCTGTCCAAAATGCCAGGAGTAAAGCTCATATTAGCAGACATGTCCACTTTTGCCTGTCTTACAGAGATCTTCAAATTCCAAATTCTGTGTTCATAACGTGTAGAAACATACACCTCGGGATTAGAGACAACGTCTGAAGTTCAGACTAAAATGAAATAAATCTGCTTGAAAGGCCTTATTGTGTCTCCAGAATCTTGAGACACTGGGCTGACAAAAAAGCAAATTAACAGGTCAACTTAAGTTTACAATCAGTCTCTCAGAAGGAAAGAGACTGATTTCCTGTTTGATAATCTTGTTCGTCAAATGTGATCTAACACATGAAAGGTATTTGGTCGTTTCTTGGATTGAAAGAAAAGAAATGGAGCTGAGGATATGTCTCGGTGATTAAGAACACTGGTTCTCTTGTAGAGGACGTGAGTTCAGTTCCCAACACCTACATCAGATGGTTCACAACCATCTGTAATTGTAGCTACAGAGGATCCAACATCCTCTTCCGGCCCCTACAGCTGTGCACATGCCTGTGCGGGCACACACACGTAGACTGAAGTTCTCCCCCTCATGGGCTCCCTACTGAGACCTTATCTACATCTCTAACAGACTTCTAGGTGCCAGGATTTCTGCCCTAGAAAAGTGAGTTTACATCAAAGCAGATAGTGGTGACCATGTGCCCTGCTCCTCTCCCTCTTCCCTGACTCCTGCCTGAGAGTCACAGAGCCAGGCTACAGGCTTGTGCCGTAAACCCCCTCATCCTCAAAAAAGGCATAACAACAGACCCCACTTCTGCCGTAGAAGCCTTTCTTGCCTCTTTTCAGAGCCCCTACTATGCCATCTGTCTCTGGTGTTGGGGTCTGAACTCCTCTCAGAGCCTCTGCCATGCTGCTCTCTCAGTCTGTCCATGGTAATGACTCCTCTATAAACCCATTACCCCCAACAGTTCATCTCAGTGTCCTCTTGAGCCCACATCAAAGACTGTTAGTTATGGCTGTCTGGAGGGTTTCTGCTCAGTGACTGCAGAGTGGGAAGTGGGAGATGCGAGGAATTGGAGGTGGGCTTCTTTTTCCAGTCAGAGTTCACGGAACTCTGTCCAAAGTTTCGTAGAGACTTAATGGCCCCACATGTGGTCTCCACAGGATATGTCTGACGCCTGCTGCCCAGAAAGCCCCTGGCATCCAGGTGGGAGCATGTTTAATGGCCTGCAGGGTAAGAACTGGGCAGGGGTGGGCAGCAGCCTTGGTACCCACTACTAATTTGGGTGAGGAGGCAGGAGACAGGGTGATCTACTCTCCCTTCTGGGGTCCAGCCTGGCCCTACACTCACACACTTGTTGCTGGCTACGCTCTCACAAAGGAATGCAAATGAAGGCAATGAAGGAGATCATGTTTGCCAGCCTTCCCCTAGCCCCAACCTGCTCAGCTGCCTGTGAGATTTCATAAGTAATTGCAATGTGTCAAGCTCTGAAGGAAAACATCATAAGTACTTGTAATTTCCCTCAGCCAAAGAGGGAAAGCACACACCCAAGGAAGAAAGGGAAGAAGATGCATTCTCCACATCCACACTCCACAAGCTTGGAAATTTAGAGTATGAGAAGACCTCTTACCCCGGACTCTGAAGCTGGCTACAGTCCAAGCCCTAAGAAGGCATCCAGCGAGGTACAGCCAGCCACCCAGGGAGAACTTGGACAGCCCAGCTCACTGCCAAGAACAAAAGAAATTCCTGGGGCTGTGAATGACCCAGCTAGCCCCATTTCCCCATCTTCACTGCAGCCCTGGGAGAACCAAGGAACAGCAGCTCAGTGACCAGGAACTTCAAGGAAAGAAAAGCCCAATAAAGGGACTGGCCTTGGACAAGTCAGACCAAGACTGTGCCTTTCTCAAAGCTCACAGCAAGCATTCTAACCTCATGGCTAGAAGCCATGAGAACCCAATGGCTCTTGGAGTAGGCTAGGCCACAGCCTGGGCAAGTGCAGTACCCAACAGGAATGATTGAGCTTTATCAAACACATCTTTGCTCAAGATACCAACAGACAAAAAAGCAGCCTGAGTCATTGTGGGTTGGACAAGTGAGCACGGCCCCTCCTCCCTGGAGGAGCCCAGGTGACCCAGGATTGTTCCTAAATATACTGCACACCCCTGAGACACAGATGATCTGTACTTCTGAGAGTAGGGTTCTGAGCCCCTGGCCCTCAGCCCAGGAGGGAGGCTGAATGGAACTGGATAGATCAAGAACCAAAGGACCCTTAACTTTAACATAGCACGAGTCTACTGTCCTTGGCCTACAGTTTGTCTGTCTGTCCTCTCTTAGCCTGCTGTGCAGGGGTCATCACAAGCCTGACCACACAGACCTTAGAAGAAGAAGTGATGAGGCACTTATCTCAGCAGGTGACAGTGTCTGCTCCAGGTCCACATGGGTCACTCCAATAGACCAAAAGAGGGTGAGAAAGTAGTGCACAGTGACTAAACAGGCCCCCAGCCTCCAAAGCTGGGAGTCACAATGCCTGTGCATAGTCAAGGGCAAAGGAATCTCACACAGGCACTCCAGAGAGCTGAGCCAGGAATACCGGTTGCCAACAGTCTGGGATTGTCAGAGTTCCATTTGGGAGCTATAGCCACAGCAAGCCTGCCACCAGCCCACAGCTTCTAAGCTCTAAGTATTTGCAATCCACATCTCATTTTGACCAGACAGTATCTCTGTCCTATGAGCCAGGATGGAGCCAAGCAGGTTAGACTTAGGTCCACATCCCCCTTGGAGTGTTTGGCATAGTTTGGTGACCCATAGCTCCTTCTTCTCCCTAGAAACCCCTCAGCTTACTTGATAAATGATTCCTTTCTCCCTGAAAACCATTGGCTGGAGTGATGGCCCCTTATGAAGAGGATAGATTTACACCAGGGCCAAAGGAACAGATTCCAAGACCCAGGATGAGGTCTACTCCAGCCCCCTGGGGTCCCTGCCTCAGTTCCACACACCCCACAGCCCCAGCACCCTCTAGCTATTTCCCATTCCTCAAAGGATGCTGGGTCTGCTTTGCTTCTTAACCACCTCAGATGGACTTGTTGTAGGAATGCAAGTATAGGAAGCCAGTGTCCCTCAGAACAAAAGGTCAAGATCTGCCCTTTAGGGCCATTGAGGAAGAAGGTGTGTTCCCCCCATCCCCAGGCTGAAGACACAGCAACCCATCTCTACTCTAGCTTTTGGGATTCCAGAGCCACTTCCACCCCAAAAGCTTCCAACTCCCTGTTAACAAGGGCAGCCTACATCTAGGAAGCCCTGGGAAGGCCCCAGTGCTTGAGGACAACCATGCCAACACCCACACCAGTGTCACCATAGTAGCATAAGCTACAGGGTGGGGGATACGCTTTCTCCGGAAATTCGCTCCCTGGAAGGTCCCTGGTAGACTCATCCCACTTGGAAAAGAGACGTGTTCTGAGATTTCTACGCTTTTTCAGTTGTGACTCTGGGGCTGGAATAATGAGTTCTTTGATCTTTCTCTGTGACTCCTGAAACAACACAACTAATTTTATAAAGAAATTTATTATTAATAGATTGTTAAAGGCTTTAATAAAAATAATAAGTTTAAAAAAAGTAATGAATTAGATTTAGTATTAATAGGCATTAAGAATGGTAAAAAAAAAAAAATAGGCTCTTTCTTAAGAAATAATAGCATGAGAGGTGCAGCTGGAGGGAGTTTCCCCTCCCTTCAGTGCCTTGTTTCTAAGGAAGATCATAAATCTTTAGCAGGACATATGGGAGAATGGTTAACAAAGGTGTAGTTAGATTTTGATACAGGGAAAGACTTTGGCAGGCATCTGACTTAGCTCCTGACTTTCCTCTTCACTGGTTAGCAATAATGAAACTGCATTTGAGGTTTCTTTTTCTTTGTTTGCTCTGATCAAAAAGTTTTTAGGCCAAGATTTCTTGTGGGCACTGCTTTGTGTTTGACTGCATTTTGAGTTAAAATGTAAACTTTGTATTCTTGGTAAAAGTCTGAATGTTCTGGGAAGTATGCCAATTTTAAGGTGCCTTTTGTGGAATCATTATAAAAATACTAGCTTGATTTCAGTAAAGTTGCAGCAGAGTCAAAACCATCAAGGTGTCTCTGTCTGTCCATTCTTCGCTGAAACCGTGTCTTCCTGTCCAAAGCCTTGTTCTCCCTCGGACGACAGGAACCCGACTGGGCCGGTCCGTGGCACAACCAGATGTGATCCCTTGGAGGCAGGCTGAGGAAGGGGGTCAGCCTCATTGGGCAGATCTTTCTACATTCCCCTCTGCCTTCCCGACCCCAATAGTCATAGCCTTTTCCTATAGACATTTGAGGCTCAAAGTGAGAAGAAATGTTTTATTTAAGAAGCAGCAGGAGACAGCGGCTTCATCAGAAATTCTGGCTCTGCGCGCTGAGAACACCAGGGCTCAGGCCAGCCATGTGTGACATTAGACATGTGCCTTATTACTTAAAAAGAAGGGAGCGATACCACAGCAAGCTTCCATCCAGTATCTTCTTTCCTTCCCAAACTACACCTTTTTGTGTGTGCTCACACATGCGTGTGTGTGCACGCACATGGGTACATATGCGTGAGGAATGCACTCAGGTGTACGCGCTTGGTGAGCATGTGTCCAAGTGTGTGCAGCTGTGTGTGGAGGCCGGAAAACAACCTCAAGTGTCTGTCTTTCTGCAGATGCTGTGCCCATTACTTTTCCTTGCTGTAATAAATACAGCAATCAAGGCACACCTGCAGAGGAAGAGTTTATTTGAGCTTACAGTTCCAGCAGGAGACTCTACAATGGTGAGGGATGTTGTGGATATAAACATGTTTGTGTTTTGGCCCCAGGTGTGGGATGTGGGACTGATTCAGATGGCCCACAGCCGCAGACTATTTGCTTCATTCGGGCTCTGAGAGGAGCTCTTTGCCAGCTGCAGACAGTTTAAATCTGAGGACTCTGGAGACAAAATAAATGCCAGAGCCCAGAGCGTGTGGGCTAAGAGAAAGAACAATGCTTCTCCCTTGCTGTTCCTGGTTGCTGTTGTCAAACAAGAAGTTAGAGCTCTCCTGAAAGAAGAACTGGACTGGCTCCAAGGAACCCGACCTCCCTAACCAGCAGGAAGCAGCTAAGAAAGAACTGCGCCCTCTCTTCCACTAACCCTTTCTTTCTCCTACCTGGTGTTGAGGGGTTGAAAGGGATTGGGGTGGAGTAGGGAGAAAACAATATAATAAAGGTAAATAAAAGCGTTTTGTAAAAGCACCCCTACAGGGGAAGGTGTGGCAGCAGGCAGCTGGAGCAGGAAGCTGAGCAAGCAAATTGGAAGGGAGCCGAGGCTGTGAGCTCCTAAAGGCCACCTCCAGTGATGTGATTCCCCCGGCGAGGTCACACCTTCAAGGTTCTGTGACCCCTCAGCAGCACCAACACTTCCTCGAGCGCTTGGAGGTGGTGAACGACTCCAAGCAAACGGTGTTCTCCAGGTGTAAGGCTGCTGCACACATGAACTCAGGGAGGCGGGGACAGCGCCCACAAGACCTGGGGAATGGGGAATGCAAAGTCTCACCGCTTTGCAACTGATAGCTGCTTGGAGAGAGAAAATCAGTTTTCTTCACTGGGATGGTTCTGGGTGTATCAGCTACACACCAGGGCAGGCCTGATCCTCAGGAGAAGTTGGCCGACACAAAACTGACTCCGTGTGTGTGTGTGTGTGTGTGTGTGTGTGTGTGTGTGTGTGTGTTTTGTGATATGTGTATTTTCATTTTTTTATATAGACAGAGCATGAAGTGTGGGGGAAGAAATCTGAGAAAAGTTGGAGAAGAGGAAAGAATATGATCAAACTATATTGTATGGAAAACATTTTAAGTAATAATTTAAAGTTTTTACATAATAACCCTGTAGCTACAGTTCTAAATGACAAAAGGTATTTATTTCCCTGTTCTGTCTAGGATAGAGGAGAGTACGCAGCCCCAAAGTTGACCCAGAAAAGCAATTTCTTCTCTCTCTGATCCCGCCTTCAAATATATCAAAGCTTCCCAGTAGGACTTGCTAAAAAGAAACTTTTGCTTGATACCTGAGCCCTCATCAAAAGGCATGAGAGGTTTATTTTATTTTCTGTTCCCTTTTCCATAAGGCTGCTTCCTTTCCTTTTGAAATGTCCCTTCCCAACACATTTGTAACATTTGCCCTCTCCGTTCTCTCTGGAATCTTTCTCCTGCATTGGTCATATTGGGTGTCCTCTGATGCCTTGGGGCTTGAATTCCTGAGTCCTGGTTTACCCTCATTGGTTTGGTTTATAGTTGCCAACATTATCTTTGCCAGATGCATCAGATCCCACTAGAACTTACAGAACTTACTGGGTGCTGGGAATTCAACTCGGGTCCTTTTTGCAAGTGGTATACTCTCTTAAACATGGAGCCATTCCTCCAGCCGCTATCTTTGCCTTTCGATTTTATTTTTCTTCATCCGTTTTCACATAGACCTTTTGGGCCCCTCTCAATAACTCTGTCCTTCCAGCCTTCAGTCTTCTGTAACTTTCTCACTGTGTCTGTCCAGCTGTTAGTTACAAAATATAATTTTAGCATCCTAAGGGCTCTTTTTCATCTAATCCAGGGCACTTTCTCATCTGATCCTTCAGCCTTTCATGGAATTCTGGCAGCCCTTCTTCCTGTCCTTGTACATCAAAGGCATGATTCATATTCCAGGACTGGGGTTCTAGTTCTCTGATTCCTGCCCCCATGATTATGTCTCAAAGACCCTGCGTGTAGTATCTGAGGACCTACCTCATTATCATCTCATGCTGGTTGTTGGTTGGAGAACTTTCATCTGCTATCATTACACCTGGTCAGGTACTCTTTCTTCTCTACCCTTTACCAGATAAAATATTCTGTATAGACATTAACTTGGACCAGGGATAGAGTCAGGGTCCAAGGAATTGATCCAATTGATCATCTTCTCTATGTGGATCTTCTCTCAGAGGCTTCCACTATCTAAAATTTTTGGACCTCTGAACTGGAAGGCAATGGTTGACAAATCCTATGCCTCCTCACCTAGGGGAATCTCTGACTGGGAACATCAATTGAATAAGAAGAGAAGATTTTGGATATTCCACTGACATTGTTTACATTTTAAGGCTTAATTTTAAATTTAAATTTAATTTCAATCTTAATTTTAAGAGTGCGGGTTGAAGAAGGGCAGGCTTTAGGGCAAGAGTGAGACTCTAGGGGGAAAAAAAGGAGAAGAAAGGGATAAATCAGCTGGAGGTGGAGTTGGACCTGGAAGTTTCATGCACTGGGAAGAAGTGACCAAGGGGACTTTATCTAGACTCTCCTCCTCCTGTTTACTTTGTTGTCAGTGTTGTTTCAGAGGAAAGAGAGTCACAGGTCCATATGTCCAGCAAAGAACATAGTCTGTCTCCTCCTGACTTACAGCAGTTTTATTACCTCCATGTTCTATAAAAAGTTGTCACAACTAATCTTCATTGGACCCATATTTTGGCTAAAGACAAATAGTTTAGGAATGGCTAGGGCTGGAAAGATGGTGGAGCAGTTAAGAACATAGACTGCTCTTGCAAGGAGCCTGAGTCCAGTTCCCATGTCAGGTGGCTCACAACCAACTTTAGCTTCAGCTCCAGGGGAAACCAACACCTTCTGGACTCTGTGGGCATTGGCACTCACATGCATTTAACAACACACATACACATAATTCAAAATAGTAAATAATAAATGACAGGGTATAGTGACACATACCTTTAATCCCAGCACTTGGGAGGCAGAGGTAGATGGATCTCTGTGAACTCAAGGTCATCCTAGTCTACATAGCAAGTTCAAGGCCAGTGAAACCCTGTCTGGGAAAGGAAGGAAGGGAGGGAGGGAGGGAGGGAGGGAGGGAGGGAAAGGAAGGAAAGAAAGAAAGGAAGAAAGAAAGGAAAGAAAGGAAGAAAGAAAAGAAGGAAAGAAGGAAGGAAAAAGAAAGAGAAAGAAAGGAAGGAAGGAAAGGAAGAAAGAAAGGGAATGAAAGAGCTCCGGGCTCCAAATAACAACAGCACTCAGTCATCTGCTGTTTGTTTTCCTTTTGTTTGTGGTTATCATCCTGATGCTGGAATACATGCTCCAAGGGGCCATCTGGGAGAATTTTATTAGTATTGATCTCAGATGTTTTTATTCATCGCCTTATCCAAAGAGGATCTTCCCCTGTCCCGTGTATGTGACATCTTTATCAGAGGCTTAAATCATCCCCATTGCCTATGCAATAAGGCAAAGCAGAGACCCTTTTTGATTGGCAAGTCAGTATAGACCCCCAACTACGTCATTACTACACAAAGGCTATGTGGACTGCTTTATGCTGTGTGAAGGAATCCTCCAGATCAGTGTGCTTGGATTGCATGTGGAGGCCTTGTACGCTCTGCCGCAACTGCTTGCTGTCTCCAGCCAGGCTCTTTGGAGGAGACTGGACATAGAGGAGTGAGAGCCCACACTTGCATATTGTGTTAGAATATGCATATCAAAAGCGCTCACACAACTTCCTGGATGTTTTATCCACCAAGGCTATGCTGAAGTTTAAAATTTTTTTTCTACTTTGATTTGTGTATGAAGTTACCTGTTTGTTGCAGAGGTTGCACTGGGGCCTTATACCCATTGTTAGGGAACGTTCGAATGTGAAGGTTACACGCGGGTTCACAAATCACGCCACGAGATCGGTTCCACGTGGGAGGTTTATTAAGGGAAGGGGGGAGAAGGGAGCAGAGACAGAGAAAGGAAGAGAGAGAGGGAGAGAGAGGAGAGAGAGAATCAGGGAGCAGAAGAGGAAGAAGAAGAGAGAGGGAGAAGAGAGAGAAGAGAGAGAGGGGGAGGGTTCCAGTTCTCTTATAGGGTGATCAAGGGCATGCGCAGGTAATTCCAGGTGGTCAGGGTGTCTTTACAAATGCCTGATAACTGGTCTATCAGGTCCCTTGGAGCTGGCCATAGAAGTGCCTGCTTACTGATCCCAACACCCATGCTGCCAATATTCATCTGATTTTGGGATTCTGTTAGTTCTGAAGTGGAAGAGTGTTTCCACACCCAGGACTGTTGCAACAAGGCAGTGAGGTGTACCTTCCAAAATGACAATAGCCCACAAGACCCTCTGCCACAGGTTTGACACACGGAGTGTCAAACAATAGTAAGAATAGGTCTGAGGTCTCAAGGAAATGACCTCACAATCCAAAGTATTTCAGCAGAGCAAAATGTTTTCCTTGTGCAGGAAAATGCATACCCGTGCTAAATCAAGCATGAGAGCACACCCAGTGGAGTTCCACTTTTGTTGTTGTTTTGTTTTTGTTTGTTTGTTTTTGTTTTAATCTATAACACAAGGCCTCACTCTGAGTAGTCGTCAGAACTCAGCCTCATTTTATTCAGTTGGCTGGTTCAACACATGGTAGTTGCTAGGGAGAAATGAAACTTGAGCATATGTTTTGATTTTAGAAAAAAACATGCTAACTTGTGGGGGAGGATTCTTAACAAACGGTGTCTGTAACTTCCTCTAAAAATCAAGTTTCCTTTGTCTTAGTCAACCCTTGGGAAGAAAAGACAGTATATTTCGCTTGTTTCCCATATCATGTCCAACTCGTCAGTTTTTCATGTTACAGTATTCACCTTTCCATCCCTTCCTCTGCAGAGGAACTGTTTCTGGTTGGGGGAGGTTGTACCACGCTCTACTCTTCTGCCTCAATTCTCCCAGACCCCCTATCTGGGCCTCTTGGCCCCACCCTGCTGCTCTTGCTGGTCAGGATGTTACTTTGAAAAATCTTGTTTACTGATCCTTAGCTTCCTTTTCTTTCTTTCCTTGACCCCAGACATGTGGAAGAAATAGCGATGCTATCTCCTCACTCTGCTCCACCCCCACTTTTCTTATTCACAACAGCGTCTTATACTCTTCAGGGAGTACCTTTGACAATATGTGTTAGACCTTAAATCCTCTACTAATCCTCTGCTCTTCGGCTTCAGTCTGGACCATTCACCAGTCCAGTCAGGTAGGTTCTCTCTGCCTCCACCACCTCACCTACTAAACCACCTCTGCCACCTGCTTCAGTACCTGCTTCCTGTTGTCAGAATCTAGAACAACAGATTGCAGGTACCATTTTCTTCCTGCCTTCCTTCCTTTTTTTTTTTTTTTTTAAGACAGTCTATCTCTATATAGACCAGGGTACCTAGAACTCACAGAGATTCTCCTACCTCTGCCTCCCAAGTACTGGGATTATAGGCATGCACCAGTACATCCACCCCTCAAATAATATTTTCTGAGAAACTGCACATTGCCCTTCTCCCTGTAAGACATGCAAGCCTAGAAATTATTCTGGTACATGAGCTCCAGGGACCAGATGTTTTTCTATTTTTTGTATTTTCCCTGTGTCTCACACGGCCCACGGCCTCTTTCAGGTGACCAGACCTGGAGCAGGATGCACAATGGCCTCCTAATCCCTCTCAGACTTCTGTGTCCTAGCATTCAAAGATCTGGGTAAAACTCAGGGCTCTCTCGAATATCACTTTGTCAACTTTTGTCTACACATATCCAGTGCCACTGGTTCAGTCAGCTGTCATGCTGGCTTCAAGTTCTTTAGGGACTAATGGTCACTTTACTTTCATCAGAACACTCACAATGCCTTCCTCCTATTCAAAATGTCAGCCTTTGGCCACAGTGCCATGTGGGAGGCTGGCTGACATTTCTCCATCTCAGATTTGTCCTCACTCCAGTGCAGTTTGTTATCTAGCAAGTTAGCCTGTGGCCCTCCCTCTTCAGATTTGCATAGGAGTTACAAAGCTGTGGCTTCCCAGGGATGCCCTAAGGACTGTGCTGGGGCAGAAGAAACTTTATTTCAGAGTGTTTCCTTTTGTAAAAAGTACTGCTGCTGCCGGGTGTGGTAGGGCACGCCTATAATCCCAGCACTCAGGGAGGCAGAGGCAAGCAGATTTCTGTGAGTTCGAGGCCAGCCTCGTCTACAAAGCAAGTCTAGGACAGCCAAGGCTACACAGAGAAACCCTGTCTCAAAAAATCAAAATAATAATAATTAATTAAAGTACTGCCCCTCCTGCAAAGAGAAAACTGCTGTTCTCTGTGTTGGTTCTGGGAAAGAATAAAGCTAGCCTTTAGAGGCTGGATTAACGGGAACTATTCTATGGGATGTGTGTGTATGCATGTGTGTATGTGTGCACGTGAGTTCACACACCTGTGTATGAGAGGACAACCTGAGGTTTCATCCCACCCAACTTGTTCTTGAAACAGGGTTCCTCACTGGCCTGGAGCTCCACCACTTAGACAAGGCTCCACCACAAAGCCCAAGGAATTAACTTGTCTTAGCCTCTCCAGCGCTGGGGTTACAGATACATGCCACATTTTTTTTTTAAATGTGGATTCTAGGAGTCAAACTCAGGTCCTCATTACTGACTGAACTATCTCACACCGATTCCTCATGTCTGTAAAAAGAATTGCTTCTACAAAGAGAACCCTGGCTGCTACCTTTGTTGGTCCACAGAGAGAGCAAAGCTGGGCTCTGAAAGCAAGATTAATGGGGACCATGTCAGTCCTTTTAAGGATACATTCAGCCATAGTCATACTGGAACTACTTGAACCTGAAGTGGTTAGTAACACAGGCATAGCCCCCACAGAGAAGAGGGAGTCACATCACTGCCCTCTAGTTCTGTGGAAGTCATAATTGTCCAGGGCCCCAGAGATCCGAGATGAGAATAATGGCTCTCTCCATCAGACAACGGAAAGCCTTAATGTTGCAGGAAAGGGAGGAGGAGGCGGCCATGTGGGCTGAGATGTTGCTGACATTTGGCTGAGTCATGAGTAATGTTCAAAGCCAACATCAATAAACACTCTAAGATCAAGGACCAAAGATCCTGAAAGGCCGAGAAAAAGGTCCTTGAGACCGTGAGCAGCTGCCTGCTCACTGGACCATGCTCAAGTCCCAAGCTGCTAGCTCTATCCCAAGCACAACACCTCCCTGTGCAGGCTCCTTCCAGGCCAGGCTACAAACTGCAATCCTGTTCCTCATTGCCTTTGGCTATTCTCCATCTCTCCATCCATAGGAAATTAGTGGGGCTTCCTGGGGACTGAGAAAAAGGTGAGTCATCTGGGTAGAAAATGTGGAGGACAGATCTGGCCTCACCACTTCCAGAGCAGGAAACAGCTCATTTTCTAGGGCATATTGTGAAACCTGCCTCCCTCACCTAGTCTAGCAGACTACTTACCCAAAATTCCTGTGCCTCAATTTCCCCATCTTCCAGAGGCCAAAGGGGGCATTACATTTAAGGTTTCTGAAAAGTTTAGTGACACGATACCCATTGACAGATGCCATCATGGCCTGTGAGCAGAGATCCTCTCCCCTGTCCCTCAGCTGGGCAGGTCAGGACCAGGCTTCTCTAAGTCACTCCTCGACAGCTGCACAAAGATTCTGCCAGCCAGGTGTGGTTTGTAACGAAGGGTTGTAGCAGAGGAGTTGTTGGCAAACATGAAGACAGCAGGTAGACAGGGAGCTGCCATCTTTCCCAAGACTAAAAAACAAAGATGATGACACCCACATGACCTTCAGAACAAACATTGCCATGGGGTAGTTTTTCCCATGTATACCCCCTGGAATCTAAAGCAAGCATGCTCAGCTAAAGCCCAGAAAGAAACATTTGCCTTCTGGGTATCATAGTCCCCTTCTGAAGAGGTGGGTCCTATTAAAAAGCCGGAGTGGCTCAGGGTTGCATCTTCCCTTGGGTCTTGCCAGCAGATTTCAGAGCGAGGAGATTTGCATCCAAAGAGTTGGTGGGCAGTGCCCCCTACAGGCAAGACTTAGCACCCTGGCTGCAGCACATCCTCACCTGAAGGCCATTACTTTGGAAGACTACAAAGAAGCTTTGAGGTGAACGGAAATAAACACATAGGTCCTTAATCACATCAGCTTTCACCACAAACAGGAAGACAGAGGAGCTGGAGCTAAGCTGTGTTCATCAGGCCATATGTCTCCTACCTAGCTGCAAGCCCAATAGGGAAAGACTGGGACTGAACTGGAAACCCAATCTATGGGCCCTATCTGATGGCTGCTTAGTTCTAGCCTCCCTGATTCCAGTGCTCCACATCCCGCAGGAGAGGACAATATAGCTGTTCTCAGTGTTCAAGTGTTCACGTGAGGTCCAGAGGGTGGCCTGTTGCCATCGGGTGAACACAGGTGAACAGGATCCACAGCAGGTTGACTCCAAAGCAGAATTTGTCCTCCAGAGTCCTGGGTTCCCAGCATGTGTTAAGAGAGCAAAGTGGGGCTGGTCATGCTGTTAAAATTTCACTACTGCAGAGATGCCGTCTACAAGGAGACAGTGTGACCAAAGGCAGGTGGACAGCATCTGACCAGAGCCTTAACAAGTAGTCTTCCCACTGGACCCAGTTCTTGTGACCGAGAGCTAAATGTTTCTGGTAGGGATATGGTCCCTCTGTTTAGCAGCCTCCCTTCTGAGGTGACATCAGATCCCCAGACAGGAAATGCCATTCAGGAGGCTGGAGATGCACTTCAGTTGGTAGAGTATTTCCCTGATATGCACGAAGCTCTGGGTTCAGTCCCCAGCGTATATACTAGCACATAGCTGTTATCTTAGCACTTAGGAGGTAGAGGGATGAGGACTGAAGTTCAAGGCAATCTTTGGCCACATAACGAGTTTGAGACCAACCTAGGAGACATGAGACCTTGAATAGATAAATAAAGGAACAGAAAGAAATGTCATTTGGTTGAGACCTAGAGGTGGTCTGGGAAATAGCTTACACTGGCCAAACATATACAAGACTGGTGTATAAACTATAAGACTTTCATACTTATTAAACAAGGAAGCACCTTTCTGAGGCCTTAATTTCTCCCCTGAGCCAAGTCTGAACCCTCCACCCTCGGATCAAGAATTCCAGCACTCGTATCCATCTTGTAAAAGAGATTTGAACAGCAGGGTCCCAACAAATGAGGAAAGACCTGACCAGTTGGCTACTGGACCCATCATCAGATATCTTTGTTTACTTTGTATGTTCACCCCATCTGGGAGCCATGCTACTAAGCCAGATATAGTCTTGGCCACCTGGAACCACCTGAAGACCTCACAGAGAAGCCAAACATGAGCAAACTTCACCAGTGATTTCTAAAAGCTGGTCGCTTGCCCCACAGATAACTGCTCCAGGCCAAAGGAGCCCTTCTAGCAGACTTGAAGGAGGCTCTCAGCTCCCAACAGGTGTACACCCACTTTGAAGCTATTTATTGGGACAACTCATTGAACACCCAGGCACCCAGACTGCAGGATCACACACATGATCAAGGACTATTGGCTTCTCTAAGCTCCTTGTTAGACAGCAGTCACAAGAGAGCTACAAAATTAACAAGCATAGCTTCCTGTTAAATTCATGGGATTGGACTACGGAGCCTGCATATGTCTGGCTCCAGCTGTCTCTTCTGTTCATGAAAACGAGAAGTCAGCTGGGTCATGGGAAAGCAGGCAAAGTTTTAGCTTCTGACCTCAGTGCTCAGCCTCTGTTCTGCAGAGACAGGCTGTGGCTTCCTGGAACGCAAGAATGAAGGCATTCTTCTCTCCTAAACCATCAAACCTGATTGCCAGTCACACATTCCAGGATACATCTGAAATGACGGTCAGGTGTTTGCAAATGTCTCGGCTGGTGGGATGTGGTTTGAGCACAGTGGTGCAGGCCACACAGAACACAGAGGACCAGCTAGGATAGACGAGGTTGAGGGTTACACGAGGGAAGCTCTGCATGGAAGGAAGTGCTCCGAACTGAAGGAGTTTCCTACCTAATAAGGGTGAGACGACAGTGAACCAGAGCCAAAAGCAGTCAGCAGCAGAGATTCCTGTACCCCAAGTATCCAGAGAATAATCAGGATATTATTCTGAACACCAGCTCCTGGGCACTTTATGTGTGGCAGGTCTTAGGCTGGAAACCAGCTTTATGGCAGGTACCAGATGGCAGAATATGCTTTACCCCAGCCTTGCAGTAACGAAGCCAAGTTCTGCGTGCCAGCCAGGCAGAGGCAAGGGCACAGGCCCCTGTGGGGTCGTAACTCCCAGCTGTGTCAGAACTCCACATGATAGTAGGGACCCCAGGATCCTTACGAAGGTTTACTGGGCCACACCTTCTCCATCGCATTGTGAGCACTCTTCTCACCAGCTACACCTCCACCGTGGGGAAGCTGAGGCCTGGCCACATACTGCTAACTGGCTCTGAGCCCTGAGCTGTCGCAGACAATGAGGCTAGCTGGAGCCTGCACCCTCCATGGTTCCTTGCTCACTGCTGTGAGCACTGTCTGGCTACAGCCTGAATGAGTAGCAAGTGCAGGGCCAAGTCTGGATTCCAAGGCCAGTGGCAGCCAACAGACGATTCTTATCAACGCCCAAGAGTACAGGGTTACAGTGGCCCCATGGGCACAAGGGAGGGCACAGTCTTACAAAGGCTTGCAACATCTCAGCCACACAGCTGAGAGGCAGCAGTCAGGAAAGGGATGCTGAAGCCTGACTGTGGAGGACATGGATGAGGGATGGGTGGGTAGAGAAGTCTGCATGGGTGGCAGGTTAGGGTCCATGACACAGCTGACTGGAGTGACCCAGACCCAGCATGGACCGAGTTCTTAAGGCTGCTGTACCCAGCAGCTGGCCCCACCCAGTCCCATGTAGAGCTATGGCCAGACCAGCAACCAACACCTGCCTGAAATTCTGACAGCCTGAATTAATCAGCAACCCACTTCTTGTGGGTTCAAGATGGAGGTAGAGGTAGATGGCAAGGCCAGCAGGACCCAGATTTCTGTCTTCCACTGCTTCTGGGACTGTCATGAGCACCCAGGTGAGGGCTACTCAAAGATAAGCAGAACCTCACTCCCATAAAATTTGATTGTGAGGCTTTCAATTTTTAATTATTTAATGTGTGTGTGTGTGTGTGTGTGTGTGTGTGCATATACCATGAAATATATATGTTAGAGTACAACTCTCAAGAATTGGTTTTCACACCACCAACCAAAGAGCATACATGGCCTGGGCCTAGACCCCCTACATATATGTAGCAAATGTGCAGCCTGGTCAACACGTAGGTCTCCTAACAATAAGAGTAAGGGCTGTGCCCAACTCTATTGCCTGCACTGGATCCCTTTCCCCTGGCTGGGCTGCCTTGTTAGGCCCCCTGTGGGAGAGGATGCTCTTAGTTCTGCTATACTTGAGGTGCCAAGGTGGGTTATACCCCTTGGGGGCCTCCCCTTCTCTGAGAATAAGGAGAGGGGAGAATGGGAGGAGAGGGATGCGAGGGGGGAACTGGGAAGAGAGAAGGGAAGGGGCTAGGATCAGGCTGTAAAGTGATAATTTAAAAAAGAATTTGTTCTCTCCTGCCCCCTCTAGGATCCAGGGGTGGAGCTCCAGTTATCAGGCCTGTGCACAAGTGTCTCTGTAAGACCTGGGGTCTCACAGCTCAGGAGTTCAAGATCGTGCCTTCCCAGAAACTCCCACAGACCACAATTCAATGCAAAAGCAAGAGGTTTATTTTAACCATTGCGCAATGGGGTCACCCCTGCTGGTCAGCAAAGAGTGGCACCGGGAGACAAAGGCCTTAGGTTTTTAAAAGAAAAAGTACGGGAAATTTGAAGTTGCAGTCTTGGCAACTTAAGATTGGATGAGGAAGTAAGATAATTGGTTAGTCTTCGGTGCTCAAGCTTGGCCAGTCCTGCTAAGTGTGGATGCAGCTGCAATTGAAGGTGGGGGTGGTTAACTCATCCTTGAAGATCAGGGCTGCAGGCTTTTGGCTGGAGGTCAGGAGCTACTCAGAAGAAGGATTGAGGCCATCTGGGTTGGTTACTAAGGAACATTATCTCGAAAACAAGGGTCTGGTCGTTCTTTTTGCTGAATGAAGGTCATTGCTTGCTCGCTTTTTTTATATCTGTCCTCACAGATAGGGTCACATTTCTCCGTTCTCTGGAAAGGTACTAAGAGGCTTTAGCTTAACCTTGACCTAAAACTCAAAACTATAGGCTCTAGAAGACATACAGGTTACAAAGTTAGTCTAACCTTTTCATCTCTATTGGATGGGCCATCTCACTAGCCCCTGTCTTGTTTTTTTAAAAAAAATAGTTTTAGTGAGATGTAATTTAGGTACTGTACAATTTATCACCGGCAGGGTGAGACACAGCCTGTGGCTTTTGGCGCCTATTACTTCTGGCTATGCATCCAGAGTTCTTTTCCAAGTTATCTACTCAGGTTAAAATCTTTAACGTATTTAACTTTGGGGCGTGTGTGTCATGCTATGCAGACTTGGCTGGCTTGGAACTCACAGAGATCTGCTTGCCTCTGCCTCTAGTGCCAGGATTGAAGGAGTGTGCTTCCACGCCCCGTTTTTGCATTTTTAAAGATTAAGGTTTTTGCCAATTTACTATCTGGACAGAGCTGTAGGCAGGAAAAGTATCAACCACCAGGGGGCGCTGCTGGCAACGAAAGCCAGCCTTTTGTTGCGCCTGCGCGGACACGGGCACACGGCTCTCTCGAGCCCAACGAGTGCGCGCCGTACACCGCGAGTGCGCCTGCGCGGAACCCGTAGTAGCCCTTCTCGCGCCGGGCGCTCGTTGCTTGCCGGCGGCCATGGGGGAGGCCGAGGTGGGCGGCACGGGCGCCCCAGGCGACAAGGGCCCAGGTGAGGCAGCCCCGAGCCCTGCTGAGGAGACGGTGGTGTGGAGCCCTGAGGTGGAGGTGTGCCTGTTCCACGCCATGCTGGGCCACAAGCCTGTCGGTGAGCGCTGCGCACCCGCGTGGGGGTGGGGCGGACTAAACCGCCTGGCGGGCTAGCTGAGCCTGCGACTCCGCACGGGACGGGACCTCCCACTCTGGGATGCCCTGTTTGTATAAGACCTCATGACTTTCCTGCCGGAGAAGCCCCCTCCCTGGGGACACCCCTGAATTCCCTGCCCTTGAGACACTCCTACCCCGGGGAACGCTTTCATTCTCCCCGAGTCTGCAGCCCCCTTGCTCCGGACCCGCTTCCTGTACACTGTAGCCATTGGAACACCCACCTCTCTCCCCTTTTATACCTGATTCCTGCAACCTGCCGTTTGCACGCTCCTGCCCCTCCTACAAACCCATGTCCTCTGCACAAAGGTGCTGCCCTCACCCTCATCCACTGTCCTGTCTCTCAGGGGTGAATCGACACTTCCACATGATTTGCATTCGAGACAAGTTCAGCCAGAATATTGGGCGCCAGGTTCCATCCAAGGTCATCTGGGACCATCTGAGCACCATGTATGATATGCAGGCGCTGGTGAGTTTGGACCCTGGCCCACACTGTTGGGCCTGAAGGTGGGGACAAGTCCCAAAACCTGTCTTCCTCGAACCAACCGTAGTACAGGACAGAGCCCACCGCTCACTTGGGGTTTGCTATGTGGAGCGAGCAGAGTGATGTCAATAGATGAGGCCTCTTCCTCAGGAAAGCTCCAGTCGTGCTGTGAAAAGCACAAACTAGTAATGGTCACTAACCGCTTTTTCAAGGAATCTACTTTAGATGAGGTGATCACAAAAAGTCTCCAGGGAGATAATCGGGTGCCGAGATGAGGGAGAAGAATCGGCCACAGTGAAAAGTAGTACGAGAGTTCAGTGTCAGTATTGGGCCGGTTCAGAGGGCTCTAGGTGGAGGCTGACCTTAACCGAGTCCCACTGAGGTGAATTTTGTATACGTCTGTGGGAGCCAGACATAGTTCTCTTCATAGAGCTGAGAGATAGCTGTGACTGATGGGTAACTAGGTAGCTGGTCTGAAGAGCTGGCAGTGTCTGACAGGTATTCAGGGTAACTAGTAACCAGGCTGGTCAGGTTTGTCTATAGTTACACTGTCTGGCAGGCAGTGTAACTAGGTAACCAGGATGGGTGGAGCTATGGGTGCCTGTGGTCAGTCATGGTGTCTGGAGAACATTGTCCTGGTGGGAATGCTACAGTGGCAAGCCAGGTCAGGTCCTGGTGTGCACATGAGCCGTGTCTTCAGGGCCCTCTCCGTGGCATGAACCTGGTCCTTTCCTCTGGTTTCGTCGGGCTGGTGCTAGCCTGATCCTCCCTAGTCATCTGAAAAGCCCAGCTAAGGTGGACTCTGCACATGGAGGGAGGAGCCCACCAGCTCGCAGCCTCCAGCCTGCTCCTCCTGTACATCTTAGTGAGCTGACATCCTGTTTCTGTTTCTTGAAAATACAAAATGCTTTGTACCGACAGCACGAGTCTGAGATTCTTCCATTCCCAAATCCAGAGAGGAACTTTGTCCTTCCAGATGAGATCATTCAGGAGGTCCGAGAAGGTGAGACTCGGCCACCATCAGGGCTGGGAGTAAAAAAAGCCGCACCAGGCCAAAGGTGGGGAGGTCTGGGGCCTCCAGGGAGGTATAAGCACCCTGCTCAGCCCATACCTCCAGTGGCACCTGGGAGGTTTTGGGAGCCAAGGGCTGGGGAGAGCGGTGCTCAAAGGCAGTCTCCTGATGGATGCCATCTCGCGATGGACGCCGAGGCCTGTGTGGGCAGCGAGAATCGGAAGCAGTCATGGCCAGACCGTCCCCCAGCGCTGGCCACCACCGTGGGTTTCCAGTGAACGGCAGCTGTCTCCTCCACAGGAAAAGTGGTCATTGAAGAGGAAATGAAGGAGGAGATGAAGGAGGATGTGGACCCCCACAGTGGGGCTGATGATGGTAAGATTGAGGTGCCGTTTGAAGCATAGCCCCCATCTCCTCACTTCTGAAGCCACAGAGTCTGAGAGATTAACTCAGTGCAGATCACCTTAGGCAGGAGGGCCCCTGAAGACCCACGCAGGGGCCCAACACTCAGCTGTACCTTTACCTGAGACCAAGGCCAAGGCTGAGAGCATGAGGTGGGCTCAGACCGGAGACCCCACAGGAGTACTAGGTTTCTCCTCAAGCCTAGCCTTATAGGGTTCTTACCCAGGGGAACATATTGGGTACAAAGAGCCTGAGGTACATCTGATTTCTGTAGCTGAACAGGAGAGTGAAATGAGTCTGTATATTCTGTTTTCAGCCAAATAATTTTTTTTCTCAGTTTTTTCATCTTCAGGGAGCTTGGGGAAAGCATTAGAAAAATCCAGCAAAGACAAAGAGAAGAACTCCTCAGACTTGGGGTGCAAAGAAGGGGCAGACAAGCGGAAGCGCAGCCGGGTCACTGACAAGGTCCTGACTGCTAACAGCAATCCCTCCAGCCCCAGTGCTGCCAAGAGGCGCCGAACATAGACACCCAGGTGGCCACAGAGATGCTCCAATGCTGCAGGCCCCCACTGCCTATTCTCAGGTCCCTGGGTGAATGTGACCATCCAGAAGAGATGCTAGTGGGGCTTCTCCTGTGTCATCAGACTACCAGATCACCTGATTGGTCCAAAGGACCAGCATCCGCTCAGCTGGATGATGAAGCCTCTGAGCCAGCCTCTTGCTTTCTCCTGGTTGGTTTCCCCTGTGCCCACAGTGTGTGGAGAGGAGCAGGTGCATAGGCCCAGAGGACCAAGAGTCACCAAGCAATAAGATGCCGCCCTCACTGTCCTCAGAAGGAGCCACTCATCTTCTCTGGATACCCACTTTTTGCATCTGCTGTCTTGTAAGGCTCCGTTGTGCACTCGCACAGTGTGTGCTGGTGAAGGCGTCTTTGGAGTTCACACAGCACAGGCTGTGCACAGAAGGCCTCCTTCATCTGGGAAACAGAACTGGATATTTTGCCTCATTCACTTGTACTGTAACAATGTATATAATTTGGTTGCTATTTCATTATTTAATTTTTCAGAAGCCTATTTTACTAGTGTTTTGTATGAAGAAAAATACTGCAGAAGTTAAACCTGTGATGTGTTTTTTTCTGAGATGTTTTGTTTTCAGGTAACTATTGAGATACCTCTGGCTTTGTTTTTATATGCCAGATAAAAAGAATTTTTAGCGGTTATTTTTGTAATTTAGTAACTTGGGAAAGACCAAATAAGGGTGTGGAATAAAGAAGCAGCCACCAGGCTGAAAAGCCAATGGTCCGATGGTTGAAGTACACTTTCATCTGTAGAACATGAACCATTAAAAACAGGTCACCTTGGGAGTCGTGTGATTTGCTACTAAAATAGTTTGGTTTTGTTGTTTCTTGTTTTTCTTCTACAGAGGAATGGGCCCTCACCCCAGGATTCATAACTATAAAGTGTGCTTAGAGGACTTCTGGCATCATTGGAGGCAGGAAGGTTATGAGCCTTTGCACAGACTCAAAGGACACCCACCCCTAATACCCAGCCCCCACTCCTACCTGAGACTGTTGCCTGTTGTCCTTCCACAGCCATGTCAGCTGCTGGGTGGGATGAGCACACTGTGTACTTGACTGCTGCATGTAACCAAACTCCCACACCTGCCGTCTACAAGGTCTCAGGCAGTGAGAGCTGGCCCATACCAGACCCAGCTTCCTGGCACAGAAAGCATTCTGAGTTGCCACAGCTGAGCTCACCTAGTCTGGCCTGCCATTTCCCTGGAAAGACCAGCTGTGGGAGGTCTCTGGCTCCCTTTCTGGAGATCTTGGACAAGGTCATAATAGGTTTCCTTCCTCCTCAAACTGGGCAAAAGGCAGAGGCCTGCACCACTTGAGATGAAGTCCCAGTGCTATGGACTGTTCAAACCTGGAGCAGTGCCTTGTGTTCCAATAAAAGAGATAGGAAAAGATGTCACAGCATGTTTTGGGAAACGGCTTGGGGTCACTCCAACCTGTCCTTGCCCAGTGTCCACTACTAGAGGCTGTTCAGGAGAAAAGGGAAGCAGATAGTGATGCTGAGGAGTGAGCAGTATGGGATCAGGAAGGTGGTCCTCTCCAGGGTCACTCTGCTAAACCCATCTGAAATGACAACGGAGGGGCATGAGAGCATGCAGGTGCCTGGTCAAGGCATCTGTCTTGGATCTATTCTTATTTCTAGCAGCTAGCTTCATCCAATAGCCCTGTGTCTCATTCTGGTCACAGTGCCTCACAAGGGCCTTGTGTGGGTGAACTCAAACCTGCTGCCTTCCTGAATTCTTTCAGACCTTGTAGTTCACAGGAGCATCCTATGTCCCTTAAGAGATGTCACAGCTCCTGGCAGTTTGACCTGTAGGTGTGGTCTTACCTCTACCTATCTGGCGCGGGATAGTCAAGGGAATTGGGAGTGGGTTCTGCTCAGAAAATAATAGAGAATAGTGAATAGCAGCAGCAGCCTACAAAGTGTGTTTGGGGTGGGGGTGGGGAGTCGGGGCAAACTTGGGCCAAATAACATGGCTGTAACTTGCACCTGAAGGGAAGCGTTAACACCATTTTAACCTGAGCTCGTCCCAGCCAGACACCTGCAAGGCTCAACCGCAAGCAATGCTACCTCCTATTTGCTGTGCGCATGTATTTGTATGGATGCAAACTCGGAAGTCAGTTCTCGCCTTCTACCATATGAATCCCAGGGACTGAGTTCAGGCTATCAGATTTGATGGCAGGTGCCTTTAACCCCTGAGCCATCCTGCTGGCCCATAGGTTCCTTTCAGATAGCGCTCAAGTGAAGCCAGTATTCTTGACTTCATGGGATGACTCAGTGTGAGAGTTAAGAGTTTGGAAAGATATTTTAGGCATAGATTTATTTGTATGATTATTTTTTGTTTTCGAGACAGTTTCCCTGTGTAGCCTTGGCTGTTCTGGAATTTGTTCTGCATATTGGGCTGGCCTTAAACCCAGAGATCCACCTGCCTCTGCCTCCAAAGTGCTGGGATTAAAGGTGTGCACCACCACACCTGGCAAGGCATAGATTTAAACTTATGAGTTGATAGAGGTGTTTAGGAAAAGCAGAACACACCCAAATGTGGCTTTGGGCTTTGCAAGAGAAAGTGGCACATAAATCCCGACAGTAGCCCATCACTCTGCTTTTGGTGGTTTCTGAAGTTCCAACCCAAGTTGTTGCTAGAGAACTTACTAGTAAGTCATTACTATTTTAACGTTATTTGGAATATAGCTATATAAATGGAATATTTTCTCTATGTAGGCAGTCTTCAAGCAAAATTTTAAAAGTCAATGTCCTAAAATTCCTAATTCTCAACTGGTGAGAAACTTAAGTCGTACTGGAAATGACGGTCCTTTCCCCTGCTGCCCACCTATGTCCCCTTAGCTTTCCCATTCTATCTTGCTTCAAACTGTGCTGCACAACAAGGTTCCATGGCACAGTCAGCAGTAGAGTACACCCAATATCCATGAGCCCAGGAAATGGACAGTGGACAGTAGTAGGTGTCCAGAACTCCCAAGGCCTCAGGAGTTCCCTATTGTTCTTTCAGAAAGCAGAGGGGCCATGGAAATAGCTCTTGGTTATTTTAAAAAAAAAAAAAAAGCCTCGCCCCCGCCAGCGTGAGAACCTGAGTTTGATCACCACCTATAAGCTGGGCTTGGTGGTGTGTTAAAAGTAACCCAGTGCAGGGAGGCACGGAGAGGAGGAGTCCTGGGATTTTTTGGATAGCCAGCCCCACGTAATCCGTGAACTCCAGGTGAAGGAACGCCCCTGCCTCCAAATAACGGGGCGGACCATCGACCTCTGGTGTCCGTGGGCATCCAAAAACATCCACACAGAGATACGAAATGAGCTGGTATGGATACAGAGGAATGACTGACTCCAGTTAGACAAGTCAACAAAGATTAAGAATCAGCACCAGGCACGGTTCACAGCTGTCAGGAAGAGGCACTTCAACTGGTGCTGAGAAGCCTCCTTACTCTTTCGACAGGGAAGGGACAGTCTCCGGGGGAGTGAAATCCCTTTGGGGAGGACCTAGGGCTGAGTCTGAAGAGGTACGTCTTCCGGGAGGAGATGGGGGCATGAATCCCCGGTGCACAGCCTCCTGGGGGTTGTCCTTCTGGGGGTACTGCCTCCTTCTGGGCACGGCTTGCCGCCTAGCTCCAAGGTAGCTGCCATGCTGGGGACCCCGCGCAACAGCGGAAACTGAGCGTTGGGCGGGACCTGGCGCCGCCCCGCCCCCGCGTTTCCTCCTTTTTCACTTTCCTTTCCGCGGAAAGCGGATCGGGCCTGTCGACTATGGACGACCCGGACTGCGATTCCACCTGGGAGGACGAGAGCGAGGAGGATGGCGAGGATGGCCAGGCAGATGATACAAGCGATGAGGACACGGGCGACGATGATGGCGACGCGGAGGAGACACGGCCAGGCCCGTTCCAGGTGCGGCGCGGGAGGGCGGGAGGGCGACGCCAGGCTGTGATCGCTGGGCCCAGGCCGCTGTCCCCTAGCAGGGTGCCGGGCCCAGGCATAGCGAACCGAGCGCCGGTGACGTCAGGGAAGCGACTGAGGAGGGTCGTGCGTGGGTGACGTCAGAACGCGCCCCCGGGCCTCATCCTGTGTCTGTCTGTGGCCGGTGGCCTTTCCTCGGTTGCCCTTCCTTCGGCCCCCAAAGGCAGACAGCATCCACCACCTTGGAAGTGCAAAGGGGTTTCCACTAGCTCTGGTAACTTTTGTTGCCACCAAGAGCTTGTTCCAGATATATATATACTGTTTTAGCAAGCAGCATATTAGTCGCAATGGCATTCTGAAAGATGCGCTGTGTTGGTTTTAGCTGTGGTTTCAGGTGCGGTGGAGAGCCTAAAAAAATGAGAGTGAGGACTACGACTCCTAAGTCCATTCTCCCCATTGCAACGATCTCTATTTGTCTGGCTTGTCTGCTCTTTATGGGAAAGTGGTCCAGAATCTGGAGAGGCTCTCAGACTGGTCTTTCAGGCAGGCCAGAGCTGGCCTTTGCTTGACCACGTTGGGATGAAGCTGAGTGTGCAGGCTCAGGCTACTCCTGTGGGTGGTAATGCCTCCCAAAAGCTCTGATGAGAATTGCTGTTTACCCCACAAGAGCTCTTGGATCACACCTGACGCCACTTAAAAATCAGTCTCAGGCTTGGAGGTAGAGCGACTTTGTCTTGGGCCAGGGAGGAGAAGGGGTTTAGGAAGAAGGGGCCTCATCCATCTATCCAGAGGCAGCTGGGTTTTCTCTTAAGGCTGTGGCTGGCAAAGTAGCGGCCCTCTGGAATACAACCCAGTAACCATTCACAGCATAGTGTGAAGAGAAATACTATAGTTCTTGGGGGCTGAGGGAGGTACATAAAGGGCTTAGACCAACATGAAGTTGACAAGCAGACCAGTGAGGAGATGCACCTGGAGCTTGGGGACAGAAGAGCATCAGCCATACACCCTGGCAGAGTGCAGGCTAGCCTGGGTCAAGGCACTCTGAGGAGGAAAAGCAAGTCCTGAGAGGGCAGGGATGGTAGCAGAGGCTACTGTGGATTGCTCTCTGTGTTCACATGGAGGAGTGTTTCTCTGGGGTCCAGATTGGTCTTCTCAGAAACCCTGACACAAGATAGGTGGGGACCAGAAGAAGTAAAAACAGAAACGCTCATTCCGCTTGCATAGAGCTCTGGTGGTTGGCTGAAACTCTTCTACCTTCATCCTGGACACTTTCCAGGTACCGTATCCCTTTTATTCTCTCCCCAGTCCAGGATGACAGGGTACCGAAATTGGCGAGCCATGCAGGACATGCGAAGGTACCGGCACCACTACCCGGTAGGTACATACAACCCCTGCCTTGAGACACAGCCCTCTTCCCAAACAAGAGAGTCCCCTGGCCGGCTGAAAATCTGGCTTTGGGTTCTGTGGTAGGTTCTTCATTGTCCGGAAGGCAAACCCATTGTCATTCAGATCCATGCCCTGTCCCTGGTTATAGGGTTATAGAGCATGTTGTGCTGCCCAAGCCTTAGAGCTGAGCTTTAAAATGAGGGAGTAGCTTCCGCCTCCTGAAAGCACGTGTGACTCAGTCTTCACACATGGCCCTCCGGCTGGTACATGGAATCAAGTTAGTTACTGGCAATCTCTGTGGTATTTTTGAGGTGCAGAAGAGGAGTTGCCATCTATGGCCTCTATTGGTGGGTAGTGCTGCCCTCCAAACCTACCCATGCTCACAGAGAGGATCCCAGACTGAGCTTTGGGGTCTCGAACAGCTGTCCCCATCCCTGATTGCATGAATCTGAGGGGTCCTCAGAGATAGCTTGTTTCTCATGAGTCCTCAACCATCCTTTCTCTGGCTCTTCAGGATTTGGCAGATCAAGACTGCAATGGTGACATGTCCAATCTGAGTTTCTACAAAAATGAGATCTGCTTCCAGCCAAACGGTACCTGCCCACTCCACCCCAGCACTTCTGCCTTTGGCGAGTTGTTGTTCTCCACCCAATTATGGCTTTCAGGTGGCCCTGCAGTACCCCCTTGAGGCTGCCATGGGAATTGGAGCTTGGTTGAAGGGCCAGAAAATAAGCTTTTGAGGTTTTAAATGGTCTTTCTGTGTATCTCAGGCTGGCCTCAAACTCAAGATCTTCCCATCTCAGTCTCCCAAATGCTGAAATTGTAGGCCTGAGCCACCACATCTTGTTTATGACATAACCATTTGAAACTAAGCAGTGTAAGTAAAGTTTTATTGGTGTCAGCTCGCACCCACCCATTATGGAGTTACTTTTTTTACTATAGCATGGAAAAAGCCATATGTCTACATAGCCAAGATGTTTGCTGCCTGGCCCTTCAAAGGCACCTTCCCTAGACCACGTTCCAGGCTTGGTTTCTATGGGGATTTCTTTTGAGTACAGAGGCTCCTGGCTGACAAGGTATATATGCCCCAGAGGAAAAGTATTGCAACCTTCACCTATAGCAGTAGGCCTGATTACCTAAAACTATACATTTTATATCAAATGAGCTATGGATAGCTCTGCTGAGTCCTGAGAACCTAAAAGAAATTGAGGGTAGGTAGTGACTTTGACATAGCTCTGTCCCCTGAGCTTTGTCAAGGTAGTCTCTGTAGCTGAGTTCTCCCCATGGGCTTCCAGGTTTCCTCATTGAGGACATTCTTCAGAACTGGAAAGACAACTATGACCTCCTTGAAGAGAATCACTCCTACATTCAGTGGTGAGTGGGACTGAGTAGGCAGGTCTTAAGGAAACGGGAATGAAGGTGGGTGCTCTCATGCGTGTTCACTCAGGTGTGTTGAAATACTTCTTCCTTTCCATAAGCTTATATATGACAAGTATTGCCTGCCTACCTCTAGTTAGTGTCCCTCTTGTTGGGCCCTAATGGGGCTGTTGTGTGCGAGTCCATGCAATGGCCTGTTTGTCTCGAGGGTCAGCTGGATCTGGACTACATCTGACTTGGTTTTAGCAGATCTTGAGTGAGTTGCCACACAGCAGCATCAGAAATGAGACCATATCCTGGCAAATAATAACATCCCTTTCTTGAGGACAGCTCACGGGGCTGCTCCCAGTAGCCTCTTGGCATGGAGTGCATTGTGGTAACAGGCACACTGGTTTTGCCCATTTTGATTCTCCGCCCCACAGCCCATTGAACACATAGGCTGAGGCTTTAAGCAGCCTTCTTACCTGCTCTCAGCTGACTGCCGTCCATACCCAGCTCCTTGGGTAAGAAAGAGGTCAGCTGGTCCCTCCCAGGGATGAGAGGGAGGCATTGACCCTAAAATGCCTCCCATCTCCTTAGGCTGTTTCCTTTGAGGGAACCAGGAGTGAACTGGCACGCCAAGCCCCTCACACTGAAGGAAGTTGAGGTAAGTTCCCCTTCTAGGCAAGACTGGGGAAGTTAGGAGAGCTATGTGTCTGCAGAATAGCCACTGACTATCTGTGCTGTCTCATGGTCCACCTGTTAGGGATATCAGAGAAAGAGGCCAGTCCTAAGAGACTGAGTAGTAGAGATTAGGGATGGGAGGGAAGGTCCCTGGACATGGATAGCAAAGGCTGCCTTGTGGCAGGTGGCTCAAGTTTACAGAGGTGGCCACTTTCGTAGGCCTCACAGAGAAGAAAGCTGGGGGTGTATTGGTGTCCTCTCAGTCTCAAAGGCTACAGGGGCCTAAAGGACGCATTGGCTTACCTGGTATTCAGTGGTCCACCCAATGCTCCTTGGGCGCATTGATCAGGGAGGGCCACCTGAGCCCCCAGGGGATTGTCTTCTAGGCATTTAAAAGCTCCAAGGAAGTCAGAGATCGTCTCATCCGAGCCTATGAGCTCATGCTGGGCTTCTATGGCATCCAACTTGAGGACCGGGACACAGGTGCTGTATGCCGTGCACAGAACTTCCAGCCGCGCTTTCACAACTTGAACAGGTTAGGACAGGGCCCTGCTGTCATCCTCCCATCCCTGCTGCTCCCCTTTAGTATCTGGGGCTGGGTTTCAAGCAGAGAGGTTTACCACAGGCTCTGAAGCCGCTTCATCCACAGGCTGTAGGTGCTGCCCCATGGAAGAGCTCTGAGTTATAAAGGAAACAGTTCCTTGGATTGGGAGTTTTTAATTACCCCCATCTACCCAGAAAGCAAACACGAGGTAGTCTGCAGATAGCACAGTCACTCTGGGTCTGCCAGGATGTCAGCCCCTTCAGCCCCTTCTAGCTTTCGGCAGTGTTTCCCAGACAGGAGTTGATGGACTGGAGCATCTCCCAGGACTTACACATCCTGTCCACAGGTTGAGGGTACACAGTCCTTTTTCCCAGGTGGGGCTCTGAGAAGACCCTGGAAATGTGAGACGGAGCCAGCTGGGAATGCAGGGCCAGATGTGCATCCCCAGGGCCAGGGTCATCCAGTCTCCTGTCTCCTACCTTCACAGCCACAGCCACAACAACCTGCGAATTACACGCATCCTCAAGTCGCTGGGTGAGCTGGGCTTAGAACACTACCAGGCACCCCTGGTCCGCTTCTTCCTGGAGGAGACGCTAGTACAGCACAAATTGCCCAGTGTGCGCCAGAGTGCCCTCGACTACTTCCTCTTCGCTGTGCGCTGCCGACACCAGCGCCGGGAGCTCGTGTACTTCGCATGGGAGCACTTCACGCCTCGACGCGAGTTTGTCTGGGGCCCCCGTGACAAGCTTCGGCGATTCAGGCCCCAAGCTATACCCCAGCCACTGATGGGACTAGGGCAGACAGAGACAGATAAGGGTGAGGGCTCCGGGGACCCCTTCCAAGAGGCCGGCACCCAGGGTCGGACCTGTGGATCTGGAAGGGACTTGAGTGGGCACATTGAAACAGCTGAGGATCCCTTGCTGCTGAGCACAAAACCCTTGGATGAGGACCAGAGGGATGAGTCTAAGTCCCCAAGTCCCAAAGAGAGCAAGAAGAGGAAGTTGGAAGGGAATAGGCAGGAGCAGGTCCCAGGGGAGCCCGATCCCCAGGGTGTCTCTGAGGTAGAAAAAATTGCCCTCAACCTTGAGGAGTGTGCCCTCAGCCCTGTCAGCCAGGAACCCAGGGAGGCTGAACAGCCCTGTCCTGAGGCCAGGGTGGCTGATAAGGTAAGAAAACGGAGGAAGGTGGAGGAAGGGGCTGAGGGTGATGGAGCCAGTAACACTGAGATGCAGGCCCATACCCTGCCTCCTGCTCCTTCAGAGTGTCCTGAGGTCCAAAAGGATGGGAACGGGCCAAAGGGCCCAAAAGACCAGGTGGGGCCAGAGGACCCAGAAACCCGGGTGGGGACAGAGGATGGCGCCTCTGTGAGCCTGGTGGAGGACCCTGACTCTGATGCCACAGGAACCTCAGTGGATGAGCCAGAGGAGTTGGCAAAGATGGGGACCTCTGCTGAACCCCCAAAGCCTTAGAGGTACATCTCAGCCTACTGCAGGGGGTGTCTGAGCCCCAGAGTTCTGTTGTTGGCTCTTCTTGGTGCCCCACAGTGCTGGCCTCTCCCTGGTGGTCACTGAAGTGGCCACCAGAGGGACTGAGGCCCTGCCCTCAGGGAAGGCCAAGGCCTTCAGAACCCTCCTTACCTCACTGTGTCCTCCCCCACTGTCCTCTGAGCCCCATGTTTGTGAACAGACCCTAAGGGTCTTGGGGGAGGGGCCTCTTTTCTTAGTCTGGTGCCAAGTGAGGCCTTTTCTGAATAAACTCTTTAGACTTTGTTTTTTGGTGTGGACCAATGTCCTGTTTGGTTGCCTGTGGCCTCTAGACTTCTCTCTTTGCCCCAGTTCAGAGCAGCATGGCCAGTGCTACATCATGGTGCAGTGCCCACATGGAGCCTGGCAGACATGGGTTGCATAGCTCTTGCTGGGAACAGGTCTATCCTAAATAAACAGCCTTCCTGAAGCCGGGTGTGGTGACACAACTCCTTTAATCCTAGCACTTGGGAGGCAGGGGCAGGCAGATCTCTGAGTTTGGGCCAGCCTGGTCTATAAAGTGAGTTCCAGGACAGCCAAGGCTGTCCACAGAGAAACTCTTGTCTTGGGAAAGTGTGTGTGTGTGTGTGTGTGTGTGTGTGTGTGTGTGTGTGTGTGTGTGATATACATAAGTATACATATGTGTGTATCAATATACAGCCTTCCTGAATACAAGGTTGGATCATCTGCCCCTTCGTGGCTACTTGTCACCTGTTGAAGAACTTGGGAACTGTTACAGAGCCCTCTTGGCAGTGCTGGGTTTGCATGTTTAGATCAGTCCTTTCTGTCTTGCCCTTCTCTACTGGCAGGCTTCCTCAAGATGCTGTCTTCCAAGGCCCTATGTGGCCCATTAGACTGACATCCCACTGTGGCTTTTCTCTGCCCTGGCTTTTCCCTCTTCTGAATCCCAATGCCTATCTGTCATGGAGAGGAGGGAGCCACACACATCTCTGTGCAAGTGAGGCAGCAGTCAAGCACAGTCCTGGGTGTTCTGTGGGAGAGAATCACCGTTCCCCTGAGTTGAACCGAGGGGTTCAGGGCCCTTTCTTGACAAGTCCATGGTACTATGCTGTGTACAGAGCCCTCCTAAGGCTAGCTCAAGGAGGCTGTGGGCCCCCTGGTGCCTTAGCTGTGGTTTGGCTCATTGGTAAGTTTTCCATCCTGACGTGGAAATTGATACTCTTCGATGACAGGACATCTACTAGTTACTTCAGTAGTGCTCCCTCTGATCCTGAGTGCCCACGTGCCTTAGACTAGGTGACTGGGATTCGAGCTGGCTAGGGAATATCAACACTTGAAAGTGAGGAGAGGCTCTAGGAATGGGACATTCTAGCTCACTTGACCCACTGATCTTCAGGGAGAATAGTGTACCAAGACAGTAGACAAAGCTTCAGTTCTGCACAGCTCAAAGACAGGTGCTGGGAAGCCTGTAGGTCTAGGATGTGAGGCTGGCCTGATCCCAGAGGTCTGCCCATTGGGGCTGTGAGGGAGCTGAAGGCCAAGCCTGCCGCAAGTGTCAGACTGCTCCCTAGACCCAATCTAAAGGCCATGTGCTTCATCTGATTCCGCAGTTGCCCTATATGCCACATGCCAGGTGCTGAGGTGGCCAGAGAAACCTGGGTCAGGCAGGAGGTATGTTACAGGGGCCATAACACCCTGGTTTCCAGGTTGAACTGAAGAGTCACCTGTCCCAGTGGGATGGGCCGCTCAGAGTCATGCGGGGGGGGGGGGGGGGCGGCACGCGCGCGCGCACACACACACACACACACACACACACACATGGGTGGCCTGTGCTGTCTGAGTTGTTTCCTTGTTACATTTTCCTGAAGAGGTGTTTGGTTATGTCTGACTGACTGAGGGCAAGGCTTTCTGAGCTCCTCTTCCATTCCATGTACTTCCACAAGTTCCTGCTGCACAGCTGAGCAGATAGCTGGTGCTTGAGAGTAGAGTGAGCATCTCCTGTTACGCCACTTAGGTGAAAACCACAGCTTCCCACTGGGCTCAATTCGCTTATAATCACATTCACCCATACCCTTATTCACTCTATTGCTAATTCCCATCACGTGATCCGTGATCCCTGCCTGCAGCCATGACGCTTCTACCACATCCTGTAAACCCAAAGCCATGTTTCAGATTCCTAGAAAGGACTGGTGGGGTCCTGCAGCTTTGGTAAGCCCCATAGGTGATTTAGGTGTTTGAAAGATTAAGAGAAGGGGCTAGAGAGTTAGATGAACAGTTCAGAGCATTTGTTATTCCTGCAGAGGACCCAGGTTCAATTCCCAGCATCCACATGGAGACTCACAAACATCTTTATCTGTGACCTCTGCGGGCACCAAGCATGTGCATCATGCACACACACACATGCAGGCAAAACACTAACATACAAAACCTAGTAAAATAATCTGAAGAAGGGTTAATTTAAGGGGTAGATTGCTGCTACTGAGAGCCTGCTTCCAGGTGCCAGTCCTAACACTTTATCTCCAGCACCCCTGATCTTCATGCTGCTTCTTTCCTCTTTTAAGTTGGCCATCTTGCTCCCTCCTGGGGAACAGGATACAGCGTAAGAGTCTTTCCAAGGGCGCCCATTTAGGACCCGTCCAACCCAACCTCCACCAGAACCTGGTTCCAAGCGTAAGAGAGAGTGCTGGGGTGGTTAGCATGAAGTGCTGGGCTGTCTCTATACGGGAACCTTACCATGCCATGGTAGGCATCAGAAAGGGAGATTTACCCACCTGGGTCCTCCTGGGATATGGGCAGCTTGGGAGCTTGGGTGTGCCCTTCAGAATTCCTAAAAGATGCCCTTCTCTTGGAGAGGGGTGGAAGAGAAAAGAGTCTTTCTTGTGTGCTGAAAGGTGCGTGTGTAACGCGCCGTCCTGGGATAATTTTAACTCAGAGGAGGGCCAGAAAATGTTGCTGGGTTTTTTCTTTCCAGCCCACACGGCGCCCCGCCGGCCCAGGTGGGCCCGGCTGAATGGGGGGCTTGTGTACGGGCGGGGCGGGGCAGGGCGGGGCGCACGGCCTCGCACCGCCCCCAGCCCCTCTCCCCACCCTGCTGCCCGGCGCCAGCCGCCCAGAGAGCCTGCCAGCCATGACCGGAGCGCCTGCCCTAGCCCTGCTGCTGCTGGGGCAGCTTCTGACGGCCACCTCTGCGCAGGTGAGCGCGGGCCCGCGGGTGCTGACGGGGTCGGGGATAGGGCCAGACGTCGAACCGTGCAACCTGGGACAACTCGAGCCCCCTGGGCCAACCCCTGAGTCCCGCCGCCGCGGACCCTCGAGGACGTCTGTGGCAACCTCGCCGCCGCCTTGCTCCGGCTGGCGAGTTCTGGTGATGCAGCTGAGCCTCATCGACACCAGGCCACATCAACCATGACCCTGGCTCCCACTTGTCTTCATCCAACCGGGTCAGGCCAAGCGCTGCTACTATGCTCAGAACACACAATGTTGCCTTTGTTCCTGGAGACTTCCTGCCGGCCCCGGCGCAAGAGAGGATAAACTGCCTCCGCGCTAGGCTCCAGCGCAGGAGACTTGGGGGTTTTCTAAGGCAGGCAGGGAGGAGGGTCATGGGCCACTGCCCCAGAGTTATTTGGGCTGGACAAGATGGGACAGGAGGGCTGACATGCTGGAAAGGAAAGCTACCTAATAACTTATCTCAATTTCAGAAAGTGGGACCTCGAGGCCCCCCTGGTCCTCAAGGGCCTCCTGGCAAGCCTGGCAAGGATGGCATCGATGTGAGTTGGGAGAGGAATGGGGAAGGTGCCCTGAGACCCCTGACCTTGTGAACACAAATCCAAGCCCCTCGTCTGGGAGCTAGGGTGACACCGGGTACCTCAGTGGGGCTGAAAGGACCTCGTTCCTCTTTGGGGCAGATCCTGGGGTACAGCTGACAGGGTGGCCCATGAGGTACATGTGCCTCCTAGGAATGTGAGACACGTTACTCTGGGGACACGGGGGTCTTGTTGGGGCTGAGAATAGAGCCAATTTTGGAGGCGGCTGGGAGCCATCTCAGCCTCAGAGATAGTGTCTTTTTGGTGTATCCTCCAGTTATGGCTTAAACAGTTTGGGGAGGCAACTGAAATCTTGCAGCTCGACCCTACCCTGTCCCATTATCTAGAGTGGAAAGGTTCTCATGGGGCCTTCTCGAAGAAGGGCAGCCTCCAGTCATTCATGTTGTTCCCCTAGGGACTCCACAGAGGGCTCTGGGAAGCTACACCAAGAGTACCCTGACCTCTTCTCAGGTTCCCAAGAGTCCCAAAACCTACCTCAGCAGTAATGGCCACAGGCTCCCTCACACCCCTCCTGGGCGACCATGTTGGACCTAGGTGGCTCAGGACCTTTCCCTTTGAACCCCTCTGCTGTAGTTGAGCATCCAAGTTCTAAGGCTCCTGTTTATGATGGTCTTAGAGTCTCATTGAAAAGATTCAGCCAACCTAACAGGTGTCTGTGGAGAATGAGGCTGGTGGGGATGCCTTTATGGAAAATGGGGGAGGAAGTGCCTTCTCCCGAACAGACAGAGTCAAGAGGTTGTCATCTTGCCACAGTCACTTTCTATAAAGCTCCTAGGTTGGTCAGAGGGACTATGGAGTATTTCTTGGAGGCTGTTGTGCCCCAGGGTTCCCAAGTGATCCCCAAATGCTATGTGGATGAGCCAATTTGTAGTTCACCCCATCCCTGGCTAGACTTTAGAGGAGAGACCCTCCATGTGTAGATGAGAGGATCTGAGGACCCCACAATGTCTCCATGGGCCAAGCTTCCAGGCCTGGATTGGAGACTGACCCAGCTCTGGGTGGAGTTGCGGGGGGGGGGGGGGGGTGGCACTTCCTATTCTCAGGAGTTACATGTGGTCATTTTCATTTTCACAGGGAGAAGCTGGACCTCCAGGTCTGCCTGGCCTTCCAGTAAGTCTCCCTGGTTGGAAAACAGGCTTTTCCAGCTTGCAAGGGAACGATGGACACAGAAAATAAAAGATGCCCAGTCCTCACTTCTCTGGGCCTGAGGGCAGAGCTGGACATGGATGGGAGGAGAACATATGGGATTTTGCTGGGTCTCCCTAGAAGCTCTCTTTGTGCCAGAATTCAGATAAGCCAGAGAAGGGAGATAGTACAGCCCTGTAGCCTCTCCCCGCTGTGCCTCTGAGGCCTCTTACCTTGGTTGAAGCTCCTGAGCCCACTGGCATTCCTCCGGTACAGTGACCTGTTTGTCTTTTGCTGGGGGTGCTGGATCTGTTTGGTGAACATCCAATAGATGCAGTAGAAGTGGGGCAGTCTTCTGGGGACCAGCAGAGCAGCAGGGTGAGGAGCCATGGCTGGCTAATACCCAACATGGAGACGGCTTGTCATCCTTGATGGGGGCTAAAGCTTAGAGCCAAATACTTCTTGCATAACTTTGTTTTTTTTTTTTTCTTCCTACCCAGGGACCCAAAGGAACCTCAGGGAAGCCGGGGAAGCCAGGAGAGGCAGGACTGCCAGGACTGCCTGGCGTGGATGTGAGTGTACCCTCCCACTGCAGCCCTACCTCACCTCACCCCTGTCCCAGCCCAGCCCAGCCCAGGGTCAGGCTTTCATTACTATTCTGCAGCTGGGCTTATTCAGGCAGGAAACCTTGTCCTGACAGAAGTTACAGTAGTTCCCAACGGGGGTCCTTGGCCTTCATCCCAGACTCTGCTGGTTCCTGGCTGGGACAGAAGCAGCTTCCAGTAGTTAGAGGACCTGTCAGCTCTTACTGATCCAAGAACAAGTGCCCATTGTCAGGCTTCCTGCACATGCTGCCCACATGGGTGTTTCTCCAAGCCCCCTGATGCCTTGATGGATAGTGGTGTAGGCAAAGCCCTGGCTCTGGGACTCGCCAGGCAGGATCTGAGGACTAAGCTGCTGGACCTGTTTAATCGTCACAGGGCTTGGCAGCCGATTTTTTCATGTGCTGGCCCCATCCCCTACTAGAGCTTTGGGTATACCATGTGTACTGGGAACCACTCAAGAGTGGTCTATGCCTCTGGATTCATAGTTTAAAGTGTCTGTGGCTCATTCTTCCCACGGCATGGTACGTGCTTCTCATTTGGTAGCTTCTTGAAGCCAACCTCTGCCTCCCTCTCCAGGGTTTGACGGGGAAGGATGGACCTGCAGGACCCAAAGGCGCCCCCGGGGAACGGGTAAGTGTCTTCATTCCAGTGGCTGCAGTCCAGAGGTAAGGTTCCCAGATGGTTTACAACACCATCAGGATGGAGGCTTTGTGGATGATGTCCTGACTGTCCGTGCTGGGCCCTTTCCCGTTGCTCCATTTCAGGGGAGGATACTGAGTGGACAGGTTCTGGGCCCTCCTCCCCCAACAATCCCTCAGCTACACCTGCTCACTCATCTTGGCATTCAGACCATGGCAGGGGAAGTGGAGTGGTGATGGGGACACAAATGAGGATGAGCCCCAGGTGACCCTCCTCTCGGTGTCTCTGGTCCATAAGGCCCTGGTTGAACCAGCACAAGCAGAGCCACTACACACCCCCTAAGTCTGACCGCCTTCACTGAATCCCCCCATTCACTAGCAAACTGGCTCTCCCTTCCCACTGCTTCTGAGGGCAGAGCTGTGTTCACAATTCTACTTTACCCCAGGAGAGGTGGTCATGAACACAAAGCACCTCAGAGAGCAAGAGGGGTGGGTAGGACACCAGGAAGTAGCTAGCATGGGAACTTAGGTGTGTGGAATGCCTGAACAGAAGCAAGTAGCTGGTGGCCAGCTGAGCTGCTGTGGCTTAACCGGGAGTGGGCTGGTCCCAGACTCTCTGGGGGACACTTTGACTACAGTGGAAGGACCAGCGTGTACCATCTTCTTGGCAAACCAGTCATTTCAGACCCTGTCTGCCAAGCTGGTAGTTCCCTCATATAAACTGAGGCAAAAGTTGTCAGCAACCTTTGCAGGCTAGTGTTGGAAGACAGTCTGGGGTCCCCAGCTGTGTGGCCCATGCCTGTGTCTTGCCCTCCTGTTGGTTCTGCCCACCCACTAGTAACTTTCTTGGTCATGCTTTTCATACTCACCCAGGATTCCAGGACAGCAGAACTGCACACAGCCTCAGTTTTCCATAGAGATTTCTCTTCCTGATCCCCACCTTGACAGAGTTAAGACTTAGGCTCCAAAGGAAAAAAAAAACTGGCTTTGCAGACAAAGGGTAGAGTTTCTTTTCTGTATACTCTGACCTCTGTTTTTCTATTCAGGGAAGTCTGGGACCCCCAGGGCCGCCAGGACTTGGGGTAAGTACTATCCTCTCCTCCCCATGGGGTTTTCATTGTAGAGGGGCATCCCTGGGGTCCCTTGCAGCCTCTCCTGTGGCCTTGGGTCTAGCCTGGAGGCCTGGAGCTTTATCTGGGCTATGACCTCTGAATTAGTGGGGTGGTTCTCCTAAATCAGGTGCCTCACTCTCCCTGGACCCCTACCCTATATTGCCTTGTGGATGTCAGGGCTAACCTGTGCTCTGACCTTATTCTTGTCTTTGCAGGGCAAAGGCCTCCCTGGACCTCCTGTGAGTACTTATGACCCCTTGGTCCCTCCCAAGTACATAAGTTTGTTCCCAGAGCAGCCCTCACTGAAGGCCACTTTGTCTGGGATATCCCAGAGCATGGCAGAGTGGTCTTCTTAGGGCACCGCCTGGCTGCTTCCCACATGGAATCCTGGCCTTTCAAAAGGCAGGCAGTCCTGGTGGGATTCCCTCATTCAGGGTCACCGGTTGCCCATCTTCCTCTTTTTGACCTCCTCCAGGGAGAGGCAGGAGTGAGCGGCCTCCCAGGTGGGATCGGTCTGCGTGGTCCCCCGGTGAGTGACTGCTCCCTGCACCCTGCACCACCACTGCATGGATGCATGTGGTCTTCATACCCACACTTAGCTGGAGGCTCCCGCTCCTTCTCTTACTCACCTTCACCCTGTCCCCTCCCTTTTCCCTGTACGTTCTCTCCTCACTGTTCCCTTCTCGTCTCCAACCCCCTGCCTTGGTGGGCACTGACAGAAGCCCAGGCAGACTCAGGGCTATGATTCAGGGTAGCAGACAGATGGATACCAACATGGCTTCAATCAGGGAGGATAAAGGGGCCTGTAGTGTCCTCTGCTTTAGGGGAAGCTGGTGGCCTCACTCAGTAGGGTAGACTCTACTCTGAATCATGAATCCTCCATAGGGACCCTCTGGACTTCCAGGCCTGCCTGGCCCCCCAGGACCTCCTGGACCTCCTGTAAGTACTGTGGAGGGACCTCTGTCAGACATCCTAGACTAACTGGGCTCGGCCCCACCCTAATCCCGCCCAGGCTCTGTGCCATTCCCCAGAAGCAGGTGGGAGACAGAGGTTGCTATAGCATTCAAGGTCACCCTGCCCCGAGGACAGATGATTTCTCTTGTCACCAGCCCTACAGACGGATCATCAGTGCCTTGCACTGGCCACCAGGGAGATCGGATTGAGGATTTCAAGCCCTCTGTTAGATCAGAGTCAAGGACAGAGAGGGTGGGAGGAGGGTAGATATACACCAACTCTCTCTCTCTGTATGTTCAAGGGAAACCCTGGAGTCCTCCCTGAAGGTGCTACTGATCTGCAAGTATGCATTTGTGGTGATTATGGAGGGGTGATGGGGATGTTTCTGCTTTGAAGGCGGAGTCTTACGGAAGGCCACTGTGTAGCAGGAGGCGGAGGGGTGGGGTGGGCGGTGGGGGTGTCTTCCAAGAGAGCATTTCTACTCCTAGAGGAATCTGCTTCCTTGGGGACTGGGCTCTGCAGATAGCTCTAGGCACATGCCTACCCTCATCTTCTGTGCTCACCATCTACATCTGTGTTGTCCCTAACAAAGCTACTAGTCACAGGGAGGTGACACCTAACCCGTATAGTTCCACGAGGCGGCATCCGCTTTCAGTCATAGGTGGTAAGCAGTCGCTGCCCGGGGTGACTAACAGGCCCAGTCTGTTGCCGGAGGTTTCCAGGTCCCTCTGCCCTTACTCAGCATCCCCGCCATTCCCCCGAGAAGGGGAAAGTAGGGTTCTTCTAAATGAGGATGGGGCCAGTGGGTAAGAAGTCAACAGTTTCACTAGGCACCCAGGCTCGACCTGGCCAGTTCAGTGTGAAGTGTGATAGAAATCTCCACCAGCTTCCTGGTGTCTGGCATGGGATATGCCATCAAGCCAGAGTATTAGTGCCATTGGTTGAGCTCATGTGGCATTCCTCCTAACAGCCACCAGGTGCTTGGTCACAGGATGAAGGCCCCTTTGTGGTGCCTGCAGCCAGTATGTAAATAGCTGCTTTGAGGCTGCCTGTCTGTAGAGAAGTCTGTGAGGGACGGTGACTGGCTGCAGTCCAGCTCCCCAGAGTCGCCACACCTCATGCCCAGCACTGAATGGGGCCCTGTCTAGGCTTGTCCACAGTCTCTATCACTGGCAAGATGGTCCTTTTCAGTTCTCCCACCCGCTTGCTGATGGTCTCCCTTGGGGTCCTGCCTCATTTGCCTTGGAAGGGTCTGATCCTTCTCCTTTTCAACAGTGTCCTGCCGTCTGTCCTCCAGGCCCTCCAGGGCCCCCGGGAATGCCTGGGTTCAAGGTGAGTGGGCAGTTGGAGGCAAAAGGCTGGGTACACTTCTCCACCGACAGAGGCCATTGGGTCCCCACATGCTGTGGAGTCTAGGGTTTTAGAAAGTCTGACTAGACTCAGTATTGTTAGTGGGGAGCAGAACTGCCCATGAAGTCATCCTGTCTTCTCTACTGAAATGGCACATTGGAAACTGCTGTGGCCAGAGGTCAGAGGGGGTAGAGACTGATCTGAGACCTTCCTCCCGGGAGCCCTTGGGAAGCATAGTCACAAATGCTCTTGGGCTGCAGTTTCCCTATCTGGTTCCAGGCCTTGGACTCTGAATGTCATGGTGCCGCTCTCACTGACAGCCTGTACAGACCTTGATTCTTTGTAGGCAGGTGGGATGGGAGACATCCATGAGTATGGGGACTGTGATTTCCATGTTTGTTTTCAGGGGCCTACTGGCTACAAAGGGGATCAAGGAGAAGTTGGCAAAGATGGTGAGAAGGTAAGATGCTGTCCATGTGTGGTTTACTGACCTAGAAATGTCAGCCATAGTGGGAATGCTGGCTGGGTGGTCCTGGGACTCCATAGAAGGAAGGGAACTGGATCTTCATGGGCTTCCTCTGGGTACCTGCTGCTGGTATGTCCTCAATGCAGCCTGGCTAGTCAGAGCTTGGTGACCTGGAAGAGTCCTTTCATGTAAACAGATTCTTCCCTCCCCTGTCTGACCTCATGTGGAAGCTCCTGGTATGCTGAGGATCCCAGAGGACCCTTGGCTCTGGGCCTAAAGTGTTCATAGAAGCCTCTGCTACTCATACAGTGGCCACTGTCCTATAGGGCCCCTGCCTATGCTTCCTGCATGAGGGAAGAGGGCTGGGATACCCTTCTGATGGTAGGAGTAACCGAGTACCAATTGCTCCATGTACAGTGGGTACTTCCCCTCTTGACCAGGAGGGGGTGCTTAAGAAGGCCTGGGGGCTTTGCTTGAACAGAGACCCCATGATCCTGCCCAGGCAGTGGTGAGGCCTTTTTCACAGCTATCGGCAAATATCCCCCATCCGATTCGACCTCCGTGGCTCAGCTGTGAAGTAGGAGTGGTGCTTATCATGGTTTAGGCTCATGGGAGGGGACCAGTGGACAGTGGAAGATGCTAGAAGTAGGATGAACTGGCTGACTACTGCTTCCTCTGTTGTAGGGTAATCCTGGGCCCCCTGGGCCTCCTGGCATTCCAGGCACCGTAGGGCTACAGGTGAGAATGGGGAAGGACCAGGGTGGTGAGGTAGAAGCCCCTTTGATGGACACCCCAAGGGGAGTTGGTTTAGACTCCAGGGATAGTTAACCAGTCATCCAGGCTGACACCAAGGCTGGTGTTGCTCTCTCCAGGGGCCTTAGCTTAAGTCAAGCACTTTTAACGAAGATGCCAAGCCTTGGGGAACTCGGAGGCAAGGACTATGGTAGTGTTTTAGATACATGTACTGTCTGGGCCCTGTAGCTCTGGTTCTGTTCCTTCAGGGCCCACGAGGATTACGAGGACTTCCAGGGCCTCTTGGGCCCCCTGGGGACCGGGTAAGTGCTGCTGGTTCCATGGGGGGGGGGGCTGTGGGTCACCTGAGGTCAGCCCTGGTAGTTGAATGCCTGGGATGGTCATATGCCGACTCTACTGGGGCTCAAGATAAAAGAGCCTCAGAAGCCAGCATCACAAGACACTTCCTGCCTAACAATTTGAGGCTGGGCTTGAGCCTCCCTCTGGGTATCTACCCTGTGGGAGGACTTCAGGTGCCTTCTCTCCTTCACAGGGTCCCATTGGGTTTCGGGGGCCACCTGGGATCCCAGGACCACCTGGGAAAGTGGTATGTATCTATCTATGCTGGAGGGTGGACCTCGTACCAGCCCAGACCCTCTGACTCCTTTCCCCCACCGTCCTCCTGCTGATTCACATATTTGCCATCATTTGTTCCACTGGGCTGGTCCCTAGCTCTCTCCCAGGATGAGCTGTCCATGGATACATGGGGGACTCAGAACATACCAAGGGGTAATATATCTGTGAGGTTCAGGACACATGGCATAGGGCATGTGGTATGCCTCAGTGAAAGCACAGCTGGAGCATGGGCCATTTGGCCTTCACGAGAGATCTGCCTCCTTTGTTGCCTGGATACAAGTTGGGATGGGCTTAGCGTGTCACTGTCCCATGTGACCTTCTACAGCAGGAGGTTGCTTCTGACTGGTCTAGAAGGCTAAACCAGGGCAAAACCCGGAGGGGCTTCAGTCAAGAGCCACAGCTTCACTGTGTTGCTAACACTGTCCCTACCTCCTTGTTATCTTTTAGGGTGACAGAGGTGAAAGGGGTCCAGAAGGGTTCCATGGACCTAAGGGTGACCTGGTAAGTGAGAGGGAGCTTTGCTCCCTGGACTTTTCTGTGAAGAACCTGATCTAATTCCTGTAGGTGGGGGTGGATGATATTTAGAGGGTCCCTGTCAGGGGCATGAAGACTCTCCATGCTATGCCCTATCCTGGAAGGAATATAAGCTGCTAGAAATGGGGCCTGGACCTGAAGGATCCCAGCCCTCTCCCTGCCCCCTTCAAGCACCCAAAGCCCATATAGGAGACTTTGAGTCCCTCCAGAGCAGCCAGCAGTGAGAAGCTCCGAGCAGAGGCTGGAGCATGGGGCCCTGAGCTCAGATCCTGGCTCCAGCCCAGCCTTGGATGCTAGGCAGGTAGTTTCCTCCCTCCACTTCACAGATGGAAGCTCTGCAGTGAGGCACCAGGTATCTTCTGATCAGAAGTGGCTATCACCAAACATTTGCCTCTGGCAGCCTTCAAACCTCTTCTTGCCCACCTAAGACTAGTGTTTGAGTAGTGCTGAGGTGTCCACAGCTCCTCAGCTGCAGTTCCTCAGCTGCAGCTCCTCAGCTGGCCCTATGCAGCAAGAGGCTCTGGTAATGGAACCTATCTCCACTGGTTGGGGTGAGCCAGACGCTGTCTCCAGTAGAAGCACAGTATACCTCATGTCCCAAAAGCTGGGCATGTGTGGCTTGGCCTGTGGGGACATGATGGGGCAGGATGGGATCTTCCTTGGGGTCTCAGCTGCAGCTGCTTCTGTCCCATGTTTTCTTTAGGGCAGGCCTGGTCCCAAAGGAATCCCTGGAGTGCCCGGACCAGGTGGAGAACCAGTGAGTATTTCAGACGGTGTCAAGCATGGTATCGTGGCCACACAAACTGCCACAGCAAGGCTTCTCCTCTTGGCTGAGCTATTGCCATGAATGTAACCATTCTCCTTAGGTTCTCTTTCCACAGTCCTTTCCATTCACAGGGCCCAGCACCCTCAGCATTCCCAGAAACCCATAGCAGCACCTAGCAGCCCCAGCACCCACCAGCCACTCCAGTGTTCCCCACCAACTGCTCTAGCAGCCCCAGGAATTCACAGACTTCCCAGCAGATTCCAACATCTTCAGCAGCACCTGACAGCTCCCAGGCAGCCTGAAACACCTCCCACAGCAGCTCACATCTTCCTTTTGCTCCAGCCTGAAATTCTGCAGCTGCTGTAACCCTACAGAAATCTAGGATCAGGCTTGTCTGACACCTGAAAAGAAAGGGTGATAGAACCAGCAAACACAGAGTTGGGGGGTTATGCTGAGGGACCTGGACATCTGTCTGCCTACTCCCTTGAAGGGTCTCTGAGGGTAACATATAGTCACCCAGCCAGAAAGACAGCCACTGTTGGGGACTCAAGAGACACCTTTGATTAATGGGGTAAGAAGGGGTGGTTCTCTGTCTGAAGGCCCTAACACTGTCTTTTGTCCTTAGGGCATGCCAGGCAAGGATGGCCAGGATGGTGTGCCAGGACTTGATGGCGAGAAGGTTGGTGCCTGACAGGATGCTTGCTGGGAGGAAGTGGAGGAGGAGTTCAGCTTCCCAAGGCTTTGGCATGGCATTATTTTTCCTCATACCCAATCACTGTCCTTGCAGGGAGAGGCTGGTCGCAATGGTGCCCCAGGAGAGAAAGGCCCCAATGGGCTGCCGGTGAGTGCCTAAGCTAGGTAGGTTAGTTGCTCTGGGGTTAGCTCCTGCAGTTGGCCTAGGATCTGATAGGACCTGGCACAGCCCTGGTGCTAGAAGACAGGGGCCTGCTTTATCATATCTGTAACCACCACCACCACCACCACCACCACCACCACCACCACCACCACACACACACACACACACACACACACACACACACACACACACACACACCATGGAACAAGTGCAGATGAGCCTGTGCCTGTATTTGTCCTGGTTCTTGTGGCCCCCAGGGGCCCTGCCTGGGAGGGTTGGCAGGGGTTCTGCATCAGGCTTTATCCCTGGGGTCATCTTTACTCTGTCTGGCCTATGCACATTTGCCATGTGACACTATGCATTCTCTGCATGCATGCCCTCTGTGGGCTCAGAAGTCTTGGCTCTGATGCTGGCTCCCAGACCTGACCCTAGCCCTGGCACTATCCCCAACCCAAACTCCAGCCTTGACCCAGACTGTCACCTTGTCTTCAACTCTGAACCTGATTTTGTTCCTTGTCCTGGCAGGGGCTCCCTGGACGGGCAGGGTCCAAAGGCGAGAAGGGAGAACTGGTAAGTGGCTGCTTTCCCCCAGAGAGAGCAGGCACAGCATGCAGTGCTCTGGTGGGGGACAGAGGGGACATAGCATTCACTGTCTCCTCACTTCCATAGGGTAGAACTGGGGAGCTGGGTGAGGCTGGCCCCTCTGGAGAGCCAGGTATTCCTGTGAGTATCCATAACTGTTCCCTATGTGTATATCGGAGGATCCTGCTCCTCCCTCTCTCCCTCCCCCTATGTGCACACAAGGACTCTACTCCTCCAGTGTGTGCACAGGGAAGCTCTGCCCTCTCTACATGTGTGTAGAGGCAACTTGCTCCACCCCATGTGTGTGCAGGGGCCCTGCCCTTCCTTTCCCTTTGTATATGGAGACTGCCTTGTCTGTGCATGCTGGGGGCCGGCCCCTCCCCACTTTGTGTACACAGGGCCTCTGGGCAGACATGTGGACTCCACCCTTTTTCTGTATGTACAAGGGACTCTGCTCTCCCCCCCCCCCTGCCATGTGTACACAGGGACCTTGCCCCTTCTCACATATGTCAAAGGGAATCCTGCCCTCACCTTTTCTTTCCTTACAGGGAGATGTTGGTGTTCCAGGGGAGCGTGGTGAGGCTGGTCACAGGGGCTCAGTGGTGAGTGGGAGGACATAGCCCCTCCCTCCCAGGCACGGGAACGGAGACATGGTTTATGGGCAAGAAGTGGTAGCATTTGGGGAATATAGACGGGCCAATTCCTTGAAGCCTGAGAGTGGTAGGAGATGGGTGAATCTTCCCTTCTTTATCCTTCACCCTCTGGAATAATGGTGTTGTGCTGGGTTACCCTAGCCTCAGATTATTTATTCCACCGTGCATCTTATACCTGGCAAATATGGATGGAAATTCATAAGCCTATAACAGTAGAAATTCCCAAGTACTATAACCAGTGGACTCAGTCTTCTCTAGGGCCCTATGGAAGGCCCTGGGCGTCAGTGCCTGACACTGACTGAGTCAGCCTGACAGTTTAAGTGTAGACTGTATGTAAGCCCTGAGATCTGCTCCCCATACTTAATTGCCCCAGGAGCTGCCTGTTCTTATGCCTCCAAACCTAGTAACTTAGAGAGATGGCTCAAGCCTCGTTCGCTGTCCACCCAGCTCCCCACGGAGGCACAGCTGGGCTTCCTGGGCCACAAAGACTCTTAGGGGCTCCATGGATCTCACAATATCCACTCATATCTTGATCTTTTAGGGGGCCCTTGGCCCACAAGGTCCTCCTGGTGCCCCTGGTATCCGTGGTTTCCAGGTGGGTAAAAGTTGGAGTAATGGTTTAAGCCAGGGCAGCGAACCCTGGTTGGCTGGGAAAAGGAGGAATCCTGGCTGGTTCCCTGTGGGTGCTGACTAGCTGGGATCTTATCCAATTCACAGGGCCAGAAGGGCAACATAGGAGACCCTGGCCTTCCAGGCCCGCAAGGCCTACGGGGTGATGTGGGTGACCGGGTAAGTGTCCTTCTCTTGTGCCTTCCTGCTCTAACCAGTCTACGTAGACACAAGCCAGCAGCAGTCTGCTGCTTCCCAGGGACAGTGGCATTAACTCTGTGGCCAGGTACCCTTCATCCTTTTATTGCTCGTTCTTCTGGTGTTCTTCCTGGGCAAGAGGGGGTCTGGAATCTTCACTGCTCTATCACATGCCCCACATGCAGTCCTAGAAGAACCAATAATTGGGGAGAAGCAGTAACTTGAGGCTCTAGGTCCTGGGCTTGCCTGTTGGGTGTGAGCTGAGACCAGAATGACCCCAGTGTTTCAAACATGTAACTTTCCAAGACTTTGCCGCTGGTTCTATAGCAGCCAGTGATATTGTACCAGGGCCCAGGAGAGTTGTGGCTTACTGGTTAGTAGGTAAGGCCTGGGGTCCCCTGAGAGGGGTTGTCTGGGGGTCTGGTCTGGGGCCTAGGCCATACTCCAGGTCTTTAGGGATTATGTGATTGCTTTCTTGGTCCCCGCTTGGCAGGGACAAAGCACTCTTCAAATGAGTACATGCAACTAATGGAGGCTCTCCAGCACCACTACAGACACAGGGAGTCACAGAAACTGCCATCACACAGCAGGGACAGTGGTGTTTTATTAGCCTCTAGGCAGGAAATTCCGGGAGTGAGGGAGCTTGCCAACAACTCTGAGGGCTCTAAGCTAGTGGAGGGAAAAGCTTGGTAGTAGCAGTGTTGGTGCGTGCCCCAGTCCCAGTGGGAGGGAACTTTTTTTTCTTTCTTTCTCTTTTTTGGATACCCATGCAGTGGTGACATATCTATTTAATCCCAGTACTCAGGAGGCAGAGGCAGGCAGATCTCTGTGAGTTCGAGGCCAGCCTGCTCTACACAGAGAAACCTTGTTTTTTTTTTTTTTGTTTTTTTTTTTTGGGGGGGGGGTTATTTATTTATTTATTTTTATTTTATGTGTGTGAGCATTTGCCCACATGTATGTAAGTGTTCCATGTGTGTACAAGAACCCAAGGATGCCAGAGGAGGGTTATAACTTGAACTACAGTTACAGATGGATGTGAACTACCTGATGCAATGCTGGGAACTAAACCCAGGTTCTCTACAAGAGCAGCTGGTGCTCTTAACAGCTGAACCATTGCTCCACCATTTAAGCACATACTCCAACATTTAAGCAAATAGTTCTCTTTCTCTCTGTCTCTCACATGCGTGTGTGTGTGTGAGAGAGAGAGAGAGAGAGAGAGAGAGTCACAGACATTAGTAGCTGATTTAAAGAATTCATGTCCACTGAGAGTGATGGGCAGCTGCTGTTCAGAGCCTATGGAGCATGGATGGCTACATGCTGCTTTTATCTATGGACTCGGTTTGGCAGCTGGGGTTGGGGTGCTAGTTCTAAGTCTCTTGGCATAAAAGGATTTTTTACACCCTATTAAAGGTGGGATTCCTGCCTCTGCTCTGCAGGGCAGTGATACCCCATGGGGATCCCTGGGATTTCTCTAATCCAGAATCTTCTCTCTGCCTAGGGTCCAGGAGGCGCCACAGGCCCTAAGGGAGACCAGGTGAGAAGAAGTCCCATGTATGGTCAGGTCAGCTCTGCACCATATGACTGTGGGTTTACTTTCAAAACTCTTGAGGGGCTTCTTCAACCCTTACTTCTCTCCATCTTGCTCCACTTTTCCTCCACTCCTGCTTAGCATAGCCCTGGGCACCAAAAGGGACAGAGTAAGCTGCTTTACTGGGTACAAGCAATTATTCAGATGATCACTATATGGCCCTGGATGGGGAGGGGGGAAGCTACCACTGATTAGGGAAACTGGCTTTGTAAAAGGAGTAAAGTCTGGGCTGTAAGACTTATGTGTTGCAAAAGCAAGTTAGAGCTGTGTGGCTTCCTTCTCTCTGAAGCCCTTCCCTCCCTGAAACAATTCAGCGAGGATGGGCTGTGGTGGCTGCTGCGGCCCATCCTTAAAATGACTGCTTCCTCTCCTCTTGGATGATCCAGGGCTTCTCCATGTAATACCATCAAGGTGCTGAAGGCCTCACTGTGAAAATAAGTGACTTCAGTTTTGGAGTCCACTTGGGCTGTGGCTCTTGGGTTCTTGTGTTGCTTTGGGAATGCCGTCTAGTACAGGATCCTGGCCTGGACTCTGGCCTCAATCTTAGTATCAGTAATGGACAAGTGGCTTCAGATGTGGAGGAGCCAACGGTAACCTTAGTGTGTCCTCCTCAGGGCATTGCAGGTTCTGATGGTCTTCCAGGGGACAAAGGAGAGCTGGTGAGTATGGCTGAACCCCTTACTGCCAACTAAGAGCCACCTGGTCGGTTGGGGTGGGAACTGTTCCGTTGACGAGGTATCTGAGGATGGCAGGTAAGGTATGAATTGCCCAGGCCTTGCCGTCCCATTGTGTGGTAGGGGAGAGTGGGGTTCAGAAGACACCAGCAGAGTGATTCTCTGCTGAGGTGTAGAACTCCCCCAGTGCCTCCTCACATTCTGCCCAAGGAAATCACCCTTGCTTGAACTGGCCACTGCTGAGGTCTAAGGAGAGAAAATGCCACTTTCACAGAGCTAGAACTTGAGCCTGTTATAAAGTAGAACTCGCCTGACATAACCAGTCACTCACAGCTCTCCTGAAGGCACCAGGACTGCTTTGGGGCTCAAATGGAAAGGCCCTTTTTGGCTTCACTGTGGTCAGGGATTTCGATTCTTTTTGTCCACGCGACACAGAGCAAGGCTAGTTCGAGGGATCCTGCTCTCAAGTAGCAACCGTTGGCCACTGTGAACCACTTATTTCTTTAACGCAAATGATCCCAGTTGATTGTTTTTTATTTTGGCAAATTCTTGACAGAGCCTTCGAAGCAGCCCCACCTGCTCACTCTTAAACTGATGGAGTGGTAGGCAGCGGCTGTGTGGGACAGAGCCCCTGCCAGCTAGAAACCTCTGTGTGGTGACAGTTACCATAGTGGTGAGCTAGTTGGGAACCTTACCATCTGTCCTTTCCTGCTTTATCCATGGATAGTTAGCTCACAGTTGTGAGCAGAGCCCATATCTGGGCCCAGTCAATCCACATACACACTTGGGGCTAATCATTTCTGAGGCCCCAGCTAGGGAAAGGCCCAGCTTTCCAGGCTAGAGATGTTCAGCTCAGCATGTGTGAAAAGACTTGGAGGAGGCAGTCCAGACAGGTGTAAGAGCAAATACCATGCAGCCACTAAGATCAATTTCAAGGGAAAGGTGTTAAAATTGCACTAGTAGGTAAAAGGGAAGGAAAAGCCTTGCCAATGTGTTCATATGTGAGGGGTTTGGGTGCTAGGTCAGTTTGTGGGGCCACTTCCACATGCTCCACAGTGAAAGCATAACTTCCTCTTCACAGGGTCCTAATGGCCCCGTTGGACAAAAAGGAGAGGTGAGTACCTGGCAGATGCTTTTGTAACAAATCCAAGGAGCCCACAGGCGCCCATCCACCTCTGGGTGGATAGTTACCTTGTAAGGTTCTGCCTAGGTGGCCAGTCACTCCTGAGGTCCGGGCCTTCCAAAGGAGGTCTTACTCTGACTTGCTTCCTCTTTTCTTTCTGCAGTCTGGCAGCCGAGGGGAACTGGGCCCCAAAGGCATCCAGGGCCCCAATGGCACCAATGGAGTCCAGGGTGTACCTGGTCCTCCAGGCCCACTGGGCCTCCAGGGGGTGCAGGGTGTCCCAGGCATCACAGGGAAGCCTGGCGTTCCGGTTCGTAGCTTTTCCTTCTTTTGTTGTGGGTTTAGATGATGGGTGTTGTGAACTAGCAGTTGTATTGGGAATCAGGTGGTGGGTCTGCCTGCTGATGAACCTGGGTGAATTTCAGGGCAAGGAAGCCAGTGAACAGCGCATCAGGGAGCTGTGTGGAGGGATGATCAGTGGTGAGTCTCCTGTGACTACCCCCATCCTCACACTGCTTCTGCCCTTGGCCGCTGTCCTTCCCATCCTGCCTGACCTCTGACCTCAGTGAGAGCTACCCTCTTCCCAGGGCTTAACATAATGCAGGATACTCAGAGAAGCCCCAACTAACTATTGAGGGCAACAGTTCCAAGGAAGAAGCTGGGTGGTGGTAGCACACGCCTTTAATCTCAGCACTTGAGAGGCAGAGGCATGTGGATCTTTGAGTTGGAAGCCAGTCTGGTCTCAGTGAGTTCCAGGACTACACAGAGAAACCCTGTCTCAGAAAACAAACAAACAAAACAAAACAAAATAAAAAACAATTACAAGGAAGAAACCACTGTGCCCTTCGGCTGGGAGGGACACTTTTCCCGGTGGCTTGAAATTCTCCTTCCAGCATGTGAGGTGTTCCAAGGGAAGGAGACTCCTGTCTCGCCTCTAGAGCAGTTAATAGCCATTTTGGTCAGTAGTGAAAATTTCCTTCTGAAAGAGAGTTGGCTATGTTATACTTTGCATGAAGACGTTTTGCTAATCCTCTCTGAAGTACATGCTTGGCACCCTGTTTTCCAAAAGAGCAAATTGCACAGTTGGCTGCACACCTGAGGAAGCCCTTAGCACCAGGCTCCATCGGCAGGCCTGGTCCAGCTGGACCCCCAGGTCCCCCAGGCCCTCCAGGCTCCATTGGCCACCCTGGCGCTCGAGGTCCCCCAGGATATCGTGGTCCCACTGGGGAGCTAGGAGATCCTGGACCTAGAGGTAAGTAACTGACCCAAGCAAGACATGATCATGCTGCTGTGAGGGCACTGTCTCAGTCACATGAGGAAACCCTAGTTTTCTACAGCACTCTCATGCTGAGATGTCTTCCTCCTAAGGTCCAGGGAAGAGAGAACCAAGGGACAGTCAGGTTCCATGTCACCTGAATGAGAGGTTGGCCTCGTGGTCATAACACCTGAGAGCAACCTGTTTAGGTTGGCCTAGGGTCCTCCAGCCCTACTGTCTACATGACTCACCTACAAATGCCATAAAGATGCAGTCAACCATCTGGTTATACCACATATACACCAGGACTCAGTCAGGGAGAGGGCCGGGCCTTTGTGTTTTGGGGGTCAGCACAGGTAATGTCTTACCAATCTGTGGGAAGCATGGAATCTTAAATGTGATATCTTTCTCCAATACCACCAGAACACAATTTGTTGAGGCTGTGAGCAATAAAATAATAGGAACCCACTTTCACTCAGGAGCTGAGACTTTCATGAAGGCTGGTGGTACATGACAATATCCATTGCAGAAGGCAAAAACAACTAATTCAAGCTGCATTTAAGATGATGGGAATCAGGGAGTCCTTGGAAAGAAGAGACAGGATAGACTACTACCAATGTCATAGCCATGTTGCTGGAAGAAAGCTGGGGTACCAGACACAAACTGGGGATTGTGATGACATGCTGTGTGAACTGATGGGCACCAGCCTTTCTCCAAAACCTTTGGAATTCATGTATTTAATAATGCAGACTTCTCAAGCCTCACATTGCCCTGATGACAAGTTTGAACCCCTCATTACACCTGGTTGATTGATTGGCCAATAGCTCCATGCTTCCTGCGAGCAGCTTAGGAAAAGAATCTGTGTGGGAAGCGGTTCTGACTCCCTCATCATCTTCCAGGTTATGTTTTATGTTTAAAAACTTTTGATGTGGATGGATTTGGCGCAATTCGCACATCACTTTCACCTGTTCTTAAAAAAAAATCCTTGGAGACTGAGGAATTTCAACACTAGAGAGCAAATGTGGAGAATTCATCTTGTCTCAGTGCAGTGTCTGTCCCAAATCAACTTCCAAATGACTGTTTTCTCTGTCATTTCTCCTGAGTGTGGCCTTCTCAGGCATTCTATGTCACCTGGTGTCATGTGAGTGGCTGTCCTTTTTAAAAACATGTAGGATTTCCTACAATCCGGTATCTGAATTCCTTCTAGACTAAAAATAAAATTTAGGGCATTATGTGCCTGTATAGGCCATGACAGAGACACAGGGGTCCCAGGAAGCCTGCTAGGATGGTCACACAAACCTATTTTCTCTTTGAAGGTGGGCATGCCACGCTGTCCAGTCTGTGTGAGGCGCTGGGCACCTTTAATTTTCAGTGTGCATCAGGTTGCCATGAGTCCCTGTGGAGAATATATTTATCTGATTAGGCCTTCTCAAACACCAAGCACAAACCCTGGTCATTGTTGTACCCATTCTCTGAGACCTCGCTGGAAGCAGTTTTGAGACCTCTGTTGAGGTCCGCCGCATGAGCCAGTGGGCATCCGAAGGCGTTAGAGCCGACATACTAGGGAGGCCTCTCCAGGCCTCTCCAGGCCACTGGCAACTGCACCTCTCCTCACAGCACTAGTGTATAATAGTCCAACAAGTAGCAGTGCCCTTAGACTTGCATCATAATCCATCACACCTACATGTGTCCAGTAGCCAGAAACCAGTGCTGCTGTATTTCTGTTCTTGGAGGTTGTTTGCTTTTTATTTTTGGCTGTTCTTGAGGTGCTGGGAATTTGATGTATGGCCTCATGTATACTAGGCATGTGCTCTACCATGGGGCTGTAGCCCCAGCTCTGTGACTATGACTAGACCAAAACAGACATAAAAGAGTTGAAGAACATTTAGGGGATATTTTAAAACACTCGAATGCCAGATGCAATCTGAAAGGCTGAGGCAGGAGGATCGCGGTGAGTTGGAAATCAACCTGGGCTGCGTAGTGAGCTCCAGGCCTGGACCACAGACTGAGACCTTGTCTCAATAAAAATAAAGCATCCTTTGATAAGCCATGGGTCAAAACTCATGCTGAAAACATAAAAACCAAACAACACAATTGTCTCAGAGTCATAACTATTTCAAAGCAAACTAAAATCCCACCAGTGATTTTGGAGGTGTCACCTGTGGTGGGGATGTGGGCATGCTACTCTGGTCATACTTCGACTAAGCTGCACTTTGGTGAACAGCCTCACTTCAGGAAATGCTTAAAAGCAGCAAGCTCTGTGAAAACAAGATGGAAAATGCCATCACTGTGGACAGGCAGCTACTCTAACACGGCTGTTGCTTTCCATGCTGCAGGGAGCCAAGGTGACAGAGGAGACAAGGGCGCAACAGGTGCAGGGCTAGATGGGCCTGCTGGCGACCAAGGGCACCAAGGTAGGCCACTGTCATCACACAGTTCTGGGAAGGGGTTGGACACGTTTTTCTCTTGGCAAAGTATTAAGGATCTGGTTAGGAACTGCTTTTATGATCTCTTTAGTATGAAAAATAAAAATATTTTTTCTCCATCTAACTTCAGTTAAGTAGGTTTGGTTAACTTCTATCTTACTAAACATCATGTCTATTCCAGAAAATTATCTTTCTCTTAATTGGCCACATATACATTGAGGGATTTTATTTTTACTTTGTGTGTGTGTGTGCCTATGTGCACACATGTATGCCTATGTCCATGTACCACAGCATACATATGAAGATCAGAGGGCAACTTTGTGGAGTCAATTCTCTTCTTTTACATGGGTTATGGACATTAAATTCAAGTTACCAGGCTTATGGGCAAATCATCTTGACTGCCATGCTTCATTGTCTTAATGTAAAAAACTGTATGCTGTGGGCTAGGGGTGGTGGCACATACTTGTGATCTCAGCACTGAAGAGGCTGAGGTAGGAGGATGAATTTATGCCATCTGCAGGCCTGCTGAGGAATTTTATCTGCACCTGTGTACCCCATGGAGCACTCCTCTCTGGGTTCCTCTAGCTAGTTATAGGGGCAGATGTGTTTGTGTGCCTTGCCTTCTGTGGGAGGCACAGCCCCTCTCCTTTGTAACGTGCACCTTTCCTCCTCTGTGAGGTGCATTACCCTCCTTCATGAGGTACAGCCTCTCTGAGGCACAACTTCCCTTCCCTTCAAGGCACCCCTGTCCTGACTACTTATTTGTTCTCCCGACTATCCTGTTGGCAACTCTGGGCTGTTCCCCTGTGGGGCCTGCAGTATCACCTCTGAGCTGCCACGCCCAGCTGCTTACTCACATTTGGGTCACCGAATGTTGAATGGTTATGCCCCACCACGACCAGCTAAAGTTCTCAACTTCCTCCCAGGCTGCCTGCCAACACCAAATACGCTTTTAAAAAGATTTGTTTATATATTTCATGTACATGGGTGTTTGTCTGCATGCACATTCTTCCATCAGAAAAGGCCATCAGATCCCGTGAGAATTAGATGAGACTACAGTTTCGTTTTAAGCTGCCTTGTAAGTGCTAGGAATTGAACTCGGAACTTCAGAAGAGCAGCAGTGCTTTTAACTGTGGAGCCATCTCTCCAGCCCCTCCAAATATGCTCTTGACATGTGCCCCACAAGCCCTTCTGAGACCAGAGTGCAACGTGCCTTCAGGACACTCTCTGTGGCTAGCCTGGCCTCAGCTGTACTTGCCCAGCCACCTGTCTTTGCCCTTTGCTCTTTTGGACTCTGTGCCTGAGCTCTTCATCTATGACCTCTTGCACTGTTCAGAAGTAAGCCAGTAGAGAGAATCTTCCCAGTATAGTGATGGCTACTGCTTTGGGGTTCTCGTGGCTCCTAACTACATTCTCCTGGTTTCTAGGGCCTCAAGGTGTGCCTGGCATCAGCAAAGATGGTCGAGATGGTGCACATGGTGAGCCTGGTTTTCCTGGTGATCCCGGCCTTCCTGGAGCTGTTGGTGCTCAAGGAACCCCAGGAATTTGTGACACCTCAGCCTGCCAAGGAGCTGTGTTAGGAGGAGGTGGGGAAAAGTCAGGGCCTCGGAGCTCATAAACAAGAACTTAAGTAGGAAATGAATGACAACGCACTCCAACAGGCAACAGCGATCAGCCATGTGGTTACCAGAAATGGACAGTATGGCTGGCTACAGTTGGCTACAGGTCCTGGCCTGCTGCCTGGACCCCAGGAGCATCTACTGGCACCACTGGCACTGTCCCATCTGCAGAATTTATGGCAGCCCATTCATCTGTGACAGCGTACCTCAAATAGAGGCCTTAGGGATGGAGACTTAAAACCCAGCATCTGGGAGGGATGGAGTATCTAAGAGTTTTGTACAATTCCATGAGGTAAAAACACTCAAGAGACTTGTTTACATAACATTTATATAAAGCCTATGATAGACTGCCAATAAAGAGATCTGCTAACCTTTCAGATTAGCACTGGCTACACTGTGATGAAGGTGAAGAACTTAAGTGTCTGTTTCATCTGCTTTCTATTGCAAACTTAGTATCTCTGGTGACCAGTATTTTTTGAAGCAACTGCACTGTGTCATTGTCACAACAAATAAAGTTACTCACTGGAAACCTGTTCCAAACATACAGTTTATTACACATAAAGCAATGACTCACAATATGGAAATGTGGACATTGAAGCAATCTACCGAGAAAATGTTTATGGGCAAAAGGAGCTTTAAAAGAAGTCTCTGGAAAATTCTTAGCAAAAAGTTTTAAAATGGCACACTGCATTTTCCAATACAGAATACCATGAGACTGGAAATAGGGGGTGACAGAACAAATGAAATAAAGTTTCCAAACCTCTTCTAGTTAAGAACAATTTACCTTCTTCCAATTGCTAAAGGGGGATATTTAAAATGTAAACAAAATAAGTAAACGGCAATGTTTTCTTTAGTCTTGAGACCCAAGAAATTACCAAGGATGTTAATTTTTTTAAAGTTATCATGTTAAGAACACATGATGGTGTCGGACAGGTAATTGAATAATTACTAATTATCAAGATGTCTTCATCCTCAAATGGTCATCCGGACATTAGTGGGTAAGTATTTTGTTTAGATAAATACTTTCACAAAATGTGCTCTCAAAGTCCTTACTCGAGCCCCACCAACTGGAGCCACATCCCTCTCAAGGACTCAGAGCCGAGCTCCGGGATGGTAGGCATGTGCATGATGCCACAGGATCGGCGGTTCTCTCCCAGGTCCTGGGTCAGTCCAGTCACTTGATCTCCATGGCGGGGCTACTCTGCAGACTGCCCTGTGCAGGGCAGGTCACCAGGGATTCGGGTCTGGTCAGCTTTAGCCTTCTGCCAGTCTTACCGCAAAACACGCTCTCAAATTCCTAAAGTCAAGAAGTGATCATTAATGCATTGAGTTCAAAGATGTGAATGCCACTAGTTTCAAAAGCACAAGAGGCTAAAATTAGGAGCCATGTAAACTATCTCAAAGTACAATCTTCTAAGGTATCACAAACATGTATACACCTTGTGAGGAGGTGAGAAAAGAGGGATCTCAGTTTTCCCCTCAGTAGCAGTTACACTGTATGTGTACTTTTTTTTTTTTTTTTTAGATTTTCCAATAAATTCTCAGTGTCTGAGCACATTGCCAAAATGGACATTTTATTTTGTGGTTAAAAAAAAAAAACAAACAAAAAAAAACATAAAGGATACCATTTTAATTCATTTGTTAAATGTCCAAGTTGGTGGCTATTCCTTCACACACACTGGAAAGGATCCTTGGTCAGCCAAGGGCCAGGTGCAGTCCCTGAGGTTGCTCTGCACATAGTGAGATCAATAGCAGCGCTCTGCTAGCTGCTAGTTTCTGCTCACTCACCCAGCTCTCCCTGACTTCTAAAAGGCCTTAGGTCTAAAGGCTAGGCAAGGCCAGATTCCTAAACAGGGTTGGCCTCAGTGTTACCAAGTCTGATGGCCCAAGCATTTGGGATGGTGGGGTTAAAGGGACACATCCAGGAAGACTAGTCTAGAAGACACAGGAAGAAATAGTTAAGCATTTCTATGAATTTGTGAAATGTAGAATGTGGTAACTCCAACAAGATTAAGTGTCTCTGAGAGGAAAGGGACCAGTATCTGGGTTTAATTCAAATACACAAGTATACAGACCTATGAGTGCAGAGGCAGACATTGGGAAGACCATCTACAAATGAGAGAAAATGGCAGGAAGTGCTCTAACCCCTAAAGTGAGAGGATGGTAAACTAACCCTGTCTAAGGCTGGGCCCAAGGATGTGGATCTTCAGTGTTCTAGTCTCCATTTTTTGTACGTTTAGAATTTTTTTTTAAGTTTAGTGTTTTAGACTCAGAAATCTAGGTTTGTATGTTCCTACTTTGGTCAATATATACAGTAAACTTTGGTGTTTTCACCACTTGCTAGTTTACAATTCCATGGCATACAGTACATTCATGAACTGTCGATCACCAGAAGCTTCTTCCAAAATGTTTATCATTCCAAACAGCAACTCTGTCCTCATTAATCATGGCACCCCACTGCCTGCCCTGAAACACACCAATTGTTTTCCATCTCTGAGTCTGACCTCTTCAATGCTTATCTCATTCAGCTTGTCAAGGGAAGTCCACACAGCAGGTGCCAGAACATCAATCCTTCTCATGGTGGAACACAGCCGTGGGTGTCCACAAAACATTCTGCTTGTCCACTCTCTGTTGACGAGCACAACTGCTGGGAATGCTCGGAGCCAAATGTCAGTTTGAGTTTGTTTTCATTCTCCTGGGTTTATACTCTTTGTGGAATTGCTGTGTCATATGGTAATTCTGTTCTGAGAATTGTCATTTCTCCAGTGGCTATAGCACTTCACATTTCACCAACAGGATACATACAAGTGTTGGAATTCCTCCAGATCGCTCCTAACACTGGGTATTTTCTTTCTTTTCCCGATATTTGATTGACAGTGGTATCTCATTGTTTTGTTGTTTTTCAGCACTGGGAATCAAACCCAGGGCCTTGCAAGTGCTCTACCACTGAGTCACATTCTTTGCCCCCCAGGAGGGTGATGTCCTAGAAGCCAGTGTGGAGAGCCAAGGGATGTCTTGAGGGCCTACCTGGGCCCATCTCTAGCTTAACACTGTGGGAACAGCAACTAAAGGCTACTCGGAATACAGGAAGGTGGAGAGGGTACTCACACACTGGGTTCAGGCCCCAGCATGAATTGAGTGTGGTGGCATATGCCTGTAATTCTGGCACTTGAGAAGGAGAGGCAGGAAGACCCGAATTTCAGGGTCAACCTCAGCTACACAGAGTCTGAGGCCAGCCAGGGCTACATGAGCTATGAGGTCTTGTCTCCTAACCCTAACAAAAAGAAGAGAGAAAAGAAATGTTTGCTTTAAATGAACCCATTAGGAATAGATTAATTTTAATTCAAGAAGGACAGAGGAAGGGTGGGTATTTAAGTAATAAAAAGTAAACTATGACAAAAAAAATACTAAATGCATACAGAATAAATCAAGGAAGCTGGAGCGTGGAGGGGTCCAGAACAGCCAATGAGCAAGGCAGGCACAGATCAGGACAAGGAATACAGGGATATTTTGTGCAAGATACTTTATTTTTAGAACAGATCACCACATAGCTTTAGCCACTCAGTGATACACAAGCCACAGGTGCTTGCTGGGTAGCTGACAGATACTTCTGGTGGCATGTTCTAAAGGGGGAAAATTCTACAACAAACAGCAGTTTCCCCAGGAATGTTTGAGAGATGTGACTATTTCTTGGCTTCCTGCTGCTGCATCTGTGCCAACCATGCTCCCATGAGGACATTTAGAAACTTACAGTTATTAAGCTACATTCCCAACTCTAAGGCCCCTAAAGCATAGGCTGTGCTATGACAAATGGCCCCATGTCAGTCCCAGCAAAAGCTCTAGTTGTTGGGTTCTTCATCCATACTGCAGAGGCCATCCAATGCTGGTGGCAGCCTTTCCTCTACTCAGGGAAGCTGTGTTCATTACCTGCTGTATCAACTCCACATTGGACCCCAGCATCTGGTGAAGTCAGTGGTAGAGAGGGTTCAGCTCCCCAGTGCACCCAGGCTGGGCAACCCACAAGCTGCATGAATGACACTTACCTGGTGTGGGTCGGTTTTGCAGCAGGAGCTGTACTTGGACGAGATCATAAAGGATGCAGTTAAATGGACATTCTCCATCATATACATAATATGGCTTATGGTTTATGCAAATCAGCATGGGGCACAGCATTCTGGTAGGCAGACAGGCCAAGGGCTACCAGCTGTCAATGGTAGGCACAGACCCTCAAAAGTCTTGCCATGAGGGCCTCAGAACCTCTGCAAGTAAGATGGCACTAAAAAAAACTGGGTGCACTCTTTGTAAGGGGTATCTTCCCTACCCTGGGGGCAAAAGGCTGAGTCTAGACTAGAAAGGATGATGTAGGGGTCTTAAGAGGAAGGCACACCACCGTGTACCCGAACAGGGTATACTGCACAGCCAAGGGCAGACTCCACCTGTCTTGGCTGTTCTGGTTCAGGCTCCCAGACTGAGTCAGGGTTACCCCATAATTAAGAAGTTGAGGAAAAGACAGGCCCAGAGGAGTGGACCTAGAAGGTGATGTCCTAGAAACTGGTGCAAAAAGCTGACAGATGCCTCTAGGACCTGCCTGGGCACCTCTCTGGCTGAACACTGTGGAAGCAGCAATTAAAGGCTTCTGGGAATAAGCCTGAGATCTGAAAGGAGGGTAGAGTTGACAGGGTACATAGGGTGCTTTCCAGCTAACAGTAAGAAGGGTGAAGAACACAGCAGTGTTAGCAGGGGACAAATGGACCCAGACGTCCTCAGAACTCTGGGAGAAATGGCAGTTTTTTATTAAATTAGGGGAGAAGGCCTGGAGTCAGGCCCTGTGTGTCAGGACAGGGTCTGGGAGTAACCAAGTAAGGGTGTGACTTCATAGCAAAGAGGACCCTTGGTGACAAGAGGAAGGCACAGCAGATGAGCCATAATACGGCAGTAGGTGCTGTGATGAGATGAGAAGTCTTTAAAGAGAAAGGTAGAGGAGTTGAGCAGCCTTGGACACTTTGCTGAAGTTCACAGCCACAAATCCTAACAGCCTTTCACATCACAATGAAATGTTACTAGTGATCCTGGACTGGATACTGACCAAGGAAATAACTTGGAGATGGGCATTGCTGGGATAAGAAGCAAAATGTAAACATGAACAGTGCCAGGTAACATGCTCACCAATGCTCCACATGCCAATTTTGACCACAGTGTACTGTTTGTGTAAGACACTGTACAAAAGACAAACCTGGAAAACTGAGATGTAAGATTATCTGTAATTCACTACCAAATTATTCAGACACACAAGCATCCTGGGACACTGACCAAGCATAGACAGGTTCTTATGATATCTATGTCTGAAATTATAATTAAAAAAAAAATCACCACCAGTTACCCAAATTCAGGAGGGACATTCCACAGACCGCTGGCCAGATCTCTTCACACCTCAATGCCACTATAATAGCAATGGTCAGGATGTAGTTGCTTAGACTGAAGGGCAAAATCAAACTACATAAGCCACGGCTGGATAGTAGGGTGAGAGGAAGAAACAGGATGAGCAAAACAAAAACTCCAACAGAGGTAATTTTAAGAATCCTTACAGAAAGGCCAGGCATGGCAGCTCATGCCTTTAACCCCAGTACTCAGGAAGCAGAGGCAGGAGGATCTCTGTAAGTTTGAGGTCAGGCAGGTATACAAAGAGAATTCTGGGACAGCCAGGGCTACACAGAGAAACCCTATCTTGGAAAACAAAACAAATAAAACCAAAAAAAAAAAAAAAGAGTCCTTACAGAAGTGTCAGTAAGACTGGGTATTAGACACTGCTTTGTGGGGCTGATATGAGTAGAGATCCGTCTTTTAGAGGCCTATGTAGAAATTTTTCTAGCTGAAGATCCAAGCCTGTAATTTTGACTAAAATGTGAGGATCGGGGGAAGCTCAGTTATTAAGAGCACTGGCTGCTCCTCCAGAGGACCCAGTACCAACATGGCTATTCACAACCAGCTTAACTCTAGTTCCAGGGGAACCAATGTCTTTCTTTGGCCTCCATAGGTACCATGCTCACACATGGTTCACAGACATAAATGCAGGCAAAGCATTCATACACATGTAATTTTTAAAAAGTTAATGAAATGTGTGCTTGGATAAAGTAACAACACATCATCTGAGGGTTAGGTGATGGCACACAGGCATTTTGGTTCTACACATTCTTGCTAGAACACTGCAATGCAGTGATCATCTACCTGCATCACACTCTCATCTGCTAATACTTCTGCATCTCCATTAGGGGCTGGCCAGACCTGAAAACTCAGTATGCCCAGCCCAAGATGGGCAGCAAGCCATCCCTACACCTTCCCATTGTGCCCCACACTCAGTATATCACAGCGATGCTGACTTGGAGCTATTCCCTCCACTGCCCTCTGACTGAGTCTGTCTCCAGAGCTACAGCTGAGGCCTCCTACCAGATCCCCAGTAGCAAGTAATGGATATAAAATGTGATCTCACTGTGTATCTCCCAGTCAAAATCTTTTCAGGGGTTTTAGTTCTCAGGAAGACCCCCATAACTCTGGGCTGCCAATCCTATGCTCCCTCCAACCTTCAGCCATGACATGTGCCAACCCTACTTGAAAACCTGTGGAACTGCAGCTCCTCAGCTCGCATGTGCTGACTAAAGTCCAAGGATCCCCCACAGTCCTACTGGCCCTAGAGGGGTTTCTACCCCATGGCAGAACTTGACCGTCACTCACTGTCCAGTGTTTCCTGTCTCCTAGCAGGGGCTGTCATCTCTACTAGGTCCCTAGAATCTGGAGTGGGTGCCTGTTACATTAGGAGAGATCTGCTGAGTGAAATGGGTACTAACAAAACTTTGGGGAAAAACACTTAATAGTCTCATTACTGAATCTTAAAAAAATAAAAATATACATGCAAATAAAGTAGAAAATTACTATGGAAATAATAAAAGCCTGAGTATGTTCAGGCCACTGATGGCCCAATAATCTGATCCAGAAACCATCTACAAGTTTGGTGAGACAAAGTCTCAGGAATAGCCTAGAAATATGGTCTTCTCCAGGAAAAGGACATCAATTGGTTATCCAATAACAAATGGTCAGACCTGAAAACATATATACAAATGACATTATACAGATTAAGTAATTTATACTTAGGAATTTATATATTATACACACACACACACACATATATACATACATACATACACATATGCATGTAACAATTATGAAAACAGAAGCCATGAATTTGAAAGAGAGCAAGGACGGATATATAGGAAGGTTTGGAAGGAAAGGTAAGGGGGAAATGATATAATTTCAGAAAGAAAATAAAAATCTTTAGTTTTAAAAGCCTCATATTTTGAGTATATTCTTAAGATTTTATTTCAAAAATTATAAACACTTTTTATACTGGATTTTATCAACAAATTACCATAAACAGGTACATAGAGCCAAACACTAATAAGTCTTTTTTAACAAATAGTAAAGCTTTATTGTAAGACAGAGCAGCAGTCTATTCTAGCAAATAATGTTATCAATAGCCATAAAGATCCAATTAGAGTTAAGCAGCACTGCTCTACGTGTACTCCAGGTACTTACGAAAAGCTCAACAACGATACATTACACAGATGTAAATGACACTCAGACACAGATGACAGAGGTGGACAAAGACAAGGCTTGTAAGGTCCAGTTCAGTGTGGCTGGATCCCTGCAGGCTTCTCACAGGTGCCCTTGTCAAGGCTCCAGGTTTGTTGTACCACCTGAATGCACTCTCCAGCACACTCCTGCTGGGCTCCGCACATGGGTGCAAAAGCATTACCTGGGTGTGATGGCTTTTTTGATTATCAACTTGATTACATCTGGAATTAAGTAAACCCAAGCAGCTGGGCACACCTGTGAGGGATTCCTTTTTTCCTTAACTAATTCATTTGAAGTGGGTAGCCCTACTTTTAACCTGGATCTTTTGAGATGGGAAGATACACCTTTAATGTGGGCCACACCTTCTGCTTGCTGCTCACAAAAAGGACATTGAAGAAAGAAGCTTGATCTCTTTGCCTGCTTGCACTCATTCTTGTTGGCAAGTCCATTTCTTCACTGACATTACAACCTACTTCTTCGGGATTCCAGTGTGTACTAAAGACAAGCTGAGACCTCAGAAAATGAAATATTACTGCATTCATTTTTGGACCTTCTGTTGGCAGAAAGCCACTGTTGGACTAGCTGTACCACAGCCTGTAAGCCATTCTAATGAGTCATGTGTGCGCGCACACACACACACACACATATATATTCTAATGAATCATATATATTCATTTATTCTATAAGTTTGTTCCTCTAGAATACCCTGACTAATTCAGATTGTGGTACCAAGAGTGATTCTAGAGCAACAGAAGTATAAGGGTGAATTTCTTAAGTATCTGGAACAGGCTTTTTAATTGGCCAACACCTATAGTTATTGAATCCTCTCCTGGGAGCTCAGAGAGTACTGAAAGCCCATGGTGTGAACTATTTTACAATCTTAAGGAGACAATGCATTTGATTATCCTGATTCACCAATGGTGAGAGACAATGGTGACTCTGTCTATAAAACTTCTGACAATTTGTGGACAAATAAGGGAAATGATGGTGCTGGTTGGTTGACCCTAGTATCTCTGGACAAACTGAAAAAAGAAAAACAATGAGCTTTGTGATAAAATTAACAAACTTCTAACATCTCAGAATATGGTGGAGGACAACAATAAACTTAGCGATAAAAACTGAATAGCTCCATGTGCACACATACAGTCTAAAGGTTTCTAAGTGTGTCCTGGAAGAGACTCTTCTCTCCAGCAGCCACAGAGTTGGTCAAGCTGCAGAATATCAAATTGAAGCACTCATTATAAGGTTGGCTGAATTACAGTAAAAAGTCAAGTCCCAGCCTCAGAGGGTGTCAGAGATTAAAGAGATTAATTGGTAAAGAATGGGATCCTGTAACTTGGGATAGGGATGTGTGGAAGGATGCTATTAAAGCTGAGAACTTTGACCCTCAGATTCTCAGGGGTTATCTCACTTGAGGAATTTGTCTCTCCACGGGCCTCAGAAGATAAACTCACACCTCCACTCCCTGAGAGATTGCCTTTTCTACCTTTGACTGAGGAGATTAATCCTTCATTGTATGCTAAAGCAGCAATGACTTTCTCTGGAGGAAATGCCACGCAGGACAATACTGATGTCACTCAGGGCCCGCCAGTAGCTGCCTCTAGACCTGTAAGCAGACTTAAGGCTAAGCAGGCTCCGGGAGGAGAGACAGAGAGTAGCCCACATGGAGGCGGGATGCAGTACTAAGAGCTTATGAGTTTGCTCGTTCATTCAAGCAGAAGTCTGGAAAATATGTGTGGGAATGGATTTTAAGGATGTGGGATAATGGTGGAAGGAACATAAAACTGAATCAGGCTGAGTCTATTGATATGGGCCCTCTGAGTGAAGATTCTAGGTTTACTATGAAAGCTCACAGTTAAAAAAAAAAGGGGGGGGTCAAAAGTTTGTTTGAATGGTTGGCTGAAGCGTTTGTCAAAAGATGGCCTGCTGACATGGACTTAGAGATGTGTGGTATCCCTTGGCTTACTGTTGATGAAAGGATTTTAAGGCTCAGGGAAATTGCAATGCTGGGAGGGTGTGTTGTGTAAAATCTAATTCTCCACATTGGAAGGCCCAGAAGACATGCCCTTCACTAATGCAAAATAGTGAGAGGGGCACCAGTACCTTAGCCAGACCTTAGCATTGGAGATACTGATACTCAGCTGGATAAGTTAAATGCAATGATTTTGAGGCCTGAAATAACAGGGGCCAGGTGGCAGCACTGAATCACCAAAGGCAAGGTAATCATAGTTATCATAATGAGCAGCATGGACACAGCAATATCCATAATGGCCTGGCTTGTAATGGTCAGCACAGGCCTGTAGTACTGGCTAATCAATCATAGTGTTTCTAGGCATGACATAGGTAAGAAGCGTACTGCATCTTTTTTGACATATGTAAGAGGAAAATTTTTCAAATCAATAAAGGGCTACACTGGATTGTGGCAAGAGAGAATCTTGGCCCATGAACCAATTTCTAGACATGAGTCAGTTTGCAGACCCAGAACCTCTTGAATGAAGGATGGCCACATTCCCCTGCTGAAGGTCCTTGATAAAATACCTGAGTTTTACTATTAGCCTTTCTTCAGTCATTCCCAGAAGGACTTATAGCCTTTTACAAGGCTAACTGTATACTGGAGGAAATACAGAATGGGTAGTAGAGGAAGACAGTTATAAATACCAGCTATGGTCATGTAACCAACTGCAGAAACAAGAATTATAACTGACACGGGTATTTTTGTCATATTTTGTTGAGAATGTGTTTGTACAGACATATTTCCTTTCCTTGATTTATTATGTAATATAACATCAATTAAGGGAATATCAGTGGTTATCATATTTAAGTTTGAAATACTAAAAGGATTCTGTCAAAGGACATTACCACCAATTCTAAATTTATAATGTATTTGTGGTTGTATGAGGAAGTTATATGATGTTAGGCATAATTATGACATGGTTAAATATAATATTTTTGCAATTGTACTTGGGGGATAGTTATGTCATGTTAGGTATAACCTGGTTATTATTTTCATTTGAGAATTAATCACAACATAAGGAGATATGATTGCGTGTCAAACTGACAAGGGGTGGACTTGTGATGGCTGTTCTTGGTTGTCAACTTGACATCTGGAATGAACTAAAACACAAGCAGCTGGGTACTCCTGTGAAGAATTTTTTTTTTTTTTAATTAAATCATTCCAAGTGGGAAGACCCACTTTTAATCTGAAAAATTTTGAGGTGGGATGATCCACCTTTAATGTGGGATACACCTTCTGCTGGCAGCCTATATAAAGGACATGAAAGATCGAAGTTTGCTCTTTGCCTGCTTGCTCTGGCTGGCAATTTCATTTCTTCACTGGCATTAGAGCTTACTTCTTTTGGATTCCAGTGTATACAGAAGATTCTCAGGCCTTCCATTGGTAGACAGCTATTGTTGGATTAGCTGGACCACAGCCTGTGAGCCATTTTAATAAATCTCCTTTTCTTTCTGTAAATTGTTCCTCTGGAAAACCCTAATATACCAGGGCTTCACTTATTTCTCTAAAGCCTTATTATCCTTGAAGGACAAAGGCCACTAACCATGAACACCAGAATTCTGAAGCCAAAATCTGGCACTGAGGTCTCCCAAGTACAATACAGAACCAAAGCACAGTTGCTCCCTTCCTTCCACCATAAGCCAACTCCCAAACCATTCATCAGTCCTGGTAGAACCTGGAGGGCCAGCCAACAATTACAGCCCACGTGTGGAAGGAAAGACAGGAACTGAGCCAGCCGTCCCCAACGAACCAGAGGGTGTGGGCATCAAAGGCTCAGCTTGGCCTGGTCACACACACCACAAAAATCTAATAATCTACACCCCTCACCCCCAGGGCAAGTACTAGGCAAGTACTCTACCACTAAACTCTATCTGCTGTCCTTATCAAGTTCTGAGAAGAAAAAAATCACGTCCTTAATGCTTATCAGACCCAACATAATAGACTCACATAACAGGTGCTCAATTTGGTATCTGACAGTTGACACTTGACAATCCTAAGTTCATAAGCAAATCTGGGCTATGACTATGATTTCAGTAAGTGACATGGACACATAGAACTCCCTTCATACTGGACTTATCTGTCCTTGGAGTCCAGAACACCCAGGGCAGTCTAGGAAGAGGTATCAGAGGCAACACTGACAACTACAACAGAGAATGCTCAAGTACTGTCCACCTGCTCAATCACCACATCAAGAGAATCCCCACCTTCACTGAGCACACTCAGGAATACTGAAGTCCACTTCATGAATACTCACCTTTTTAAGAGAATCCCCATGTCTTTCCTGAATGTACTTCAGGAATGCTGTGGTCCACTGAAGTGTTGTTGCTTTATCTGTCTCTGCATTGCAGAATGGAACTAAGAGATTCAGCTCATCACAGCAAATGCGGATTCTGCGCCTGCAGTCAAAACCCACAGTCATCACACAGAGCAGCTGGTGAAGTGCAGGAGCAACAGAGTTCATCGTTCACTCAAAGAAAGCAGACTGCACGGAACTGGCCTCTGAAGGCCATGAGGTGTGCCCCACCTATAAGCCTCAGGTGAGCCAGTGGTCTACAGAGGCCACTGCTGCTCATGGTCACTAGAGTACCTGCAGCGCCCTGTAGTCTCCAGTCTACACTTTCTGTATTGACTTCTTTCTCATGGCCCAGCTCTCTATATCAGGATGACTGCAAATTCCTGAATTCAGGAGGAAAATTTACTGGGCACTTTTTCTAGGTAAATACTTTTCTCATTGTTTTCTCTCTTTTTTCTTGCTCTGCTGGGCACTGAACTCAGAGGAGCCCAACACCCAGCCACACACTGTTATTCAGGAATCATGACTTGTTTACCATGTACAGAAATATGTACACAGGTACATGCATAGCTTTCAGAATGAATGGGGCATGATGGTACACACCTCTAATACAGCACCTCAGAGAGTAAGGCAGAAGAGTCATAAATTCAAGGATAGCCTGAGCTATATAATCAGACCCTGTCTCATAAAAATAAACTTGTCTTTGTTTTTAGAGAATTTAGAGCTAGGGTCAGGAAGGAAGCTCAGTGGTAGAATGCTTGTCTTCCATCACCATCACTGAAAAAAATATTTGAGAGGATTCTCACACACTGTTTTAGGCTTTACCTATCACACCCACTAATAGGCAGAACCCTCACTGTGCTGACACAGACAGCTACAGAGTAGAGTCCACTCTCCGCATTTTCACACTCACATACCTAAAGTCAAATGGAAGCTGGCACTTACTGGATGTCCTCTGACTTCCAGTGAAGAAATCCAACTCCTTTCCTATGAGCTAAGGTAGTTCTAACCTATAGATGAGAAGCTCACGAAGCACAGAATTCACTAGAATCCATTAAACTAGGTGCTGTCAAAAATTCCACAGAACAGCTACCACATACGTGGTCATTAAACATACATCAGGGTGAGCAGTACTCGCTTCACTATTCACAGTGGGCTAAGGGAAGTCCCTTAGCTTTAACATGACTGTAGCCGGGCAGTGGCACACACCTGTAATCCCAGCACTCAAAGAAGCAGAGGCAGAAGGATTTCTGTGAGTTCAAGACCAACCTGGTCTACAAAGCGAGTCCAGGACATCCAAAGCTACACAGAAAAACCCTCTCTCAAAAAAAAAAAAACAAAAACAAAAAAACAAACAAAAAAAAAAACAAAACACAAAACAAAACAAGACATGACTTGTATATAGGTTTAATAAGAAAAATGCCTGTGCTACAGAAGGAAACCCTACCTCAAAAAAGAGAACACAATGGGGTTGGAGAGATGGCTCAGCAGTTAAGAGTATATTTTGCTCTTGCAGAGGACCCAAGTTCAATCACTAGCACCCACATGGTGGCTCCAACCATCTGTAACTCCAGTTCCAGGGATCTTCTGACTGTAGTAGTCACCAGACACATACATGGTGCACATGCATACATGTAGGCAAGACACTTACACATAAAACAATTTAATAAATACAAGAGAGAGAGAGAAAGCTCAGTGGTTGGCTGCTCTTCCATAGGACCCGGGTTCAATGTCCAGGACGCAAATGGCAGTTTTACCGGGAGAGTTTTACAGAGACATGTTGCAGAGAGACAGGAGAGAAGCCAGATAAAGTAAGTCAGCTGGGAGAGGTGTATGAGCCAGAATTGAACCAGCCAGCCCAGAGCTCAGTAAAAGCAGAAAAACGTTACTTTATTAAGCAGTAATTTTCAGAGGCTGAAAACATTCTAGGTCTAGGTTAGACTGTACAGAGGCTAGAAGCTTCCAGGACTAGGCCTAGATTAGCAGAAGGAAGCAATAAGCCTCCAAGACAACAACTGAACCAGGAGAATAAAAGTTACTTTTACAGCTCAGAACTGTCTGTAACTCCTGTTCCTGGGAATCTGATAGACACACATGCAAGTAAAACACCAATGTACATAAAATGAAAATAAGTTAAATGCTACTATTCCTGACCTGAAAACAGACATAAAATACTCGTAGGTAACCAAATTAATTATTATTAAACATCACAATAAAAACCGACTTCAGCAGGGGCAGTGGTGGTACATGCCTTGAATCCCAGCACTTGGGAGGCAGAGGCAGGCAGATCTCTGAGTTTGAGGCCAGCCTGGTCTACAGAGTGAGTTCCAGGAAAGCCAGGGCTACATAGAGAAATCCTGTCTCGAAAAACCAAACCAAACCAAACCAAACCAAACCAAACCAAACCAAACCAAACCAAACCAAACCAAACAAACCTAAAACAAAAACAAAAAAACCCAAACAGATCTAAAAAAGCAAACCCAAACCCAAAAAACCCCCAACATCAACAAAGAAAGATTAACAACCTTTTATACTACCTAGAGAAGCACAAATAAAATCCACAGGTAAACTCACTTCAATAACAATTTTAACCTTCTCTTTCCCAACATTGTTTTCTTTCTCTTTCTCTTTCTTTTGACACAGGGTCTTACTCTTCAAAGCTAGCCTAGAATTCACTATCTATGCCAGACTGTCCTCAAACTTGAGGTAATCCTCCTACCTGTGCCTCCTGAATACTGCAATTACAAATCTGTACCATCACACCTGACTTCCCCAAACACAGCAAAAAGCTACACCACCTACCGTGCAGTAAAGGTGAAGGCCCAATACTCTCCTTAAGAGCTTGCTGACAGGGCTGGCCTTCCACTAGTGTCTGGGAACTTGGGCTTAGGCTTGGAACAGGACATCAATTGTTCAATCAACATGGCTCATACTGGGAGCCTTGTATTAAGAGTGTTGCCTGACGGGGACCGTCATGTGATGAGCACCAACATAGTCTCCGAGTCTCTGATGAGCCCTCCTGATGACCTCATCAGTGACCCAGGAATACACCAACAGAGCAATCAATTAGGAGGTCCTACATAATCTTCTGGGAGAAGACTCCTGGGAATGTGCTCCCTGGCTCTTCCCACACACTTCTGATCCTTTTCCTAGTATTCCACCACTACAGTCAGTTAGAGCATGAGTTCACCAGAGATCACAGAGTCTTGAGGACTCCTAAGCCTCCCTCCAGACAAGAGGGTAGATTATCATACAAAAACTCAGCACACCTAGGACAACTGTATGGATGGAGCCGATGGTCCATCACTGTATTACCTTCTATCTCTTTCCATTCGGTTATGCCTCTCCCGACGCTGAGACCTTCCTCCCTGGGGTCCACTCTGTGTCTGCTCCCCCAGGTTTGACTGTGAGGACTCTGAAGACTGCCAGGTGCCCTGTGAAGCTGTAGAGCCTTCGCCCACATTCTGAATCTCTCCAAGGGCTCTTCGCTCCACACTTGTGTCCAACTGGCGGGTTCTACTCCTGTTCCTCTTATTGATTGCTTGTTTACATAGCGCTTCTTCTTTGCAAAAGAAGAAAAAAACGGTCATTTAGTTTTTTAGTTTTAATTTATCCTCACTATTGTTGAGTATCTTTGTTTGACATCTTGTTTGGGTTTATTTTTTCTGACAGTCTCATGAAGCCCATATTGCCGTAACTTGTGAAGTAGCTGAGGATGTCTGTGAATCCCTGATCCTCTAAGTGCTGGGACTACAGGTATGCACCAATATGTTGTTCATTGTTTTGTTTTTTTTTTCCTGTTTTGACTGTATGTGTGCTCACCCATGCACACACACGTTTTGCATGTTAACCCAATACTCTAACACTATCAAGTAGGAATTAAACAAGGAGCTGTAATGACAGCTCTGGGCACTGAACACTGAACTCTAGTCCTACAGCACACTGGAAAACCTGATGAAAACACCCCTTTTGTGTGCTATGCAAGCAATACAACTAGGTCACTTCTTCCCTCTTTTCCTTTGGAGCTAAGAGTGGCCCTTAGGGCCTGAAGTGCTCTACCACTGAACTAAATCCCAACTCTTTCTTTTTAATCAACAGCTGTCATCACCCATGAATACAGAAACTAAGACTTGCTTTCTTTTTTCTAGAATTTAGGATAAAAAAATGTTTTAAATATTTTTACCAAAAATATTTTCTTCATATCTAACTGGTATAACATGAAAACGGATACTTTACCTCATGAGAACAAAATTTGAAGTGGTTTACAGGTAAGTATGTTCTATGCTAAAGTGATTGCACAAAAAAGCAAAACAAAAACAGAAAGAACCCCACAGTGTTTACACTTTTTTGTGTACATAAGTCAAATTCAATCAGACAAAAAGTCACAAACTCCAAGAGTCCTCAACACTAATCCTGGATAATATTTAAAGAGAGTCAGAGAAAGGAATTCAGAATTTCTGGTGTTTTCTTCCCTGACCTTAGTAGTAGGCACAAGGCCTATCTTAGTGCTTATCTCTATGCTTTACACCCCAGACCTTCTGAGCACCCAGTGGTCTCTGCTAAGCCCTGCGACTGTCATGGCAGTGTTATTTCTATCTCTTTCAAGCTTTCAGCTGATTTCAGATTCCATCGCCACCTTCAAAGTATGAAATAAAAGAAAAACAAACAAACAAAAAAAACCCCCACATCTAGGCAGTGGTGGCACACATCTTTAAGCCCAATACTGAAGAGGCAGGGGAAGGTGGACCTCAGACTTTGAGGCTAGCCTGACTCACAGAGCGGTTTCCAGGACAGCTAGAGATACATAGAGAAACCCTGCCTTTGAAAAGCAAAACAAAGAAACAAAATAAAGCTACAAAGTGCTTTCTGTGGCTAAGGCACTGAAGATGTAAGTCTGTTGTCATTTTACTATTAAGAAAAAGCTCCCAAATTCAAAGTGTCCAAATTTGGGTCAACTCTGATGTTCAAAACTTGGAAGAGTTCAAAGAGATTACTGAGGATGAGGAGTATAGGGTAAACCCATAAAATTTCTTATCTGTGTGAATAAAGGACCTCTCCCGTCTCCACCCACCAAAGCCTAAATACCCTGTAGCTACAGCTTTATCAAGAATACACTTACCTCCCACTTTAATCCAAACCTGCTCTGGTAAGGCTTTGTTTCTACTACCTCCTGTCTGTTTGGTAGACTCAATCTCTTGCTGGTAACAGAAAGAAAATGCTCTGGGCAGTCCAATATCCTGGTGCTTGGCAGCTTCCAGTATAGAACATGAGTTACTAGAACTCTGGAAAAAAATCAAGTAACAGGAATTTTATCAATAGGTAACCTTAGTCAGCTCTTTATAGCACAAGTAAAATGCACTCAACAGAATTATGTTCAACCCTTCTGAAAAACTTTCATTTTTTTAAAAAAAAACATTTTAAATGTGTATATGTGTGTGTTTGTACACATGACTGGGGGTATTCTGGATGCCAGAGATGTCCCCCTAAAGCTGAAATTAACAGGCATCCGTGAGATGGGAACCAACCTAGGGTCCTATATTAGGACCCTATACAGTATGCATTCTTAATCACTGAGTCATCTCTCCAGCCCTTTTGCTAGGTTTCTTGATAGCTTTTAACAATAAAACTATTTCCACTTAAAAAGATCACCAAGTTCTATTTTAAAAGAAGAAAAAAATCCTGAGACAAGACCACACTAAATGACGAGCTCTGCATTTAGCACCAAGGAAAAAAGCTTTACCTGTGTCTGTGCAAGGCTGGCATTCCCACCAGTGGAGCAGGCACTTGTAAACAGCGGGTAGGTGAACTGCAAAGCAGTAGTAGCAGCAGCAGTTTTATTTTTCACTAAGGTCGTACATTTGTTTTGTTGCTGGTGAAGAGGAACATTCATTAATTCAGATGGATGTCGAATAAGAGTTACCAAACTGCCAAGACAAAAGAAAACCCAGAAGCCTGAGGAATAGGTGGCAGAGAGGCTCCCAAAACACTGCCATCACCCATTCCACCACTAACAGGTCATGCTAGCTTCTGCCCTGCTTCTCAAGTGGTTCTGGACATGGCCGAATGATCCGCTGGCCAGTGGTGCTGGTGAAGTCCACTTGCCTCCTCCCTGCCTGCAGCACTCCCTGACACCGACCTCTGTCATCCTCAAAACCGGGCAAGGATGAAGCAAGACCAGGACAGTCAGAGCCTGGGTGAGTGGAAAACTGCGGAGTCAGTGTCTTCAGCAGCTACCGGGAGGACACTAAGTGGGCCAGGATCTGCCACAGGTTTCAGCTTAATCTTAAAACTCATCCTCCCCTCCCCCACACGTCCACATCTGTAAGCCTCTATCCCAAGTCTGCACTGGAGGCCAGAGCAGCTTCCCATGGCACAGAGGAGCAAAGGAACAGTCCGCAGAACTCTTCCTCTCCTTGTTGGGGTGCAGAGACAGACCGAAGGTTCACAAGCTCCAAAGTACTCCTTAGAATTGCCACCTAGCACTTGCAAAGTGTGCACCTTCCAGTTCAACCTCAGCAAGTCAGTGCAGGCGAGCATTAGACCCATTTCCTACAACCCAGACTACACTGACCCTCACAAGTCCAAGGCCCTGTCCTCGCAGACAAGGCGAGTAGCCCTGCTGACCCCTTCCAGGAATCCTCCTAGACCCAACAGGTGGCCCTGCTTCAGGTATCCACCCAGACCCAGCAGGTGCCCAGAATAACCCCCTTAGGCTGCACCAGCTCTGTGATCAGGCCCCTCCTCCCCGATGCCCCCGCGCCTGCGCCCCGCACGCACTTGTTGAGCGCCACGCCCGACTCGGCGGGCTCAGCACCGCGCGGCGCAGGCGGCTCGGCCGGCATACTGTTGAAGCGGTCCTCCAGGCGGACGCGTACGGTCGGCTTGGCCCGGGCCTCGGACGCACCGTCGGGCCCCGCGCCGCCCGCGCCCTCCTTGGCCGCGCCGTCCGCCCGCGTCCGCGTCCCGTCCGCACCGCCAGGCGTCTTCTCGGCTGCGCCCGCCTCGCCCAGCAACATCATACGCAGCTCCTGGAAGTCGACGTGGCCCAGGCACGGCGCGTCGGCCGCCAGCGGCGGGCACAGCACTGGGTACACGGGCGGCGCCGGCGCCAGCGAGCCCGCCGCGCCCGAGCCCGCGCCAGGGCCGGCCAGCAGCGCGGAGCCCAGGCGCGCCTCGAGCTCGCCGTCCGCCGCCTCCATGTGCGAGTAGAGGATGTGCTGCAGCTGCGTGTACTCCACTTCCGTCATCTCCACTAGGCTCAGGTCGGTGGTCGTGAAGCTCAGCCCCGGCTCTCCCAGCGCCGCGTCCCCGCCGCCCGCGCCCTCGGGGCCCGCCTCGCCGCCCGTCGCGCCCGCCTCAGGCGGCGGCTCCCGCGGCC